>NC_081196.1:48982647-49582647 GCF_902713425.1 Acipenser ruthenus
AATAAAAGAAACCCTTTCACAGAATCTGGTCCATTTGAGTTCTGTATAAAGAACAAGCTGCTGTGCCATTATTGTTGGTCTATTTATTTTATACACCACCAAATCTAGACCCTAAGTATGCTTTTATCTCTTTGAGTCAACATCCTGTTCCCTTTGCTTAATGGAAACTGCTTTTTTGAATGCTTATTGTTGCAGAAACACTTCACTTAGCCACATTATCAATATGCTTGTAGCGATCAAAATAATGCATTTCACCTCTGTATGACAGTACCTCATGTTTGTCAGAGATAAATAAAACTCAATGTGACAACTACAAAGTAGGATTAAATCATATTACCTGTATGAGTAATTACGT
The DNA here is from genome assembly GCF_902713425.1 of Acipenser ruthenus. Lineage (NCBI taxonomy): Eukaryota > Metazoa > Chordata > Actinopteri > Acipenseriformes > Acipenseridae > Acipenser > Acipenser ruthenus. The sequence goes on from NC_081196.1 coordinate 48,983,003, forward strand.
GAATGACCTTATGGTAGAATTCAGGGACTGCGTAGTGTATTTTGGGACACCATCTCATTCTAGAATGCACCTTCTTACAAGATAGCTTACAGCCATGATAACTTGATTTCCAAAGCTTAGAAAGATAAGGTGATGGATGACTAATTCCCTAAGGAGTATTTAGCATAATAAAGAAAAAAAAAAGATTAGATTGATATGCTGCACATCCAAAATAAGCCAGTACATCTTGTCCTCATTTAGATACATGTCATGCCAATAAACAAACATTAGTATGCAAACAGTGGATCTATTTGAAGTCATCCTTAAGACAAGCTCCAAAATACAAGAACTACATAAGAGACTATTTTTGCATCCGTGGTATACATTATTACTAGTTACAGTAGGGTCCCTTTATTGATATCACAGTACAGCAATACCAGGGTTGAGACAACTAGTTCCACCTGGGACTATTTTGTGCAGAAAGCAATTGCCACCACAGACATTGATCAGCATTGGAAAGCATCGGGCAGGACAATAAAAAATAATGAGAGACAGCAAGTGAGCTGCAGTTAGAGAGAGCTGCTTCTTTATAGTACCAGGGACAAGTATAATTCATAAAGACTTTCCCTTTTTGTGTTTGCAGCACACACAGATATAATTGAACCAACAAAACCAACAATACAATAAGTGCAAAAAGGAACTATTCTCAAAATTCGGAATGTATGGAAAGGATTTTGTCAGCTGACAACTGAAACCAGAAACATGCCATGTTTTTGGGCTTGGTTCTTTGCTTAACATGCCAATATGAGAGTGTACACATGTGCCAATGGAAATCATCTGTTGTTGGTGAGGGACAGTTAGACACCATGTCAGGTGTGAGTCCAGGCAAATACGTAACATAAATTAAAGAACAAGGTAAAATAAAGCATATGTCAAAATAAAGCATATGTCATAGCTAAAACCAGTTTCATTTTTTGTTTTTGTTTTTGCATTTTCATTAGACTTGCCATACTCAGACAAAGCTTTAAAAAACATTGGGAATTCCTTTTAATTTCTGGTGTGAAATAGCATGTGATGCTAGTTAGGTTCAGAAACAAGACGGTGCAAGACTATCATGCAGCTGCGGGCCCGGTGTGCACATTTACTGTATTGCAAAACTCCAAGAGGTACCAGCGAGAACAAAGATACACAGAGACAAAGCCATACAGAGCCCTCACCACCAATCATTGTGCAATGCAAATTATATGTATTATTATTATAGTCATTTATACTGTGTTCTATTGTTTATGTGTATTATATGTGTATTATGAAAGCATATATTTAAAATAACATTCAAATATAAACCTGTATGCTAAGTGTACGCAGACAGTCAATAGATCTGGATGGGGGTACGCCACAATCAAAAAGTTGAGAACGCTGGTCTAGACTACACAGTCACCAGACAGTGTCATCATAACCCGATAGTGTAAAGATCCTTTGCTTTACTGTTCACTCTGAGTCACCCGAGCATAACCAGTTGATATGATCATATTACTTGTATGAGGTAATATGATCACACTGGGGCAGCAGTGTGGAGTAGTGGTTAGGGCTCTGGACTCTTGACCGGAGGGTTGTGGGTTCAATCCCCAGTGGGGGACACTGCTGTTGTACCCTTGAGCAAGGTACTTTACCTAGATTGCTCCAGTAAAAACCCAACTGTATAAATGGGTAATTGTATGTGAAATAATGTATAATGTGATATCTTGTAACAATTGTAAGTCGCCCTGGATAAGGGCATCTGCTAAGAAATAAATAATAATAATATGATAGCATTCAGAATCAGTGTGCAAAAGAATAGTTTCTTCTCACATGGCCTAATAATTATTATTATTATTATTCATTATTAATTAGTCATTCAGCAGGTGATTTTATCCAAAGCGACTTACAGAGACTAGGGAGTGAACTATGCATCACAACAGCTGCTGCAGAGTCATTACAAATAGGACTTCGGTTTTACGTAAACACAAACTTACATCAATCCATAAATAATTCAACTTTTTTTTTGTTACTTTGGAAACATTATCTTTATATAACAGAGTATGTTTAAGACTCATTCAGCATCTATAGATTAATGGAAACTATACTTGTCCTAGGAAGAACATGCTCTCGTTTTATGGTTTAAAGGATTGAAGTACTCAGTAACATTTGTAGCATCATCACTTACAGCTCCCTCTCCGTCTCTTTCCTCTTCCCAGGTCAATCAGTGAAGCTGGCCTAACTCATAATGAGTGAGCTAAAATGCTGTAACTAGGGGCTAGGGTATAGGATTGAAATTGGTTCTGACCTCATGTATAATTGGAAGGTATAGACAAGTTTAGGGAAACAGAACCTGAACTCATACCCACCCAGAGTGGCCACAATCATCCTAAAAAAAGAAGGACTGGCTACATCTGTCTGTAAGAGAGAAAGGGTTAAGGATTTAGAACCTCCAATTGCCTTGTATCATTATTCTTTCTAGTATTTACAGTTGTTGGGGGTCAAAAGTTGCTATTTTTGTGTAATTAATACTAATTATTGGTCGGATAAGGTCAGCAGGGTATATGACACAGGGATATCCTATGGAGCAGACTGACAGTTCTTTTATTTTTAATCCAGGTTAGGTTGAGAGAGCGGATAAACCTGCTGAGGGACTCAGCCGGGAGTAATCCTGTTATTTCACTTCCACGTCTTTAGAAAGCCAATTACATAGAGCAACATCAGGCAGGGGATTATCTGGTACTGTTTGCTGTCTAGTAGTGAGCATTGATCAACCCCTATGATACTTCTCACCTGAAGAACCTCAGACATTTTCTTACAGTCAGATTAGAAGAGAAAACATGCCATGGTTATACAGGATAGCGGGGTTTTGGAAAGCAACCAAGATGAACACTGTGCATGTACTGTACTCACCAGTTATAACCTTGGCATGACATTAAAATTAGAGACAAATCCATACAAAACATGATATAGTTCAGGTGTCATATGGGATGAAAGATAGATAAGTAATAATAATAATAATAATAATAATAATAATAATAATAATAATAATAATAATAATAATAATATTGCAATAGTCCCTCATTAGGGACCCCTTTATATTGCAGTACCATTAGACAGGATGGGTACCCTTTTGTCATTTCTCCTGGCACTTGCATTTATGGAACACAAATGCATGGTCTCTTAACTATAGCTCCCAAATACAGTGTTATAAATCTCAAATCAAATTGATTCATTTTCTGAAAGGCACTGCTTATATGGCCTGAGCTACACTCTATTAATTCTAATCAACAATAATTTAGTTCAAATCAGTATTATTGTTTTTGTAATTACATACCACTCCAAAATAAAAGATGGTGAAATATGTTCCCATTGAAGATGCCCATGAAGACCTCTAGAGGATTTGTGGATTATGAGATGTCTGACTTCAAAAAGTGTACTGGTACTGTATTTCTGTGACCTTCTGCACTGGAAACAAGCGATATCTATTGAACCATCAACACCAAACGCTTCCATGACAAAGATACTGTTTCAGATCAATTCAAATAACTACATGGAGCAAGAGAAGCAATTAACACAAACAATGAAGTGGAATTTCAAATCTAATCATTCAGATAATTACTGTTGATGTAACATGTCTGTATTATTTTCATGTTTTGTCATTCATTGTCATTGTGCAGAATTAGCTTTTAGTAAGATTATTAGCTTTCTGGGCAGCCAGAGCAGTGTTCTAATCTTAATGAATCTTCTAACCTCGACAATGACCTCTATCTCAGCAATGATTAAGGTGCTGCTGTATGCATGTGATTACTCCGATGAATTTGCATGGTAACAATGTATTTCTGCTGGGTTTTTTATATTTGAAATAGGATTAGTTGCAGGGATTTTCAAAGGATCTTCAACTATTTGGTGCACTAAAAAAGTGTAGACCACTCACAATTTATGTAAACAAGTAATTTATTTATCCACTAGATGCCACTTATTTCCCAGTTTCCAAGATTTCTTGGTTTTGTATATTTAAAGATGGCTTAAATACCTGAGCACTAGACTGTGCATAGATAGCACATCTTTTTTTGCCTATGTACCTTTACTTGAGTGACTGTTGACTGGTTTTGTGGGCAACAGAAAAACATATGTGTGATCATGTGACATAGTTTTAGCCAATGGGATTGGATTGAAAGCACTAGGTTAACAGTGATTATACAGTAATGCTTGTGTTGGATTTTTAAATGCACTTCCAACATCTTCATTTGAAATGTACCGATTCCTAACAGGTTGCTGCTGTTCATTCACCATGATTATTTATTTATTATTTTTTATTTTTTTTAAACCATACTTTGATTGTGTATGCCTGGCTTGTGTGGCAGTGTAATGCATGTATGTGGATCACAGCTTGTCAGTTTTTTTTTTTTAATGCATTAATACCTGCCTATTGCTTTTACAGTATTCCTACCAGTTTTTGTACAAAGCTCTAGAGATTTGACCCGTCTTAGCTCTTAACAGATACTTTCATATCAGCCTGTATCTGTGTGAATATAAAATATTTAACAAAACAGCCAATCTTAGTACAAGCATAGGTTTTTAAATAAAATAAACTACAAGTACATGGTACTAGCAGTTAAATATAATATATAATTACTTATATATTTACACTGTGCTTAGTGCCACATTGACACAGCCTACAATAGTCTTTTTAAACGCTTGCCCAAGGTAACAGTCCATGGCACCTACTGAATGTTTTTTTACTTTATTGGTGAGATGCTTCCAAACGTATTTAATCCCATGTCAGTCAACAGAAATGCTTTTCCTTGGGCCAAACAACCCAGTATTGTCATTCTTATTGTGTTTATTAACCGCCCCAAGGACTACCATGCTGTGTAATTGTAAGTGACGTTGGAGATATTTAAATCACAGTCAAAAGACATCCTCTTCAAAATGGCAGAAAAGGTTGAAAAGGCAAACAAATAACTGGCTTTAAATGTAAGCTCTCACTATATTCCAGAAAAGTTTGTAGGCTTTCTATCATAGGAAGCATCCTGGGGACTCCTTCTGTGCACCAAGCTTGACGACTAAAGCTTTAAGCTGCATTTTATATGACCCTGCTGTGTTTATTTTGAAGGGATTTATGCCCCAGCAATAAGACAGTGCTTTGGTTCATTAAACTCAAACATGCTACATATTGTTGTACATAACATTACCATATATACCAAGTTTATATTGGAATCAGCTCAATGTCTGTGTGAGGACTGCAACACAGCAAGGCACAATAGTCTCTTCATGCAACTCAAGTTTAGTTGGGGCATGCCAGAAGTGCAATGCATTCGGTCGTTCCATAACAGAGGTGCACACTGGAAAGAATGTGTAAAGAAAAAAGTACAAAGACAGCCCTGTGAGGCTGTGAGAGTGAGACCCTCACTGTAATATTGCAGAGACAAAGCAGTCCTGGGCTGTAATAAAATAAAAATAAATCTTTATTATGTAGAATTGATTAACTTGCTGGTATTTCAGTTCAATATTGGAATGCAACTAATTAATTTAATATGTCCTTCCTCATAATCAACAAATATAAATAAATGATGACTCACTTTCCATTGCTGAATTCTGTATTTGTTTTTATATAGCTTTAACTGCTGACACACACTGCTGTAAAAGGCACTTAAAGGATTAACTATCACACACGCTATGATGAAACAGAACCTTTCATAATACAGTCAGATAGAAAGACTGACATTGTTCTTGTGCCTGATAGTGTTTACTGGTAATAATATATACAGGAGTTCAAATAAAACTGATTGGGCAGTTCTCATTGGAGAACCATCAGAATTGTTTTGGTTTGCATTGAGATCAATATACATTTCAAACTCTGCTCTATCTTGAACTCCCTTTTCATGTGCAATAGCAATTCTCTGTGCTATGGTTGCTAGGTGATCGGTAGTTATGGGTTTTTGTGTCTGTCATGTTAGGAGTACTTTAAAAAGGCACATTTTTGATTGAAAAATCATCATTCAATCACCATTCGCTTTTTGTGCCATGGGGACCTGCGAGCTACTTATTGTATTTGAATCCCTATATATATATAGCAGTGTGGAGTAGTGGTTAGGGCTCTGGACTCTTGACCGGAGGGTTGTGGGTTCAATCCCCAGTAGGGGACACTGCTGTTGTATCCTTGAGCAAGGTACTTTACCTAGATTGCTCCAGTAAAAACCCAACTGTATAAATGGGTAATTGTATGTAAAATAATGTGATATCTGTATAATGTGAAATAATGTATAATGTGATATCTTGTAACAATTGTAAGTCGCCCTGGATAAGGGCGTCTGCTAAGAAATAAATAAATATATAATGTATTTTTGGATTTTTTTTTTTTCAGATACTTAAGTCTAGGGAGGATAGCACTGCAATTAAATGCCATTTATTATAATATACAATGCAAGACACAGATCAAGTTTGGTGACTGTTATCTCTCCTTGATGTTAATGGAGATCCTTGATGTTCATGAAAGAAAGCTCCCTGGTGTGGGGTTCTCAAAAATTCATAATCCTGTCAGCTTTGAAATTGGTAAAATCCATTAATGGGTTGTTGTACTGAGCGTCTTCATAGGGGGTCTTCCTTTAAATAAAAATCTAAACCAATGGCTTAATGACCATTCTGCAGATAGCAAATTATTAATTAAAAACATCTTTGCATCTACTGATTCAGTGGAGTAACTGCAAATGTGCTTTAATCATAGGTTACACAAGCCATTCATACACCATAGCTCTATTCAGGGCTGTACACACTACAGTACTTTTATTTTACCAGAATGTCTAATGTATTTTATTGCTGTAAATAATGATGGGACATTCATTGCCGCCAATGTTGTTCTAAACTGCAGCTTTAACTTCCAAGGAGTGTTTCTCAGTAACACCTGTCTGTCCGTGGCCAATCCCTTCAGAGGCTCATGGGTTATTCACTACAGTACTCTCTGAATATTGTCTATTTCTACCTTCACAAGCACTATTATTATTATTATTATTATTATTATTATTATTATTATTATTATTATTATTATTATTTGTTTATTTAGCAGACGCCTTTATCCATGGAGACTTACAGAGACTAGGGCGTGTGAACTATGCATCAGTTGCAGAGTCACTTACAAATACGTCTCACCCAAAAGACGGAGCACAAGGAGGTTGAGTGACTTGCTCAGGGTCACACAATGAGTCAGTGGCTGAGGTGGGATTTGAACCAGGGACCTCCTGATTACAAGCCCTTTTCTTAAACTGGACCACTGGACCACACAGCCTCCTCTAACCCTAACGCTAACCCTTGGCCAATCCCTTCAGAAGCTCATGGGTTATTCACTACAGTACTCTATGAATGCTCATGGTGTATCCTCTATTTCTACCTTGGCTGGAATGTTTTGGAGAAATCAGAATGGAATTTTTTGTTAGAAAGTATACAGGATCTGCATAAAACACATTTAAAAAAGAAGAACTTGTATTTTCTTCTTTAAAAAAAAAACATTTGGAGTTTAGTGCTTGATATGCAGAGAACAGTGCTCAAGGTCAAGTAGAGATCAGAAAACTAAAATCACTATATTCTTATACATTCTCAGTCAACATTTCTTCACCCATAGATTGCAAAAAGCACAAACTTTCGCTTAGCACCTGTCTGTGTAGCAATGAGCTGCGCGCAGCCTCCCCGGGCACGCCCCCCAGCCAATCCGGACCTCCCGATCAGCTCAGCACAGGGTGAGCCTAACTACTCAATTGGTTACCTAGCAACGCGTCTCCTGTTCCACATCCCAGCTGCACACATTTGCACACGAACCAGCAACAGGGCTTAAAATAAATCCAACAACAAATGCCTTGACAATTAATAGTCACTTTTATGGGTTACTTGTTGTCCGAACTATTGGAAAAGTTTAAAGAAAAGAAAAAGAAAGTTCAATATGGTTTCCCACATACACAATCTGTACTTTTGCATGACATGATGTTTTCATATGCTTTTGACTGAACATAGAGCTGCTAATCTAATGAAACAGTATTAGTGTCTTTCTTCAAAAGTGTGTAATGACTTTTAAAGAGATCTACTGTAATGAATGAGGTAATGAATGCACTGCAGTTCAATATATCATCTATATGGTGTCATTAATCCTTCTAGTTAAGATGAGCAGAGTTTTTGATCTGAAAGTCAGGAAGGTTGCCATCTTTCCTCATGGGGGTCAGGGGACTGTTCAACTTGCTGTGCGGTAACCTTGACTGGTGTGACTTCCAGCACTGTTTGCTGATGTTAGCTTGTTGTTAATCTTGGTTAGAGGGGTGTGAACAATTAATTTCAGTAAAGGTATGGTGCCATATTGCTAAAATCTGCCAAGAGGGGATAGGTGCACTGGGATGTTACATCTTCCTTTAGCAGGATTATATCTTGATGGCTTCTCCAGCTAATATGTCTACTGAGTCTTGCATTTGTGACTTCCTGTGACAGGAATCAATGGTTTCGCAGCAGACTGACACACTTGCTGTCTCTCCATTGTTGCAGTCATCCGAGCAAATGATGCCCACAATCTTATGAAAAAAATCCAATTAACTATAAGACCATTTTCAAGGGTATCCGTGGAAGATAATGAATGTCAATTACATTAATTAGGAATATACAGGAACATATTATGTTTTAGCAGAACATATCAGATGTCATAATTGATCGTTTGTAACTTATTCGTATAAGGTTAAAGGAACAATTGCCCTGAATTTAAATTGATAGTGGTGGCACTAGAATCATACCTAATCTATTCAAATATGCAAATATACTTCATGGGATACAATATGTAGCTCTCAGTTCATTTTTTAAAAATTTGAATATATGAATGAAATATGTTCTTTGCAGCTTCAAAATTCCAATTACAGTATATTATTTAGGCCTATCTTAACATTCTCAGCCACTGAATGAAATATATATATATATATATATATATATATATATATATATATATATATATATATATATATATATATACCATATTTGTATTATTAGAATGTCCCATAGAATATTTTGCGCCTGTCAAGCACCTACTGTTTCATCATCCACCTATCAAATCTGTCAGATCTGATGTCTTGCCCATTGTGACTGTAAGTGACTTGAAATGTATTAAATGTATCATGAGCAGCACAACATTATGAATGGATTAATAAGTAAATAATAAAGAAGAATGATTCCAATGAAAAAAAAACATGTGTTCTGCATGTGTGCATCTAATCCACTGCTTGAATAATTATTTCAGTGTTTACACTGATCACCATACATTTTATTTAACATAGCTGACTCTGGCAATTGGTGATAAGCATTTTTATGCCCAAGATTTTAATTGCATTTACTCCTTTTTATTGTCGTTATTAAAATATGTGTAGTATATACAAAGAGAGAGGGTAATGTCACAAAGAGGAATGTTAGCCCCCCTGTATTTTGTTGTTGCTGAATAGTTAAATTAATGAAGACTGAGCGTGCTTCTGTAGAAATGTTTATTTGTTTTATATTTTCCAATAGGTGATATTGATATCACTGTATTGTATCTGACCTTTGTCTCAAACAAATTAAAGCTGTAGAAGGAGACAGTATTGAGTCTCTGCCAGGTTGGTGGAGATTATAAATGGCTTCATGAGTGCTGGCTGGCCTGTGATCACTCATGAGACCTACCCTTAGCTGCATTGCAAAGAGGAAAACCATTTGTCGGTGATATGTGGGATGATGTGTTTCACCACACATCATTCCCTCGGTTCTTGGTTTCTCTATTGATGTTTATTTCCATTACTTTCCAAGATTTTATTTTCACAACTACAGGTTTTTATATAAATGCTACAAAAAATTGTGTATTGTATAACGCAATAAATGAACAGATTTTCACCATAAAAATATTATTGCTTGGGTTACCTTTTCATTAAAATGTGTGACTTTCTGTCAACTGATTTCAATATTACATCTATAACTTCAAACACTCAATCAAAAGTATAATAGTAAAATAATTACAAAGTATACAGTACCATTTGATTTGAGTCCTGTGTCCAAAAAGGAAGGTGTATAATACCAGAGAAAACCTCTTACTCATTTCAACGGCCTCCACCTGCTTCTGCTCTTCTCTTAATACTAAACCACATGGCTTTAGTGACATAACGTTTTGGTACTAAACCAAAATAAATGTGCATACCTGTTAACACACACGAATACTACAGAGACAGGCCAATTAAATGATGTTGCACTGTAGCACCGTCTGTCTAGTTTCGAATTTCAAATTGATAAACAAAGGATTAAATACAGTTGGCCTTTTGATTTAATTTGGTCTGTGTGGATCAGATATGCAAAAAAAAAACTTTATGCATGGAACACAGTTCAGAAGTGTTGGCTGATTCTTATGTTGAATATTTTATCCAAGAGATGATGATTTGAAATGTGAAGCATTTGAAAGACTACAATGTCCTACCCTTATTTAAATTTCACAATGGGCCGAATACAAAAAAGGGGTTCTTGCCAATACACAGCTGTTGCCAGCAGGATTTGAACCTTTACTGGCTTGCCTATATATTGGTTGGGTTTTGTAGTTAAGAATACCTCCCAGCTTGGTTGAGATTGTCCTCACCAGATCTTTATCGTACATAGCAGAATAAAATGGTGTGCTGCAATTTTTTTTTCAGTACTTTGGCAGAAGTATGAAACGTGGATGAAAACAGGTAATTCACCTCTATTCACCCTTAACTGTCATATTGTAGCCTGATCCCGTAAAAACCAGTACATGACAATGTTTAATATCTGTTTTATTGCTAGTATTGTCTGTTCTGTTATAGAGAAAACATTCATAAATGTTATCTGATGATTAACATTTTAGACAGACTAATGACATCACAAATCTGGTTAAAAGGCAGATATGCCACCCCTGTGTGATGTCATTAGCCCGTGTTCACATTTATTAAATCTGCCCAAAAAACAAAGAGTCACAGAGACTGACCTGCCCATGAGATGACAATGATTAAAAAAAAAACCTGAGCAAAACGGTATTTGCTTATGGGATGGGGATGGAATTGAAAGACTTGCAATATTTTTCTGCGCATTGTAACAACTCAGTATGAGAGCAGATGAGAGACTTTTTCTTACCAGTTTAAATTCCTATTATGTGTGTTTTGTATACTTCTCTATTGCTGTTTTCTGTTTATATCATTACTTACTAATTTACTTTTTCAACCGTGTTGACTGCTTCTGGAAAGACTCCTAAATGCTGCATCTCTGTGGTGGGGTTTTAGAAATGAATACTTGGGGTATGCAGATGTACACCCTTAGTCATTATTCAAACCACCTCACTATAGAAATTCAGCTTTTAGAAGTAGCCACAGTGGTTAAGAAAGGAAATATTTACTAGAATAAAGGCCACCATACACAGGACGGTTTTGTCATCTGCAGTTTATCACTAGTGATTTTTGTGTGCAACTTTTTCCCCATACAAGGATCGATTTTGTCGGCCAGTTAGAAACAATGGGGGATGAAGAACTGTCAGTTTTATGTGTTTGCGCAGCTGTTACTGTGATGTTAAACAGAAAGAGAAGTAGAAAGCAGGACAGGAAAATCTGGGTTAGAGAATGGATTCAAAAGAGGAAGGAAAGGGGTGCTTTAAAGAATGTGTTGGCAGAACTACACGGTGAGGATTTGTGTGGTTACAGTAATTTTGTTAGGATGGATCCTGCCACATTTGATGAGTTGCTGGGGAAAGTGAGTGGTAAAATCACTTACCCAGTCATGGATATGAGAAGACCCATTCCAGTGGGTGAAAGACTGGCCACTGCTGACTTTACAAAATCTGTATATCTTATATCATAATTATTATAATATAATCAAAATATAATACAAATTCTAATCATTTCTCAATTGACTCCCATTGCCACGTAACTACAAACATCATTCCACCCAGTCGTTATGCTTATTGGTTGATCACAAGAGACTTGTTGCCGAGAAGTGAGACGTGTTCTTCGCAGATGACAGACAATTTTCATCATACGTGGGCTGATTTTGTCACAGCAACATATCGCTGATGACAAAACCATGTATGGTGGCCTTAACGCGGTAAATAATGCTCTAAGCAGAAACAACACTAGATAATGAAAAGAGAGCAGTTAATAGAGGTACACATACAATTACAGTATGTACACAAATGTAATTAGAATGAATGGTATCCTTTTTAGTAGTATACATACTTACTCATAAGGCCCATATTTCTATTCTTTATACATACAAGCAAACTCCCTGTAAAGACAGCCACTTGGGAACTGTGTAAAAAAATACATTTAGAGTCAATGCAGGCTCTTCACTGAGTACTGAGTACTGAACAATGCACTGCACATTACCATTAAATTAATGCACATCTATTTATTTATCTGTTTGTGTATCTACTTAATAAAGGATGGAAAATGGTTTCTCAGAATCAGAATTGACAAGGGCTTGTTTGGAACAACTCGTTTGCTGAAAAAAAAATCATGTTACCTGTTTCTTTTTTTCCAAATCCGTAGGCATTCCTAGCAGTTTACAGCAACAGCCACTGTGATTTGCAGCTGCTGTGAAGCGGATTCCACTGTAATTATAGCAACCTGGAGTGTTCTTGTTTGAGCCACAAAAATAAAAACGGGCCTGTTAAAGACAATTTTAAAAATAGGATGGATGTGAAAAGGCGGAAGATGTCTTTTTGTCATTTGTAGATTCCTTCAGACAAAAAAGGTATGTTATATAACTCGGGTACAATATTATATCACGTTGAATAGGAAGACAGTACAAGCAAACCACTTAACAATAGTTTATTAAATCATAAAGAGACATCTGTAACCAAGCTTAAAAATAGTGACTCAGTGGTTACATGGTGATTAATGAAGACTCATTAATACATTCAGATGTCTAAATGGTCACCCTTTACTTAAACAATGTCTTTAGCCAACCCTGTAGGGATAGCAAACATTTTTATAACATTTTTCCTGTCATAACTTATTTAACTGAGAAAAATTATTTGCATAGCCATCTACATTGGGTGGCTTACTCTCTACCATTCTTCACAGATAAAACAGTGAAAACATCTGTTGTTAGAATGATCTTGAAACAAACACAGTAACTTTTTTCCAGAGAAAATTAATGACCTCATTATCAAAATACTGAATTTGACTGCAGTATTCTACACGCTGGAGTTAAAGATCTTCAGTTTCAATTTTGTTTTAATTAAAGATCATCCTGGTCCCATTAATCACAACTGCATGCATTGTTTGCCACTTTTTCTTTTCTACAGTATAAGTCATGGATTTTTATGTCATGTACAGTAGGTCTTGTCTTTTGTTTCAGACATACCATTTGGTGTTTTCCCGAGAGTATGATTTAAGATGATCTTATCCCATATTATGAATCACTGCCTGTCAGTTCTTCTGTTAAAATGTTAAAGAATATATCACAAGACAGAGGAGAATGGAAAATAAAATGCTTCCATCTAAAAGATAACAGAATGACCAAGTGCTAAAGACATTGGTTGCAAATTCTTTCTATTAACTCGAACAACAATTAAATATGAATTTTTGTTTCTTCTTTAAAATAAAATGAAATACAATAATGTTATAAATAAAAGTATGTCCTATTAAGTATTACAAGTCTTGGACTTCACCCACCACTTGTAAAAACTATATTTTTTGACTCCTATTTAAAGTTTGCCACCAGTGTGAGAAATTACCTCAACAGATGTTTGCTCTGACTAGGCGCTACAGATACTGTTCAGTGGGGTTTGATATAATGATGATAATTCAGTTCTGTGCCTACCATTTAAGCTATTTAAGCTAGAAAGTGCTCATACTGAAGGCTTCGTTTGTATCGTCTATTCAGTATTTGGTTATCACAAAGAGCAAACAAACCACTTATATTCTGTCTTAAAATAGAATTAATTTGATAACTATTTCGTGTTCACTTTTTTAATCAAGATAATGAATAACATGACCAAAAGTAATTATTTGCTCTTGTTGTACAGCTTACAAAAAACACCTTATTATTTCACTCCAGTAATTATGTTGTTGTACCAGCATATACAATAGATTGTTTGCTGGTAGGATGAATTTCAGTTTAGGCTCTTAGTAACTACTGTGCAGCTGTGGACAAAAGTTTCGCATTACCTAGAATTTTAGGATTGAGATATAATAACTATATGAACATCATTTACATCTTTTATTTATCATCATGAAATCAAAGAAACTACAAAATCTTAAAAGTCTGCCGGAAGCCATAATAGTAGTACAGTATTTCATGTTAGATAGCCAAATATCAAATGTTTAAATTTGTGTCAGTTTTTTTTGTTAAGTATATAGAAAACTACAAAGCATTATGTAATTCAATGTGTTTAACGTAACATTATTCAGCAGGTTTCATTCGACTTTATGAAGCAAAGTTAGTTAATTCTACAGGGTGATGCAAAACTTTTGACCATAGCTGTAGATGAAAATGGATGAATGAGATTGCCTTGATTGGACTTCTCCACACTTATCTATTGGTTCAGTGGGTATGAAGCAGTCAGATATAAAACATTTCATTATGTATTAAGCCAGACTGCATAACTTGCACTGCTTGATGGCATGCTGTTTGCTTACTTCCATAGGCATTACACAAAGGCCATGCCATGGTTATCACATCTTTGTGATTTAATATGTAATCGTGTTCATTCTGTGCCTATTTACAAAATGAAGCTGACATTTATATTTCAGCCCACACTGTAATTGGGTATTACTTTTAAAACAATAATTGTCCATTTATTGCAAACTGGCTGAGGTCATAAATGACTAATACCCATTGCCTACAATTACAGCTCTGCTGTTATATCATGTCACACATGTAAAATCAGTAATAAAGCATCCAATTTAGCAGAAGTAAGATCATTATTTAAAAAGGGGTATTGCATATCCCAGTTACTCATGGGTGTAGTGTACTTTGAGCCAATGAGCCAACAGGCAGTAAACTTATGGGACGTGGTAATGAAATAGTTACTTTACCTGTAATGGATACTTTATATCATATACATTTTTACCTGTTAACTGTCATACTAAATGTGTTCTCTATCATTTTCTGCTGTTGTTTCTGCATTGGTCACTGCCACTTACTTTTTCAACCAGTTTGTCTGCTTCTGAAAAGACTCAAAAGCCTTCTGAGTGAGGTTGCTTGAAAAATGACAAGTGGCATGCTGTTGTGATTTGGGTCCCCTGTATGTACAGTTACACATCCCTATTGGGCATTTTAATAATCACCTGACTTCATAAAGTGTAATAAATAACAATCTATGCCAAAACAGCAATCAAAAATCATACAAAACAGGATATTAAACAGGAAAAAAAATAACTATTTAGAAAATAAGAGACAAATTGGCCAGTTATGGTCCTTTTTTGCCCCAATTTAGGATGTTATTTGCATTGAACACCTACCTCTTTGAAGCTAGTTTATACATGTGTTGTCCATATATTTCAGGAGACAGAAGTGTGTTGGACATTTGCCTGCCTGCGTTTGTAATAGACTACAATTTGAGATCATCTAGAATGTTCTGTTTTGCCCGGCGCTTTCTTATATGTACTGCTCAATCATCAGTAAAATGCTAATGGACCAAGGCATCATATTCCATTTTGTTATGCTTTTTGACAGCCACTGTGAAAAATACATTTTGTCCTCAGAGTCTTCTGACAACCTTGTTAATATTGTGAAGTAATAATAAATTGAATATCTTCACACCCAGATTCATGCACGTTATTGCTTTTGTATATTCTGACTCAGCAATTCCTTGACAGATCTATATTCATTGTGCTTTTGAACTGTAAGATCGCCATACATCTCAGATGTTGAAAAAATATAGTTGCTGACTTTTTTTTGTACACATCATGCAGATGTTTACAAGGCATTTCTCTGACATAGCAAAGAAGTATAAAAATTCAATTATTTTGAAATTAATTTTGGCAGGGATGGGGTTAATTCCATCCCTGCCAAACTTAAATTCAAAACAATTTAAATTTATTTAACCGCAAGACCAAAACCACAGTCTGCCCTGCCACAGTAATATTGATATATTTCACTACCTATTTCATGAAGGAATAATAACACCTGAAATTACATCAAGATGGCTGAATACTAAATAATGTTCTCTTCAATCCATACAGTACAGGTACAATGTTGCAGTGCATATTTTAGTCAATATTTCTTCAGTGCAAAAAAGGTTTGTATGTTTTGCTGTGATGGATGGTCAAGAAAAGTCAGAACCATTGGCTTAAGTCTCAAAGTACTTGAATCACTGACTAATGACCTCACAATGATGTCATGCGTGCATTCTCATGTGCCTTGGGTGGAACTGTGCAGCGGTGGATAAGAATGAACATTGATGTCAGAGCAGATAGGGCTCATGAGTCTTTATAATGTCATTACAGATTATATTTAGGAGTATTTTGATGTGTTATTGCCAAAGGGGTAGGGTGCACCTTTGAATAACCACTGAACTTAAAAGACATTAAAATGCTTAGCCACTCAGCTTCCAGATCTAGCAGGCTCTATTTTGCATAGATGCCCGCTGGAACATTGAAGAGCTTAACTGTGAATTACATTTTAAATCAATCTGTGCATAAATATCGACTTTTTCCCTTAACATTCTAATCTACAACTAATCTGATAACATAAAAAGCTACTTAAACATACTTTCTGAAGCTGGTCTAGAGACAAGCGAAATCATGTCTGTGACAGGACACCATAATGAAGGCTCAATTCGCAGCTACTGGACAGCAAATCAACAGGAATAAACAGAACATAGAGCCAGTTGATGCGGGCTCTACCACGTGGTAGATGACTTTGACTTTCGTTAGCGCCCTCGCCTGTGGCTTGGGACGCGTAACTCCACTCGTGTTCATCTACCACACGGTGGAGCCCGTATCAACTGGCTCTATCGCTTAAATTTAACATGCTACTTTTTTATTAAGTAATAAGTAAGGACATTATATTAGTTTTTTCTGAAGAAACGAGTAACAAGTAACATACTGCATTTGTCAGTGTTGGTTTATATTCAATAACTGAAACGTGTGTTTGAAAGTCTTTTTTCTATTATTACAGTAACCTGAATACAGTATCTCTACAATTTACCTGAACTTATCGTATACTACTGCTGTTACACATACCTTTGTTCTTCACACAAGGTGGTAAATGTGATAGGGGCAGCAGTGTGGAGTAGTGGTTATGGCTCTGGACTCTTGACCAGAGGGTTGTGGGTTCAATCCCTAGTGGGGGACACTGCTGCTGTACCCTTGAGCAAGGTACTTTACCTAGATTGCTCCAATAAAAACCCAACTGTATAAATGGGTAATTGTATGTAAAAAATAATGTGATATCTTGTAACACTTGTAAGTCGCCCTGGATAAGGGCGTCTGCTAAGAAATAAATAATAATAATAATAATAATAGAGAGTAACATAAAATTAATCAATGAACAAGTAACTTATACAAATTGCCAGAATGACAGTTTGGAATGACCAAGCTTCTAGTTAAGAAAAAGGCACAAGATGACCACCGAACACTGGTTCTGACCTCAGCTCACAAACAGCAGAGTGGTTTTAGTATTCAATGCACTGTATATAATTGCCATGGCAGAGGGCATTTTACAAAAAAAAACAAAAAGAAAAAAATATATATAAATTGCTTTTTTATCATGTCTAACAATACAAAATAAAACATGCCTAAAATTAATAGGCCATTGAGTTAATTCATCTCTGCTGCTACCTGACCAGAAAAATGAAGGCACTAATTCTGGGAAGGGAGTCAAAAATGTAAACATACTGTATCATCAAGCTTCAGGATAGATTGGAGGACTGGAAGTTATTTCAAGTGATCAGGGAAGATAAGAAACAGCACTGCAAGGACCAAACATCTTACAAGTATTGTTATAATGTACAGTATATCGACGTGATAGTGCTTCTTTAGACAGATTAATGTCAAAATATGCCGGTAAGAGACTTTTAGAATAAGGATGGCCTGTCAGCAGTGTTTTGATTGTGGATAAATAAACATAGTATTCCTTGTTCACAGATTGAACAAAAAAAAAGGTAGATTTGAGATTGTTTTGTTTTAACAATGAGCGTAAAATCTCACTGTGAATGACAGCTCTCAGATTTTCCTTTTCAATATTTTGTTTACTTCCTGTTTTCTATTTTTTAAAAGCTTTCTGATTGGTGGATGAAAATTATTGAGCTCTTTATGATATTTCACCTGGAGTGTGAAATTCTCTCTGCTAGTCTTCATGTAAAACAGCTGTTACAGTGAGGAAATGAGACGAAAGATCTCAAGGCACAGCCAAGAACATACCTAAAGATTGACGCACTCAAGCCAGGCACTGACTCATGGATAATCAATTGTTTGCAAGGAAAGTTTGACTGAAAAAGTGTGATATGTTGGTTGGATTTAATACAGGTCCCAATGCATGCTACTGAATTCTGAATAATGGTACTTTTAAAATTGGAGCTGAAACATATATTGGCATGCAACATGATAGTTAAACTTACCATAACTACACACACTGGCTGTGACCTCTTTGTGAACTAATAACTATAAAACGTACTGTGTCTAACCCGGCACTTTAAATAATACTGGCATTCTGATCATGGTTGTTGGGCACCACTAATTTTGCTTCTTACACAAGTGTTATGGTTTGGGGGTTATCACATCAGTAGTCTGTAGAATTGAAGACATTAAAAAAGGCTTGTAGTTGAAACATGTGTCATTGAATGTATTAAGTTTATTTTAGTATTTCTAGAATAATACACACCTTAGGCAGGTTTTTCACCCCAGGAGCAACAGGGATATTTACTGTATAATGTTATGTCAAGCTGCCAATTGCCAATCACTAACCATAGACCCTTTTGTTTCTTGCAGCAGAGAAGTGACCTTCCAGTGTTGTTTTTACCTGCATTTTTTCTCTATTGGGGTGTTTTTAACATGCAATGCTTAACATGCCCCTAGGGACAATACAAATTGTCATATGCTGGTCAGCATATTAGTTTTAGCAAAACAGAATATGTTTAAGTTCAGGATCAATGATACATTAGTTATTAAAATATGCAATATTTGGAAAAAAATCAATAGCAATATTTTTTTGCATTTGAAAATGCAGAAAATTCAATAAATGCAGGGTATTTATTTTCAGCAACATTATTGAAGGAATAGCCACTAGGGATTTCAGGAACCTGGCCATATTTGAAAGGAATCAATAAGGATTTCACAGAGATGAATAAATTACATTCTCAATTGAAAGTTTATTCTTGTGAGGTTATGTCATACAGTATACTTTAGGGGGATATTGATTTGTCCTACTGTACATGAAGGATAGAGATGCATTTGTCCCAGATACAATATCATATGTAAAAGTAATATTTGCTGAACTAAGTTTAAATAAATAAAACATAATTATATTTGTTATACATTATTGGTCCCTTTTCATGTTATGAATGTCCTTTACCCCTAATGGAATAGAACAGCTAGGACCAATTACAGTAAATGGTACATTATTGTAAGGAAGAGCATTTTTTTCTATAATGGAAGTCTGTTATACCCCACAGAACAATTATATTGTGGAGGCGTGTATCTGTTTATCCATTTATGATACAGACGGCTGTATGGTCCAGTGGTTAAAGAAAAGGGTCTTATAACCAGGAGGTCCCCGGTTCAAATCCTGGCTCACTGACTGACTCATTGTGTGACCCTGAGCAAGTCACTTAACCTCCTTGTGCTCCATCTTTCAGGTGAGACGTAGTTGTAAGTGACTCTGCAGCTGATGCATAGTTCACACACCCTGGTCTCTGTAAGTCGCCTTGGAAAAAGGCATCTGCTAAATAAACTAATAATAATGATAAAACATGTTAAGAAGATTCATTTTTGTTGAGGGTATCAGAATAGGTCATGGTGTGTTCTCGTCTGTGATAGTTTGGGCTAACAACGACTAAATCTATGAATTGGGCCTCTGTTATGAGATTATTTTCATTAACCTGCATTGTTGAAAGCCCTTAATGGGTTCCACTTTCATCCAGATTACTTATGTTAAGACTGGTTTAGATTGCAATAGATTTAACTAAATAAAGTAGTGATGGATTTGACCACAGACACTGGGGTGACAACCACCTATTATCAGTATTTATATCTATGATCTTGGGCCACAATGCCAGTCAGTGGAATGGCGGTTGAAATGGCTTCCATTTATTCCAGAGTTTAGCCCTCAGATGGAAAGGTCAAGACCATTGTTTCCAGATCCTGGAGAGTTTACTGCTCATCCATCATGTCTTATCAGTTAGAGCAGTAGTGAGTGGCCAACACAATTCTGATCTCCTTAAGTCTAAGCTAAAAGATGGTATCAGAGTCAAATACCAATGGCTTCCAGGCTGCAGTGTCATGCTGCAGCATGTCAGTGTGATTCCCAATGCTGTCTGTTTAACCAGAACAGGTACTCTTGTCCTGCAGGGGGAATTACTCTCCTATCCTAGTTATCTGTTTTCTAATTGGAAATGCGATAAATACTATGGAGAATAAATGCTGAAGTTAGTAGTGGTCATATGGGAATCAAAGGGCTCACTGGCCCCAAGTTTCTTCATCTTCCATTGACCCAGCGGATAGAAGTTGATATTGATTCAGGCTGTAGAATAAATGATTTTTTCTGAGAAATTGAGATATTTTTTTTTTTTTACTGCCATGCTCGCAAAGGAATATACAGTAGATAGCTTCCTGTGTATTTTAGAATATGTATCTTAATATGGTAATATGTTGTGCATTCTTTTTAAATATATTTACAGTCTGGAAGCAGTCACCCATTGTATCATAATGTGTATTCATTCCACATTAAAATCCAACTAAACATCTTAGCTTTTTTTTTTAGGAAAAGATTCTCCCTTTGAAACAAAGGCATATTGCAATTTACTGTTTCTCATATTCCTAGTTGAACTTACCTCAGCATCATTAAGCCCTGTGATCAAATCATCATTTTCTGGATGGACATTTAACAACATAAATAATAATACATGAATTTAATAAATCTTATCTTTAATATATTGCATGTGATATGCTTATCTCTCAGATGATATTAAATGTATCTCCCTTTCGATTGCTGTGACTAATGATTCACGTCATGTTATGTGTCCAATGACTGTGAAAGATAATACTATATAATGGAAGTCAAATGAACCATCCCCTTAAAGTAAAGTTCTTTCAATACCTAGAAAGAGACAGGCATAGTAACCGTTGAGTAGTAAAGTTTACATTTGGACAGTAATTGGCTTGCTTTTACATTACTTTCACCATAGATATCTGTACTTTACCATACATATGTGTGATTTATCATGCTTTTACACAGGAAATAGCACTGTGTTTATGTAATTTAAGACACTTTGGTAAGGAAGTATTATTGAATAAAAGATACTCACTAATGGAAGACCTGCCTTGTTGAAAAACACTGTTAAATAACCGTTTGATTGTGCACCAGCCCAAAGCATCCAGTGAGTATGACTTAGTTCATGTCTGCTTTCCATGTAGCAGAGATACCATTGTTGTACAATGCAGAGAATATTCATTATTTGTAACTGAACATTATCTCTTCTTCATGAATTATAGAAGGTAAACAATGCTGGCATTTACTGCCACTTCAGCCAGCCATGGAAATGCGAGGACTGGTAATGTTAGCTTTTAATCACAAGGCTTTTTGTGTACATTCATTCTAATGCAGAAGCACTGAATAGGCATTCTGTGCGCCATGAATTATTAAAGAGCTGAGAAATGACAATTAGCTTGGCAGCCAGCTCTGACTTTTTATGCAGAATTTGCCCTTTTATTCTAATTGTCATCTTTTTTTTCATGGAATAAAAGGAGTTGCATGTATACACTTTTTTATTCCCCTATCTAAAATTTTGATTAATTGGCAACCATTTCTGGCTACAGTATATTGATGCATCTCCCTGTTCTTTATTAAACCTGGTATCAGAAAAGCAGTGTCAATGTATAACAAGGAGCTGCATAAAAAAAACTTTCATGAAACTGTCATGAGGTCGAAAATAGACTTTAGAAAATGTGTTAAATAATTGCTTATAGTATTCCATGCATGTATTCCAGACTGGAATTTTGCCAACACCACACAAACACAATCAACTATATTATAACTATGGATTATATTTATGACTTTCTATATTACAGATTTCTTAACTACCTGTGTCTCTTATGGAACCTTTTTTTATAAAGTGTTCATACACATTCTCTTGTGTTAAACTGTGCTTTAAGTAATTTTTTTTTTTTTTAACACAATTCTTTAAAAAAGTGTTATGAATAGGGACTAATATCCCATTGCTATTTCATTGTCACCTGTTGATTTTGTTCCAAGTAAAGTTAAGCTAGTATTGAGCAACTGTACTCGTTACTTTGGAACCATGTGGTAGATACCTAGTATGGGCCCTGGGGAAAACCTGAAGGGTGATGCTCCTGGTCAGTTCTTTAGTTAATGCCCTATATCATCTAGACTATGAATACATATTAGGCAGGGATATTGCTTTTAGTTTCACTTTCATCTTTAATCTCAAACATTTCTATTTTAACACCACTAGGGTATTGTACGCATAAGCACCTATTGTGCTGAAGCCGAGGGCATTTAATATAATAAGAAGGGCTTACCAGATGGTAAAGCCTTTTCTATTGCTATTACTGTAGAAAATGGTTGCGTTTGTTGTTTTTTTTATTGATTTTATGTGCTAGTTTTAGTTGTGGATGCATACAGACGTTTTCCTCAATATTGCACGAGTAATGAGGTTCTCCGAATTTCATATGTGGTCTGGAAGAATTCCTTCAATATCCCAGTTAGAAATGGCCTTTACAATATTAACATGTCTAAGTAATAACTTTATGTTAAAAGAAAAATATTTTACTTACATGAAGCTTTCCTTCAGTTCAGCCACCTCGTACATAAAGGCGAACGTGGTTTGTGATCTGTTTATTTTTATCTACCTTATCTACTAAAATATGTAAAAGAATAAAATAAACATTTTTAGTTTTTATTCAGATTTGCAAGTTTATATTTACCAATCAGGTTAAAGGAAATCCATTTTGAAATTTGAATTATGGCAGTCTATCTGTATTTTTTTCTAGCACATTTTAAAAACTATCAGACGACAGAACAAACAACAAATGTAACTGATGGTTTGTGAAATTTTAATTGCAGCTTCATTACATTTTTTTTTATATACGCTGCTATTAGAACAGCAGTGACATAATTAAAATGACAAGTGGGTCAGATTCACAAAATGCAATGACCAGTAATGTCATCTTGCAACATCATGATAACTGATTTTGTGACACTGCACTACCTTTTTACGATCTTTAGCAGTTTAGTGCTCATGTGCAGACAAGTAGCCACAGCATGGATTTTGAAGTAGTATTCTTTTCTTCCTACTCTTTAGCCTTTTTCTTCTCATATTTAAAAAAAAAAAAGTAAAACATTTTGAAGATCAGTGAAAAGGTATTTGAGGAGTAATCCACAAAAAAGGAATCATTTTAACAACGTCAAAACTATTGCCTAATTGTATAATTAAGTTTTAAGATGTACTGTCATGCAATGCCTGAATCATATCAGACAAAAAAAAAGTTTTCAGTGGTTTAAAACTGAATTAAATAGCGGACTAAACTAACGTTAACACAAATTCCCCGAAACTGATGTAAAACACAAGTCAGATGTGTTTAATAGGCATAACAGAGTTTACAAAATGTACTTGACCTAAAAAATCCTGAAGGAAAAGATTACTTTCAGAAAACCAATAACAGTGTGTATACCTCTTGTATCTTCATATGTAAGTAAAATGGTTTATTCCTGAATATCGCCTCACTGCAATCAAAGTGAAGGTTCAGGACTGAACACCAGTGGATGACCTTGGTACTTGCTGTCTAGTCAATCAACTGTTTTCACTAAGCAAACATAAGCAATGGATGTTGCCAAGCTACTGAACCTCAGAGAGCTCAGGCTGACTGAAGGCTGCCTGGCCTTGTCTGGCGCCTTACCAGTAGTTGTTCCTGTGGCGCAGTAAGCAGTAAGCAGACAATTTTTCTTCCATAGCTAGTGTGAGTGCAAAGGCCAATGCAACGTTCCCCTTGGGTCCCCAGCCAAAACAGGCAACTCAGCAAAGCCAATGATTTTAACCAGCAAACTCCTGATTGCATGACTCACATTTAGTGTTTAGTAAGACTTTACCACAGGAATAACATCTACATATTTTACGCACTTCCTCTGAGTTGTGAAGTACAGTACAACATCACATATCTGACCCCCTGTGGACTGGGGTATAGGCGAATATGTGAAAAAGTAAGATTTGCGAACATTTGTAGAAAAAGCATTTGCACATCCATAAATAGGTTAGTGAACAAAAACAACACACAAACTGAAATGTTTTTGTTTTTAAAGTGAGCAAACATAAACAAGATTAATTAGGCTACAAATAGACCGTGTTGCTATGCGGTTTGCTATAAGCCATCTCCACGCAAAGCTTTTTTAAAAAAAAAAAGAAACAGTAAATGTATAGTATCCTGCAACTGATGGCTTCTTTCTTAACTCTAGAAGTCCCTGCCTTTCTGGTTCTGCTTTCTTTATACCAGTATCTCTGTCATGGTACTTTGCACTCTTTCTTGATATTGCCAACAGCCGATAAGCAGCTCGGTTTGAATATTGCTTCGGCTATTTTAAACAAACGGCAGGTAAGCATTACGTTTATGAAGCTTGCTTTGTTTAATTCAAATGCATTTAAAAGCTACAACAACATGCTGCCATTATATGCAAGCGTGCGCTCCATCATATAAACACATTGCACAAAAAAAAGCTTTCTCGCCTGGTGTTGGTGTATTGAAACGTCACTGCTACACGCAGCTGACTGACACACGCACACAGCCTGCCTCTCTTAAAGGGGAACGCACCAAAAGGCTGATCGCTATAATGCTTTCTTTCTGTTTCCATTGCGGAAGCTGCATTTGCTGCCAATGCCATTACTCTAGTAGCCTATTTTTAATATGTATTTATTTATTTAGTGAAGCGCTTAATTGAATTCCGCCCCGTTAATTCATCATGATTTAAAAACATAGTTTCACCTTTTCACTCCATCCATTCCTAATGAATTCACTGTTTATTCTTTACTAATTCATACTCACCCACCAGGGGATTGTGAGAAGTGTTAATTCAGGCATGAATGCATGCCTTATACATGTGACAAACATCATGTATAAGGCATGCATTCATGGAACATGGAATGAATACGGGTAATTTAACCCACATGAATTAAAAGGGCTGAATTCAAAATGAATGACTTCAGAAATCATAGGAAGTGCATGGGATATTCAGGTGTTATTCATGTGGTATTCAGTCGGAATTTATTATCAATTTACAGCCAGTCTTTCAAAGGGTTACCGTGTGTTTCATGGGTGAGCCTTTGTGTATTAACCCCTGCATGTCCCTTGTGATGAGAATATGGGAGAAATGACTTTCTGACGACTGTCTGTACTGCATATCACATTTTTACATATTTTGTAGCCAGATAATTGCTTGTCCAGTAGTGATGAAGCTTTATAAGGACCTTATTTAAGTTATTAAGAGTATCTGAATCTTAACGTACATGGAGCCGTGTTTGGATGTCCATCTGTATGCACAAGTATGTTCTTTGTTTTTACACAACCTCTAGTTCAACTGTGATGAAACTTGGTTCGGACATTCTTTAGCCCCAATTATTGGATGTATAAAAATCATGCCTGTTACTGATAAAATGTTTGCATTTATACAGTACCGTGTCTGCATGTTGAATCAACATCAGCAGAGATATCATGTTGAGTTTTGATATGGGTAACTTTTGTATGAGTTTAAATCTAGTCAAAGACATTTAAGACGCAAGATGCTCTGCTGTACTATTGAGTGGAGATTGTTGATTGCGCTTTCCTGTAGTAATATTTTAGATTGTTTTTAAGTTGTTTTTATTCTTACTTTATCAGCATTTACTTACCTTTAAGCTGGTCAATGACATGATTTCCTCCACACTAACTTCATCCTGCTTTTGGAACAGTTTCCATGGAAATGAAAAGACAGGAGAATGAAGACACCAAATAGCAGGTTTTTTCCCCAATATGTCAGATCATGTGGACATGAACCAGCTTAGAGAAAATAGGAAACGATAATTAAACATGAAACAAAAATTAAACATAAATATAAAACAATAATGGAAATCAACCTAATAATGATTACTTCTTTCTATATAAATGCTATCAAAGGGTAATTTTTAACCTGCTTTTCTAAAAATAATGGTAGAAAAAATAGTAAATTACATACAAAATAAAATAATAATAATAATAATAATAATAATAATAATAATAATAATAATAATAATAATAATAATAAAAACAGTTTGTGTTAAATGTGCAATTGCAGATTTCTTTTTTGTGTTATGTTCAATTGTTCATAAATACAAATCACACTATTTTCATAAAACACATCATCAATGTGTTAATTTATGCTTTTATTCTACTTAATTTCCATGGGGTTGAACAGGTGGTGTACACACACTGAATATTTATTATTGGCCCATGAGGGAGATTTTAAGGGGCAGAAGGAAAGCACAAGTGAAGGGTCAGACAAGAGCTTTGCAGTTCTATTCCTGTCTTTAATTACGGATCTGATTTAGATTGTAGCCCATGCATAATGCACACCCACTTAGATAATTCCCAGGCTGCATTCTACTTGACTTTACTAAACTAATGAGTGGTTTCTGTGGGATGCTGCAGACGGAAGTGTTTAAACTAAGGAGCTGGTCTATCTGTGTTTGTACACATTGTAATTACTGTGACCTGTCTAGGTCTGGTCAAGATTATATATAAGTATGTTAAATCTAGCAGTAAGAGATACATCTTCATTACAGCCACTGGCATGTCAATTATGGTGTCATGAGAAGATGCTATTTATTTTATATAAGGATAAGTGTATTTATAATGCTCTTGCCAACTGAGCAAGTATATGATGTAGAGGGGCTGTAGCCCGTCAGGGGTTAGAATGTCTTGCCATAACACTTTCAATAGATAACCTGCTTGAAATTTAAGGCACCTCTTGGAATTCCCTTCAACAGCAAAGCCAGTTTTAAAGAGTGGCATCACTGTCTGTGACATACCTTGGTTATTTAACAGTATTTAGTTGATAAAATGGGCCACTTGCACACAGCAGAAAAACAAAAACTGCATACTGAATGTAGTGTATCTCTGTTTATAATAAGAATCATTTTAATTATCTTCACAGAGCAATTCAGAGACAGATCAGGTCTTCTCAGTGTGCCACTCTTTTTGGATGCTCAGTTTTGACAGACGATGACACTGAACACTGCCGAAGGTCAAAGGAACATTTCACAAATCCTTCACAGCTACAGTCTAGTTTTATTTTATTTTTATTCATTGCACATGATGCTCTATCTGAGGCCCTAAAAGATTGCATTCCATTCTTTTGTTGCAACACCAACAGCTGAACCTCATCTTATTTCAGCAACATTGGAAAGATAGCTTCATTATTTAGATTCTATTTCCTCTACCCGCCCAGCTGTCAATATATCACTGCTGAATGATTTAAAAAGGAGACGCAGTGGTCAATATATCGGGTCAGATTTTCAAAGCTTTGGATTCCGTACAGGGTTTGCATCAGGTTTTTTTTTTTCATTTTGTGGTAAACTATACCATTGTGTAATTTAAGAGCTTTTCTAAAATACTTTTGTTGTACATTTACAGGCAGACAAACAGTAGCTCAGTATACAACAAAGGCATGGGCTTGTATTATGAAATAAACAACAACTTTACTCTGAGGTGGCATTTCTCAACAACTGCTGCACAAAATGTTATGAAATTTACTCAGCAGCATAATCTGCAGAAAGCGATAAAAGAGAGGTGCCACATTGTTTTCTATGCAGGATCATGCACAATTATTAAAACTTTATTATCTCAACAGCTGCAATGCCGGTGTAGCAACCCTAACCCTAACCCTAACCCCTACCCTAACCCCCACCCCAGTGCAGTCAAGAGGTTGGTTGGTATCACACCAGACTTGCTACTCAGTGGTAGAAGAAAATGTGATTACATCTGTATCAGTTCTGTTGATACAAACAATTGTAGACTATAACCTCCTGTCAGATTAATTAAAAAGAGGAGTTGTGATAGTTAGAATTGCAAGAAAGACAGGAATATAATATTTTGCACAAAGTTGCACTATTACATACACATGCCCTATAGTTAGTAGTGAGCAGTTTGAATTGTTTAACTGCAACAGCCTGAGAACGGTTGTTTAGGGCCATGGATACCACTGAAACTGAAACCTTTTGCAACAGTTGGCTTGCATTTGATCATTTGATGTTTACAAATGTATTATGTTTTTGATTGATGACATAAAATTATCTGGCAGTACAGAGATCACCTGTATAGAATGACCCTGTCTATATAGAACAATTTAAGGTTGTTCCTTGAGTGGATATTACAGGCAGATTGCACTGCATTTCATGTGATACATATTTAGCTTTTGTATATGTAGTATCAGACACTTAACAAGTGGAGCGTAGCTTTAAAAAAAAAAAAAAAACTTTTCATGTATACCTTTCTGTTGTAGGATGTCTGACAAAAATCTTTTGTTTGTAACTCTTTGGTAATTTATAAATGTATTTTCTTTTCCTTTCCTATCTGTTTTTTATATATTGCCTTGCAAACAAAGTTCCGTTGTTGCCCAAGGCTATATACAGTACCAAGTGGAAGAAGCTGAAGATTTTTACATCTATTTATTTAAATACCGATTAGCTTTCAGTGAAGTATTTTCGTATTATATATTACATCATCGTGAGGACTAATGAATTCATATTTCACAGTGGCCTTTTTAAACAACAATTGGGAAAACTTAATTAAGACAGATGATGCAGACAGTATGTAATGTATGTAATGCTGCTAGTTTATTTTGTTTGTTTGCTTTTTTAAGGGCTGGACACACAATATCATCTCACTTATAATGAATACTGTAGATACATTATTAAAAACCTTAATATAAAATAATGCTTTTTTCCAAGGTTTTCTCTGGGAACAATGCAAGCTGGCATTACAATGGTACCCAATGGTAGGGATGACAACATTTTTCTCAACATGTCTTCTCCCAGACCTGTCCTTAGTCTCCTAATTTGTCTACTCATGTAGACAACTCTATCTAGCCACACATACAGTATGTACTGTAGACAGAACAAAGACTTTGATAGTTTTGTGTGGGCATGCTATATCAAACAATCATCTTCTCTGTATCAAGAAAGACCATTACACACTTTATTCTCCGAAGCGATTGTGAAACACAATTCTATTCATTTGTATTAAAGTCACCCAAGCTTTAGCCTACAGCTGTTCACATCCTGGTGGTTTTAGCAGCAATGCTTTGACAGCAACTGGGTTTTTGCCAGATCTTACCATATGCTTTCCCAAGATAAAGTATAAAGTATTTTTTAAAGTCAGTAACTTGTGTGCATTTGAGAAACATTGTTGTTTTGTCTTTATAGTATGAACCTGCTAAGGTTTGCCTTAGCTAGGGTTCTGAAAACTTCAGCTGTCAGTGAGTCGTGTCAGATTTCTGGCTTGCTCAGTGATCTGTACTGTATCTCAACAGTAGATCCTTTCTACCGATTGACCGATTAATATTTTTTTAATTAGTTTATTTTTTTTTTTTTATAAATTTAGTTGTTGCCAATTATTTTTATTATTTTGTCCCAATTTGGAATTGCCAATTATTTTATTATGCTCATCTTACCGCTACCACCCCTGCGCTGACTCGGGAGGGCGAAGACGAATACACGCTGTCCTCAGAAGCGTGTGCCGTCAGCTGAGGACAACGCAGCTCTCGGGCAGCTTACATGCAAGCCCGCAGGCGCCCGGCCAGACTACAGGGGTCGCTGGTGCGCAGTGAGCCGAGGACACCCTGGCTGACCTAACCCTCCCTTCCCCAGGCAGCACTCGGCCAATTGAGCGCCGCCCCCTGGAAGGACCCGTCCTCGGTTGGCAAAGGAATAGCTTGGACTCAAACTCGCGATGTCCAGACTATAGAGCGCATCCTGTACTCCACGTGGAGCGCCTTTACTGGATGCGCCACTCGGGAGCCCAACACTTTTATTAACAGTAAATGGTTTAAATATGATATTAAATATTACATACACAGGTGTGCAGGGTGAGTAATATAGGCAGGGGAGCACAGGCTTGTGTCTTGGCTGTACAAAGCCATCAGTCTCTGGGGATTCCAGAGGAGGCGTGGCATTGGCTCAAGATGCCGCAGGTTAGGGATGCTAAATCGACATTGCACTAACAGCCATATGAGCTCAAAGTGGACTCCTGCTGGGCTGGCCTTTTGCCTCCAGGGACCTAATTCTCAGCGACATCCACTGCAAAGCTCCTGGGTATAAAGAGGCAACTGGCTTGGTCGTGGGATCAGATGACTCCCACTGGGGGGGAAATAATTGGGCACAGCTCATTTTTCCATTACAAATGCTTTATAAATACTAAAGCATTTTGTTTAACGTCTCTAATCTTTACCTTATTTTATTCTGTGGGCTCTACATTGACACACTTCACACTTAAAACACCCTTTGTTTTATACTTCCTTTTCACTTACCGGTACTAATTATCTTCTAATTGTGTTCTCCTTCTCCAGTTCAGGCTTAATTTAGAATCAGCTGTGGATGTATTCTCAACACATTCAATTAGGTGCTTTTTTCTGTCTAAAAATAGGGTGTGCTATTTCAAATGAAAAGTCAACATGAAAAAAGTGTATCTTGTTGTTGATAAAGGCATTAAATCAGTCTTCTGAAACACTGCTTGACAGCCACAAACATTTTCCATAAGACTGTGACAAAAAAGTGTAACTATGCATTATTTTGTAGCACAGTTACAAATTATATGACAAATATATGCTTTTTGACTATTACAGCAATGCAAATATGGCTACTGAAGTAATAAAACTATATGCAGCATGTTATGGATTTTTTTATAGGTTTGTGATTTTTGTAAACTTCAAAGAAAGAAAGAAAGAAAAAAGAAATTGAAAACCTTATCCATACTATAATATAATACCACCAAACAATGAAACAGTAAAGGGAATGCATCTGTCAACCTTGCTAGATATATTTGGGAATTTTCTATTGTTGTCACCAGAAAATGGTGACAATGGTGGAATTAGTACAGTATGCTATGAACAGTCATGGTGCATCCTCTATTAATCCCATGTGGGCTACCTGACATTCCTGTTAAATGTCAAATTGCAGCACAATGTCACTTAGGAAGATTGACTCTTACTGAGCAACCAACACCATTTTCTGCAGCACCAGGTTTTCAACAGAGGCTCCCTATTAGAGTAGTAACCAAGACCAGCCTGAAGAGACAAGGCTCTATGGGAGTATGGCTGCCCTTTCATTTTCTGGTGACAATTCGCAAATATATATATAGTAAGGCTGACATTTAAAATAATGAGTCATTCTCTTTAATGTATCAAAGTCAGATCTGGTAAAAAACATATCTCTCAACATTTGTTGTATAAGGAAAATAACACCACTTCACCAGAAGGTCTTTGCTGGCCATTTTTAACGCTAACATGCACATTATACTCCAATTAATGCACTCTTATCTTTACTGAATTATATCTTTCTCCTCTGCCTGCGTGTCAAGATGGCACATATTGTTAGTTGTCCGTTTCACATTTTAGCCGTTGCATGCAGACTAGCACACACGCTCAATTTATTTTCAATAAGAATTTGTCTTTGTGTGCGGAGTGTCCCGCTCCTTTGTTTATTTATTTATTATGATTTGTTTATTACGGCGAAAGCCGATTTTGTTATTTGTTATTTATATTTTAAAAACCTTGTGAGGATGCGTGGCTGATCAGCTACTGATTATTTAACTCGTGCAGACTGTTGGCGAGGGGTAATAAGATAATTAACAGCTAGTTAACCCCTCGGCCAGAGTATAAGAACCTGCAGCTGTCCGTGCTAGGGAGAGCGTGTACAGAGGAGTGTACGAGAGAGCGAGGAGAGAGCGAAAACTGAACTTAAAAATAACTGCTAAGCATGCTGGTTTACACCAGCACGATACTTATTTGTTTATTTGTTTGGCCAACGCGCCTTTTTGTTTGTTGTTTTGTTGTTTATTTAAATCTTTTGTTTTATTCTTTAATAAATACGCTGAGCGCCGTAGCGTTCAGCTCCACCCGCCCATCCATTGTTTTGTTTCTGGTACTTCCTGGTCCGTGACGTCACCACACACGCCACTCAACAACAGCGCTTGATCAGTCTTTCATCGTATTATCTGTATAAGACCACTTACAAATCTCATTATACCAGTGAATACATTTACACATTTTTAAATAACCAAATATTAGACCATGTACTGTGCATGAGCAGAAGCCACCAATTGAAGATTGGAAAATTATCCTGTCCAATTTTAATTTCAGAAAGCTTCTGTTTTAGATGTATATGTCTAATATATGTATATGTCTGGTCACAAATTAAATAGTTTATAGTTTCAACTCTCTAAACGAAGAGTTGTTCAAACTAATAAAGCAGCCATGACTGTATTTAACAACGCCTTATTCAGTTAACTTTAGTGAAGTCTGTGTCATTATACTGGCAGATTGTGTCAGGCTGTTTAAGAGACCCAACTTTCTCTGTTTCAGAGGGAATGACCTCCTGGTCAGCTTTAAAGTACTGCACTGTAATCTGACAAATATCCTCTGTCTACTGTCAGTCCCCAATGGCACACAGAACATTCTACAACCCAATGTGATGGAAGCTTCATTTCAAATAAAATTATTTTGACTTGAGACTGAATACAGCGCAGTTACTGTATTTGTTGTGTTGGTTTATTTAATCTCTTCAGGGAAAACACACAAATACACAGAACAAGAAGTGAGTACTTACAGTACCAGAGAAACCCAGTGAAACAAAACAAGTAATCGGCTGTAAGTTAAATTATAATGACGTCTTATCAAGGTAGATTTTCATTTCAGGTATTAATTATCTCTGAATCTGCATTACTTTAAAGATCCACTAGCTCGTAATGAGTGCTTTGAATTTGAATGTGATTTGTCTTAGAGAAAGCGAAGTGGGCCTTTGGCATCAAGATAAATGAGCGATGCTTGTGATTTGAATGTAAGACTCTCTTAACTTCCTCAGCTGGTGAACCTAGATTGAACAAGCATCTTGTAATCTGCCACTCATCTGCTGAAGCACACCGTATTCATTTGTCTTGTTGTCAGTCTGCTTGGGACCTGCAAGCTTTTTTTTATTTTATCAGTGTACCGAGGCACTTAGAATTATCAAAGCAAGGAGTGATCCTGCAGGGTTTTTTTTAAGAGCTTTGGAAAATTATTAACTGCTCTAAATACCTGCTTATAAAAAAAAAAAGTTAGTAAGTTTCAGTTCCAACTAATTAGATATAGAGACGACTGCTGCTGAATGGTGTGTTAGTTTCACACGCCATTTATAATTTGCCCTATGAGTATGGCAAGGCCGTTGAAAGTGGCTAGTCCTAAATTGGCTGCTTTACAGATATGATCATTATCTACAATAAGAATCCTATATTTAATGTATTTTCTCATACCTCATGATGTTTATTTTTAGAGATTTTAGGTTGTTGTACAGTATCATATGGTGTATAACACACTTAAATACTTTTGTTGACAATGGTTGCATGAAGTAAAGCTAAAATGATTTATCTTTACCTCATGCAGCTTTTTCTTTGCATGATTATTATATTCCTCAGGGCTGTAAGTTTCTTTTCATCTGAATTGATGTAATGATGAACAGCAGTTTTTCAATGGTACTTTTTAAAATATATATATATATATATATATATATATCACCAATCCAAAGTTTCCCAAAAAGCATCTTACACAGCTACATACTATATCTGGACTAATCCTTAAGATGAAACTGATGGGATTCCAATAGAAGTACATGCAAGTGGATATATAACTAGCAGCAGTGTAGCTGTATAATATATGCCTATGACTTTGCAAAAGTCTAAAAAAAAATTCCATTACGCAGAGAAACCTTTGTGAATCAGATAGTAAAAAAAAATAAATCTGGTGCATCTGGGTTTGGAGATTTCATCTTTTATTTTTAAATCTGTGTAGGCCTCCTGCGTAGGGAGGCATATTAATATCTGACTGACTCACAAGCTAAAATTACATAATCACTTTAAAATTAGATGTGTATACACGAATAATATGATGCAGTGTGTGTTTTATAAAACTACATTATTATCCTCCTCTGAAAGTACCTAAATTAAGTTGCTATGTGTGACATCATTCAAAAAGAACAAAAGAAAAAAGAAAAAAACTGTTATGCATGTCGTGATATTTCGTTTTGTTATCTGTGCACTAGCGGAATGTCTGCACCTTACCTGCAGAAACAGGCATCCTTTTCTTCCTTGCAGAAATAACCAGTGCTTACCACAGGTACAAACAGAATGAAAATTGCACCAGCTATCACACTGTCTATGCTTCTAATGAGACCAGAGAAAGAAGACATTTGACCTCAAGTAATGTAATGAGGTTCCCTGAATCAATTTAAATTAAAATGAGCTGGCACTTTTAACTTTGGCTACCTGTTATCTGTGAATATTAGAATCCCTAACAAAATGTGACTTTTCTATTCTCCTGGGGAACTCCAGGAAAGAGACTGAATTAAAGTATTATAGGAGCAGACAAATAGTTCACAGGGTTAATGCCAGTGCAGGGTTTTTTTTTTTTAATTTGCCAATTTTTAACATGCAGGGTGGTCTTTTTGCCTTCTAAACTAATTATCACGTAGAAGACATGAATGTCTATTTACAAGAATGTCAAGAACAGCTTGTGGCAATTGTATGTTGATTGTTGTGTGATAAAAAGTTGTTTATATTATTTCATTTTTTACTTGTATCAAAACTGCAGACTTCTCAACAGTAAAACAAATAAAGTTAAATAAAAGCACCCCAGCTTGCTCACATTTCATTAACTCTGTCCAAGTGTCCAGCAGCTCAACTGTATGGATATTCCTGCAGCCATTCCATCTTGAATGAGTGTCCCAGCACTGCTTATAGTACAATATGTCAGCCAGTTCACTAGCATGATGCTGAAGTGGCTTCAGCTAATACAAAAACTCTACTAATCTTACCTGTTTGACGCATGCTGTTTTGAAAGAGCATTAAAGATAAAACTAAGTTATTTGAAAGCTTCTGATTTCGCAACTGTTTTGCAATGACAATGCAGCTAATGTTTTTTTTTTTTTTTCCTTGTAGTTGTGTGGCTCTTAGAAGAAGTGGATGCTATTATTATTATTATTATTATTATTATTATTATTATTATTATTATTATTATTATTATAGTGTTTTAGAAGAGTATTCAATTGTTTTCAACCTTATTATAGTTAAACTTCATTGCAAGACAAGGCTGTATCATGCAAACTGACTCATTCCAAGTAATTGATTTGGTCCTGCTTTATCTAGATTTATTATCCTTAATGAGCAGAAGGCGGTCTTGTTTGATCCGAACACTACAGAATTACACAGCTATTTTCATGTCTCTCCATTTGCCCCACAGGTTAGGAAATAGGACAAATAGTTTGCATTCTACATAAGAAAGGCACCATTATTTTAAATAACATCATTTAAATTAAAACAGCTTTGGGAAAAGGTGTTACATCATTATTGATACATGGAAAACATGAACATCTTTACTCCAAGACTGTCAGCTAGCAGCAAATCAAGATCAAGTTCAATCAATCTTTCATCAGTGGAGTAACAGAATAACCTGCTTAGCTGTCTGTGTGATTGATTCTCTGATTCTATGCATGCCTAGTCTTCAGGAATGTACAAATTACTAAAACCAAACTGGGTCAAAGAGGTAGGCTGGAAAAGAGATACAAGATAAAGATCATTTAATGTGGATTGGGCTTGTTAATTGTCAGTTAACATAATTTAAACAGTAAGTACTGTAGCTTCAGTTTTTGTGATCAATTTAATAGACACATATATGAATGACAAACTGGTTCAAAACATGGTCTTATATACTGTAGATTCCCCACACAACAATACATCTTTCATTGTTTCATTGTTATCATGTCAATTGGAAACATATATTAGTCACAGTAAATCTGACTATCTCTACTGTTGCTATTTTACTGAAAAGGGCTTTTGCTGGGTTACCGATGTAAAATTTACTAGGTTTGTTTATTTCTCAAAAATAATAACTCCAGTCCTTTTGATGTGATTAAGAAAAAAAAAAAAAAGTTTAATTCCGGAACAGAGGAAAAATCTATCATACACAATATGGAACGTAACCACATACGAACTGCACGGACAAATCTTCAAACAAAACAATACAATACTGTGGGGTTAACCCTACAGGACCCCTCAGCGTCGTCCGATGAGCTTGATGAAAGAGGGTCCAGAAAACCAGCCCCCCTTCTTGGAGTCGCCCAGTTGAAGTCTTTGATGATCAAGCTGGCCCAGGCTTGAGACTTGTACCTGTGATCGTAATCAGTATTTTAATTAGCAACGTAATTCAAACATAATCAGGGGTACTCAGCCCGAGGTAACAACTGATCTCTATGCCATAAAATAAACCACTTTGTTATCTTGTCTATGTGATAGAAGCAGGCACCAGCCCTAGTTGTTTATTTGCGAGAACTGGACTTTGGTTGGGTTTGATAAACCCTATGTTAACAACATTGGCAAAACAAAAGGGTCCTTTGAACTGCAAAGGGACCAGATCTTTATCCTGCTTTCCCAGTCTCTGTGAACAAAGCGACTCAGAGAGAGGGCATTTAATGATTATGTTTTTATATGAAACTTTAAATCTGCACCAATATCATCAGTATTAGTTTAAAATATATATTCCCATCCACAGAAAAGAAAAAGCCGCCGGCATTATAAGTAACATGGCCTAATTATTGAGCCATTAGCTCACTGACTTTTACGCATTGCTAGTTATCTGATGGTTCTGTTGGAGAGGCATCCAGCCGAGATGCTACTGACAGCCCCTGGGCAGGAGCAGATATCAGTAAATATGAATGTACATTGACTGCTTGCTGGCACTGTATTTTGTCTATGTTAGTGGGCACCAGCATGACCACAAGTCAATGTTATGAGGAACAGGTTACGCAACAATCATATAATGTGCTGACCTTTTTGGTGGTTCAGATCATAATTGCTATGATGTATTTGATTAGTTTTATATCATTATATCAGAGTCAGTAATGTAGGTCAGGGAATGGAAATGTCATAGGTAGTAAAACATGGCTTATTTCTAAAAATAGGTATTTTAAGATATTTCAAGATATTTCACTATTATACATAGTAAAAAATAGCGTCACGTTCAAAATTGACCATTTTCTGTAGCTATTATACAGCAAATGTTCCTAAATATTGAAATGCTTACCTGAAAACGCAAAATTGTAGATTTTTTTATGTCTACCTTTTAAAGACATTCCACTTTCACCATCAGTGAATTATCAATAAATAAATGTAAATATAACAACAGACACCCCTTCTGGTAGTGGACAGAGCGATATTTAGCAGAAATATTTCCGATCTTTGATGCAGCCGGTGTCTTTTTTGTTGAATACATTTTTAAAGAAATAGTGCAACTCTATGCAGTGTGTTCAATCATTTACCTGAAGCAAACTAAACTGGTTGCCATGTTCCTAAATGCAGTGTAACAGATAGTCTGTCAATAAGGCTAACATCTGCTGTATTTATTTTTAAGCATGACAAATATGTATATTTACACTATTCTTTCAGAAATGTGAATTTTCATGGGGAACTACATATTATACGATAATGGGTACATTTCATGGTAATCGTGAAATCTGTGTTAACAGTGAAAACAATACAGCCTTAGCCATAGGTTCTTACCTGAACACAGCAGAGGCATCCCAGCATGCCACACTCCTCTAGAAAAATCTTTAGACCAAGGACTGCTGACACTGTAGCTAATCAAACCCATCATCAGAATTCTCAGTTAAAAAAATGCCTATCAAAGGAGGAAAAAAATCAATAAATTATATTTTGTTTTCATAATAAACATTCCTGTGCTTTAAGCTGAGGCTTGTATTTTAAAAAATGGTCACAAAGCACTTTCCATTGCTGTCACTACCATCTTTAAATCATGCTTGGCAGGACAGTAGGTGGGTGCATGTGATGGGTGCTACCTAATAAGTGCAACTGGAAGCTCCTGTTATTGTGATTGATGCAGTCATGAGAGGTACAACACCCAACGAGAGGGCTGACAGCAACTTGTAATGATTTCCTGTGCATGTGCGCACTGTCTGAGTTACATGGTGTAAAGGAGTGTCTAAGACTCGTGGAGCTTGGCTCTTTTAGTGCAGTGTAGTAAGTTCAATCTGGAGCCCAACCTTTTAGTCTCTCCTGGTAAAATGTTTAGTGTAACACCTCTCTACTAGAAGTCACTTTCTGTTTTCTTGAATTCAAATATAGTTTTTCTTTATTAAGACATGAGTTATTTAATTATTTATATTTTAACAATAGTTCACGGGATGGAAGCTAGGGCTGCATAAGGGTTAGGTAGAGGCTTGGCCTCGGGTGCATAGAGGTTGAGGCGTGGCTTCAGGGATAAAAGTGCTTAGGAATGTGTAGGGGAGAGATGCTGAAGGGGAGAGAAAAGGACTGACCCACCCGGGGAGCCTTCTTGAATGGTTTGAGGCCAGACGTGGGTCTACCGGGCCCCTGAAATGACAGAAACTCTGACTCTCGAGAGCTGTTAATAGGCGTTGCCCCATAGCTGGATTTCCCTCAGAGGATGGAACGGTTTCAGAACTTTGAAAGCAAAAAGAGTCTGAAAACATAGAAGACTGTTAGTTGTGAGACTCGAGCACTAATGTAAGAGGGCCACGTCCCAGGAGGATAGAGAAAGAGCCTTCTCGTCTTGAGGCAAGATATAGCACATGAGCTGTGAAAGAATAGTTTGGCCGGTGGTCCCCTCTGACCATTCGAAGAACCTGCGTATTACCGACTCCAGGCTGAGGAAGTGAGACTCACTACCCCCACGAGAGGACCGACACAGAGGCACGTGGCACATGAAGAACAGAGGAGGAGGAAGAAAAAGCGAACGCAAGAGAGAGCATAGGCTGTAAGGGGTTTAAATAGGGAGTCTAGATTGTTTGATATGAGGATAGGAGGAGGTGGAGCCCTGGCTACTGTCCCCCGAATTATACCCCAGATTTAACATATATAGGGTGCACAAGGAGATAAAATATCAGACGAATAAATTGACATGTTCTTTAACCAGATCAGTCATTCGGATCGACTGCTAATACTGACAATGGACTCTTTAAGACGAGTGGGTGTGTTTCCACTACAAATGACTTAAATCACCATTAATTCAGTAATGTAAAAGACATATATTTCCTAAAGCCCATTACGGTTTTACAATTTACTCTTTTGAGTGCTGTGTTATCTTTAAATTAACAAAACTGACTACCTTTCTTAACATACTGTACTCCATAATATTAATTAACTTTACATCGTCATCAATTCCTACAGGAAGTTCAAGCATATTAAATAATTTAATAAACTATAATTAGTTTTATAGCATTGGTTCCACCAATAACTTTTTGTTTTGTTTCTGAAATTGGGTAAACAATGGCGGTAGTGCTGAATTGTTTAATTTCCTATCACCAACAGCGCCGCAGCCTTTCTGGAAGGCATTTCAGAAATATTTATTATGGTATTAAAGGATGTGTGTAGAGGAATCAGGGTAATGTATTGCTGTATTTTGCCGGAAATGGTGCAGTGTGCACTGTACAATTTGTAAATTCAATGACACAAATTGTGACTAAAAGTCTTGTTCAGTGTTTTGAAGCAGTGGTGCTTGCCAGATGACACCATTGTGATCACCTCAATGCTTTGTTATTAATTTTAGATTGTGTTTTATCTGACATACAGCCTGCTTGCATCTGCTAAATGTTAGTAAATGTATGTTGTGGATACAAATCTTTGTCAAAAAATCAGATTATTTATGAATCCATTACAGCTATTAAATTGTACTTTAAGATTGTATCTGTCAGGCATCTGTAAACCTAGAGCATTATCACTGAGCAGAATGAAACAAAATGGATCATTAGCACAAAACCAGGAGGCTGATATATAGCATGTGTGCAAGACTTCTGCAGCTGTAGGCTGTATTTTTACAGAATTTTACTTGTGGATCAATTGATAGTGTTAATCGTTTTGATGAAGATGTACTCAAATAGTTATGATTTATTTGCTGAACTTGTTTCTAGGCTGTAAAATAGAACATCATAACTTAAAAAACCCCAGCAAACATAAAGTATGCACCCCAGAGTGCTGAGGCAGAATGTATTGACAGCTTAATGTGTGATAATGAGAGCCTGGTGATGCATATTAACAGCTTCTGGACCAACCAGCCTGAAAATTAAGAAAAAATAATAATAGCAAAGAAAATGTGGAGATTATTGCAAACAAGGCTAATTCCTATACATGAACTGAACAGTATTCCTCACAATGCTAAACTTCGGTAGTGATTTGATACCTGTAATGAGAAAATTATTGCTTTTTTAAAAAAAAATCTTACTGATCTTTGTTTTAGTTTTAAAAATTAAACAAAAAGGTACCAACAATATAAGAGATGTGTTTTAACATTTGGCACACATTAAATGTTCTTTACCCACAGTCTCAATTTAGAAACATTTACAAAATGCAGACCATTCCCATGTGCCAAATTCAGTTAAAATAAAATCAATATTTCTGCCTGGTAAATCTCTCAAAGCCCTATGTGCTGTTGCAGCACTTTACATGTGACACAGAGAATTTCTTTAACAGGTATTATCGTTTGATCAGATGCATCTGTAGGATGTTCTGTACAGAACGTTACATGAACAGAGACTCTAATCTAAGTTAGCACACTGTCTGAGCAGATTACAGCCTTGTGCACAACAGGGCTCTGGGCAGCACTGTGCCAGTCGGGTATGAGGATGCTGGCATTGCATGGTGCCGACACAAGCCAGGGCACAGTATGGATTTTTACAAAAATCATGAAAACAATGTGGCACGATTTCATAACAGTGACAGAACAATGCAGCACGGTGCAGACGTCATGGAAACGAGGTAATTACCAAGTGTGTGTGCGCATGAGTGTGTCTGTGTGTTTTCTTTCAAACTCACGTCCATATTTTTCAATATTATTATTATTATTATTATTATTATTATTATTATTATTATTAATAATAATAATAATAATAATAATAATAATAATAATAATAATAATAATAATAATAATAAATGTATTGTTGTTATTATTGCTACTAGTAGTAGTTGTATGTAATAGCATTCATTCACTGATATTCAAATGAAACAGTAGTACAACACAGACTTTAATTTTATTTTTATTCTGCCCTGGCTTTTCTTCGCCTGCCTTTTCACATGTTACCGCCTTGTTTCCGCCCCTTCAAAATGTCACAAATACCGGCTGGGGATTGGTCAACAGCTTTTTTTCATGTTTCTTTCGGCGGTCCCTCCTACTCCTGCGAAACTTCTCTCCGCCCATTTCGAGGATTGGAAATGGCTAGTTTTGGTTTCGTGACAAAGAAAATGCGATATGGAAGCTAGTGATATTATGTCATAAACGTTCTTTCGCAAGAGCGATCAGGGTTTGATTTGGTCCGGCCATATGTCTTAATCCTAAAATTCTTGGTGATGCAAAACTTTTGGCCATAGCTGCACTGTTACCTTTATTATTCTCCTTAATATGAGAATAATAAAGTAATAATAATAAAGTAGCTTAATTGAGCATTTGAATCCTAATAGCAAGTCATTACCATTTACATGGATGCAAAATATACCACTATGGTGTTGCTAGATATTACATTTTATACCACTCATGCGTCTACATTTCCAGGAGCTATTTTTGTGTTATGTCATAAAAAGTAAGTGGCCAGATCTTTTTTTTTTTGTTTGTTTTTGTTTGAAATACTAGAGCAGAATAACACTCTGTTACAAAGCACAATGTGTATCATTTAAAACAAACAGTTTACAAAACCTTGATATTCACAAAATACAAAATACTGGTATTTTTAAATGATGAATTAAAAAAGATTTTACAAAACACTTCCAGCTCACCAGTTGGAAGAAACAAGCTCCGTACTTTCTTGTTAAAATGATTACATTACCGTACAGTACGTTCAAATCTGGATGAACACAGTATTCATTTGTGGCATAAACAGAATAGGAAAAACTATATATATACAGTGCCTTGCGAAAATATTCGGCCCCCTTGAACTTTGCGACCTTTTGCCACATTTCAGGCTTCAAACATAAAGATATGAAACTGTAATTTTTTGTGAAGAATCAACAACAAGTGGGACACAATCATGAAGTGGAACGAAATTTATTGGATATTTCAAACTTTTTTAACAAATAAAAAACTGAAAAATTGGGCGTGCAAAATTATTCAGCCCCTTTACTTTCAGTGCAGCAAACTCTCTCCAGAAGTTCAGTGAGGATCTCTGAATGATCCAATGTTGACCTAAATGACTAATGATGATAAATAGAATCCACCTGTGTGTAATCAAGTCTCCGTATAAATGCACCTGCACTGTGATAGTCTCAGAGGTCCGTTTAAAGCGCAGAGAGCATCATGAAGAACAAGGAACACACCAGGCAGGTCCGAGATACTGTTGTGGAGAAGTTTAAAGCCGGATTTGGATACAAAAAGATTTCCCAAGCTTTAAACATCCCAAGGAGCACTGTGCAAGCGATAATATTGAAATGGAAGGAGTATCAGACCACTGCAAATCTACCAAGACCTGGCCGTCCCTCTAAACTTTCAGCTCATACAAGGAGAAGACTGATCAGAGATGCAGCCAAGAGGCCCATGATCACTCTGGATGAACTGCAGAGATCTACAGCTGAGGTGGGAGACTCTGTCCATAGGACAACAATCAGTCGTATACTGCACAAATCTGGCCTTTATGGAAGAGTGGCAAGAAGAAAGCCATTTCTTAAAGATATTCATAAAAAGTGTCGTTTACAGTTTGCCACAAGCCACCTGGGAGACACACCAAACATGTGGAAGAAGGTGCTCTGGTCAGATGAAACCAAAATCGAACTTTTTGGCAACAATGCAAAACGTTATGTTTGGCGTAAAAGCAACACAGCTCATCACCCTGAACACACCATCCCCACTGTCAAACATGGTGGTGGCAGCATCATGGTTTGGGCCTGCTTTTCTTCAGCAGGGACAGGGAAGATGGTTAAAATTGATGGGAAGATGGATGGAGCCAAATACAGGACCATTCTGGAAGAAAACCTGATGGAGTCTGCAAAAGACCTGAGACTGGGACAGAGATTTGTCTTCCAACAAGACAATGATCCAAAACATAAAGCAAAATCTACAATGGAATGGTTCACAAATAAACATATCCAGGTGTTAGAATGGCCAAGTCAAAGTCCAGACCTGAATCCAATCGAGAATCTGTGGAAAGAACTGAAAACTGCTGTTCACAAATGCTCTCCATCCAACCTCACTGAGCTCGAGCTGTTTTGCAAGGAGGAATGGGCAAAAATTTCAGTCTCTCGATGTGCAAAACTGATAGAGACATACCCCAAGCGACTTACAGCTGTAATCGCAGCAAAAGGTGGCGCTACAAAGTATTAACTTAAGGGGGCTGAATAATTTTGCACGCCCAATTTTTCAGTTTTTTATTTGTTAAAAAAGTTTGAAATATCCAATAAATTTCGTTCCACTTCATGATTGTGTCCCACTTGTTGTTGATTCTTCACAAAAAATTACAGTTTCATATCTTTATGTTTGAAGCCTGAAATGTGGCAAAAGGTCGCAAAGTTCAAGGGGGCCGAATACTTTCGCAAGGCACTGTATATATATATATTACAACATGCTCTTATAGATATGTCATGACCAACCATGACATTCGGGCAGTGAGTGGCGACTTAATTTATGTCATGATTATTCTCTATTTTGCTTTATTTCGTGGAACTCTTTGAACAGGAATCAGCCAGTAATATAATCTCTCTGATTTAAAGCCCTAATTCAATGAACTGAAAATGATTGCAATGTCTTATCTTTATTTTTATGGAGTTACTATATGTGATATATGCAGACATGTTGTATATTTATTTATTTATTTATTTTGTTGTAATCTGCCAAATCCTGTTGTATATATGCAACCTACTTCATAAAAGCCCATGGAGACTAAAGATGACACCTGTAATCTTCCTGCAAGCAGACCTGTATGGTGCCTGATTTTGTAATAAGTAGGTTTTTTTGAGTTCTTAAGAGACAGCTGGTGGTACAGTGATAAAATAGTCACTGATAAACCTACTGTTGGGAAAACAGGAAAAGAAACTGTGGTGTGCTATTTTGTTTTGCTATAATTAACAATAAGTTTTAAAAAATATTTAGAAAATTGTCTTTTTATTTCCTGGCATCTCATTGGCTAGGACCCTTGGCAGGGGGGCTACAGTAACTTTGTATAAAGTACCAGGAAATAAAAAGTACCAACATAACTGCCTTTTCAGCTGGACAGATATCCTTGCGCCAAATATCAGGAATACAAATAAATAAAACTTCTCTGCTCAAGTTTTAAACCACAAAATTAGTTTCTGTCTTTTTTTTTGGGTATTGGGAAATACCGGTCTTTCCAGGGGCTCATTGTGGGTGCTCCGGTATTGCCCATTACCACCCACCCTGTCGGGTCTTATAGCTTACATATTTTTATATTACCATACTGTATGTCCCAAATGTATTTTATATTTTAACT
This sequence comes from Acipenser ruthenus, assembly GCF_902713425.1. NCBI lineage: Eukaryota > Metazoa > Chordata > Actinopteri > Acipenseriformes > Acipenseridae > Acipenser > Acipenser ruthenus. Next base: position 49,027,872 of record NC_081196.1, read on the forward strand.
AGCCGCGACTATATTGAGTGGTGAGTTTAAACTATATTCAAAGTTAACTAGAAAGGTTAATGCTGTGTTCTGTCATCCACAGTGATTAATCTATTGAGTGTTTTTACTGCAGTTAATTCAATACACATTCACCACAGCAATCTATCTGTATGCCTTAGCAGTGTGCTTCACTGTCGGAGAAAAAAGAAAATCACACGGAAGAAATGAAATCCATGAAAGATTCTATTTACATTACATTTTGTTGGAAAACTGATTAGATAGCCACAAGGCAGCAGACTAGGTTCCCAGGCTGCAGCAAGAATACATTTGTCACAGACAGCATTAGCATTATAACGCTCAGCTGTATGTGCCGAAGTGATCATTCTTAAGGAAGGAATGTGTCTGGCTAATTTGATTATCCAAGAAGTTTAACTCAAGAATAACTTCTTATGAAAGAAATGATTTGAGAAAACTGTACAAAAGTTTGGCGAAAACAGTGGTATGGGCATATTCTTTATCACAAATAAATACAAAATATTTAATTGTTCCATTTTTTTCCAGAACATGAAAGCACCCAGCATGCAGCTTTCTCTTTATTGATGATAACAATAATTTTTCATTTTGTAAGAAATCTTTTTTTTCTTTCTACTTTAGTTTGTTGTACATGTTCCCATGTCTGTGATTTTAAAGGAATGCCTTTAAAGTATCCTTGTAAATAACATTTTTTTTCACATGGTATCTAGAGCATAAGTGGTATTTTCAAATAAAAATCTTGCTTTTAATAAGGCGAATAAAGGGGACATGCCCATTGTTTTTTCTTTTGAAGTCTTCAATTAGTTGCAGATGAATGGTTTAGAGTTGAATGGATCAATGACAGGTACCTTCTCAGATAATTAGAAGCTCATTATTCGAGGAACGCTAGCCATTTGTTAAGAGAGAGTAACCAACGGATAGTTGTTCAAAACTGGTACCTTTCTTTCCTGATAGCTCTGAGCTAGTCCAGGTTGCACTGCATGGCATTTTTAGCTAATTGTGTTCAATCCCAACAGAAACTGTCAGACTCCTTGACTCTTCGCCATGACAGACTGGGCAGACCTGGCGTCGATTGCTATTGTCAGCATGACAGCGAAGCAGCTGTTCTACAGCTCCAGTTTCCAATCAATGAGGTAGGAGTGTTGTTCGAATATTCAGACACATGCTTCAATTGTTATAGACACTGAATGACCTGCATAACACAAACCCTGTTTGGTGCTACTGTTATATTTCGTGACATCACACCATTTCAGGGTTAAGGACATTTTTGTTTGTGATATGCAAATCCTTCGGTTTATAGTAACTCCAACCCTCTTTTGCAGGTTTGTGTTAATCATATATGATACATTTAAAGGAAAGCCCCCCTAGCTCTCCAAATCTCTATATCATCATAACTTTTTAAGGTGTTAAAGGACCCAGATTAAAAATCACATAATGCTTTTATATTACATTTTAGCCAAAATGGTTTCATTATGACAATTTCTATTTCTTAAGGAAATTAACATAAAATGTGTCAAAAATGTATATAAAAATATAATGCTTTTTTTTTTTAATTTAAATTAATATTTTAATGTTTGGTTGAAACTAAATGACTATGTGAGGAAGGAGCTTTTTTTTCTTTTGACGTTAATTAAAGACTGTGTGGTCCAGTGGTTAAAGAAAAGGGCTTGTAACCAGGCGGTCCCCAGTTCAAATCCCACCACAGCCACTGATGCATTATGTAACCCTGAGCAAATCACTTAACCTCCTTGTGCTCTGTCTTTTGGGTGAGACATAGTTGTAAGTGACTCTGCAGCCGATGTGTAGTTCACACACCCTAGTCTCTGTAAGTTGCCTTGGATAAAGGCGTCTGCTAAATAAACAAATAATAATGAAGAGGCCTGCTTATGCAGTTATGAAAGCTTTTGTTTATTGGTCTCATAAAATGTCTACAATGTTTTTCTTTCATTTAAGTTAAAAAAAATCATTATAACCTTCTCCTTTTGGTACTGCTTAACTAGTATTATTATTTTGATGAGGGGATTAATCACAGGATGTTTTGGCAACAGCTTTTAGTGACAGTGACAGAAGTTATTACAACACTAATTAAAATGATCTTGATAAATATGCAATATCTCTAAGCAATTACAAAGTCATTATATTGTATACATGTACACTGCACATATAATTAGTCTGAAAAACCTGCCATACGTAATGATGATCTATTGAAATGTAATTATTATAAATAATCTGAACATATAAACTTGATGCACCAGATGTGTCTGTCCGACAACCCCCCCCCCCCCCCAAACACAACTGCAGATTATGTACATGATTTCAAAGTGTACATGAATAACAGCTACTGTACACCCCGGGACTACCATTCACAATCGATTTACAATGGATTGTTCGTCAGCCTCAAAGGATTCAAAATAATGTGTAAACCAGTTTGGCAGGAAAGACTGTATTTGCCATTCATGTTTATTTGACAGCCTTGTAGTCATGTATTCTACAACCACATTAACACACATATCAGTTTTTTTTTATTTTTATCCATGTACTACAAGCTATCTGAATGAAAAAAAAACACTTAGCAACAAATACAGCAACCATGTCCAAATCGTGTACCTTTCCGTTGAAAAGATTTGATGCTTTTACCAATGGTCTAATGTGTGAAAATGCATTAACTTAAACTTTGGTGCATCTGTACTCTTTGAGTAGGTCAAGCATACCGGTTTGTATGCTTTCATTATAAAAAGTATTGGTTAAGTTTATAAATGTGCTATACAACAATATAAGTAAAGCATCTTAGTGAATGAATATTTATTTTGAATGTTACTGAAGTAGCTATTCTTTTGGGATTTAAATGTGTCATTGGCTTTCATTTGGCTAATCTTTCAAGTAGTATGATAGATGTCTACAGATGGAAATCCAAGTATGTAAGATTTTTAACAGAATAAAACCAGCATTATATATAAGGGTGTGGATGCCTTGTGGTTGACAGCTGAATAAAGCTCTTCTTTTAACAATTTAAAAAATAAGTATGATAGGTGTATACACAGTATACATACATACATCTATACATTGAAAATGAATTGCTCAATAAATAGATTATTCACCCTAGTTTCCATATTTTTATTAAACAGTCAAGTTTCCCTCTACCCTCCTGTAGGAGGTATTCCAAAATTAATATATAGCATTATATTTTTAACATCAAATTCTTCACTTCTTGGGAAGCATCACTTGCTATAAATGCCATTGATTCTGTGTGAAGGATGGATAAAGGTCTTCAGGTTCTCCAATAGTTCTTGTATTCTCAGTCTTCTTTCTGGTGAAAGGGTATCTGGACCCAAATTACATCATCCTGGTTGACTCCTTTGAAAAGTGGTACCCATTGGCACAAACAGGAGGTGCTGTGCTGTACTGCATTAATATTATTTTAAGTAGCTGTAGATAAGGAATACAGTAGCTGAGTGTTGATTTTCAACATAATGTAAAGGAGGGAGCTATAGAAATGTGAGATATATCTTGTTTGGCATCCCAATCCATCATGCAGGGTATGTTGATATGTTTTTGTTTCAGATGCTTTGCACAGGATTGATTATGTTTTCTCATTTAGTGTCAAGTATGGACTGCTTCACATGGGTCTTCTTTGACCTGTTCACATATCCAAAGCTATATGCACTAGACATTCATCTGGCAGCTGCACGTCAAATTCGTCATGTCTCTTTATTCAAGGTCCAAGGTCCAAATGAAGGGGTCATCAAGTGGACCCTCCCATCTTTCAACCTCCTATTCTCCTCCCTTGAAACATTGGCTGGATGAAAAAGCCATTAGTGTAACATCAAAATTAAATCTTCAAAGGTGTTTGCTGCTCTATCATTCTTAAAGCATTCCTCTTTCAACGAAGGTGATTTCATAAGAGACATTGTCCATCAGTCAGTTTCGTCCCATTTCCCTATTAAACGTAGAAGGCAAGATTTTCTTCAGCATTATTGCTCAGAGATTGTTAGCTCACCTATTAAAGAACTGCTTCATTGACACTTCAATACAAAAAGCGGGCATTCCAGGTTTCCCAGGTTGCTTAGAACACATCAATGTGATCTGGCAACAAATTCAATCAGCTAAAAAGGAGAGGAAGGAGCTCCATGTGACATTCCTGGATTTGGCTAATGCATATGGTTCAGTGCCACATGAACTACTTTGGGCAGCATTTGATTTTTTCAGTGTACCGATGACAATAACAAATTTAGTGAAAGCCTATTTTGGAGATTTGCAATTCAGTTTTTCAACTTCAGAATTCAGCACTACATGGCAATGCCTAGAGGTTGGAATAATGGCAGGATGCACCATTTCTCCACTGGCTTTTACCATGGCAATGGAAGTAATCATTAGGGCATCAAAATGGGTAGTAGGAGGAGAGCGCATGGCTTCTGGAATGCGACTACCACCAATTCGAGCATACATGGATGACATGACAACCATGACTACAACAGTAGCCTGCACTAATCGATTATTGGGCAAATTAACCAATAACATTGAATGGGCACGAATGCAATTCAAGCCCACTGAATCAAGGAGCATCTCTATAATTAAAGGCAAAGTAGTAGATAAAACATTCTTCATTAATGGTGAGGCAATACCAACAGTGTCTGAGAAGCCAGTGAAGAGTCTTGGGAGATGGTACGACGGGGATCTAAAGGACACAGTTCGTGTGGGAGTTAGACAACAAGCAGTGGAAGGGTTGAAGAGCATAGACAGCTGCGCTCTACCAGGTAAACTAAAACTCTAGTGCTTTTAGTTTGGTCTACTGCCGAGGTTGCTGTGGCCACTGACTGTGTACGAGGTTTCTTTGACAACAGTAGAGAAGCTGGAAGCTTTAATCGGTTCATACATCAGGAAATGGTTGGGAGTTCCACGCTGCCTCAGCAGAGTGGGACTTTATGGTAAAGGAATACTGCAGCTACCAGTCTCTGCTCTAACCGAGGAGTTTAAGTGCGCCAAGGTCAGACTGGAAATGACATTAGTAGAGTCACGCGATAAATGCGTAAGGGATGCGGAATGGATGGAGACACATATGGATCACATTAGTTTACTGTAAAGCTACGTCTTAGTTGGTGCTTATCTTGGCGAGAGCCGAGTTCAAATCAGCATGAAGTTTTAACATCTACTCTTGTGTAATGGAAATCATGGTGTGTATATATATATAGATATAGATATATATATATATTAAAAGACTTGAATAAAAAAACAACCTCTGATTGGTTAAACAGCATCACATGACCGTGCTGGATAAATAGCGTATACGGATGGCTTGAATACTAATGAGTCGCTTCACACTGTATAAATCAGCACGCACCACTACATTCTAAATTCCATGGGAAACTGCCATTTTATTTGTTAATTATAAAACCACTGCTACAAAATGAGTGACATTCCACCAGTTTCCCTTAATATATTTGGGGATTAAACACCAAAGAACTGGAACAGCACCAACAGCATTCTGAGGAGATATTATGCCAGCGCAAGAAGTTCAACTGATACCAGTATTCAGTCTCCAGTTTTTTTAATGCTGAGAGCTGGGATAAATAGATATTTTAATGGTAGACATTTTAATATCTCTGTTGACAGCAAGTTTAAGACCAGCAATAATGTGTTCCTGTCAGTCATGAAAACCTTCAGAACAGCCGGTAAAGACAAGGCCAAACATCACCACCCCCTTTACCGACCTGGATTTGAAGCACCTGCGGGAATCTGAAGCCCTTTCACCGACACCACTGTCGGATTGGTACACAAGGTCTGGTTTTATCTTCAGCTTAACCTGGCACAAGGAAACTGGACATCGATCTAAAAGCAGTGCTAAGCTACTGGATTCCAATGCTGCGAAACAGTAAGATGTTATCCTCAAACTCACCTTGGAATCTGGCTTCAGCCTCCATGAGCAGTTGCTCCACTTCCTTCCTCAGTTTAATTTGAAACTCAGCCCAGAGAAGCTACAGCTACGGCCAAATGTTTTGTATCATCTAGAATTTTAGGATTGAGACATAATTTAAAGAAAACTACGTGAACATAATTAAGATCTTTTATTTAACATAATTTAATCGAAAAAACTACAAAATGATATCACAAAAGTCTACTGGAAGCCACAATAGTAGTACAACTTGTGCTCTGTCCTCTACTTTTGAGATGCCACTTCACAAACACAATTTTCTGCTCTGTGGGTATTAAGGTTATTATATCCAATGGAAACCTGATAAAGAATATAAGGCAAAAGCACACCTTCTAATCTCTTTTTCTCTCTCTCTTTTATTTCTCCACAGGGTGCTCTTGTCACTGCATGTGCTGATGACACTCTTCACCTCTGGAACCTGCGACAAAAACGTCCAGCAATCCTCCATTCACTCAAATTCAACAGAGAGCGGTAAGGGATATAATTTAAAAATATTTAAGCACATTCAAAGCACTTGACCTTCTGTTCAATTACATGGTAGCCGGGAATTGTCTATTTGAAATACCTTTTTATTTTCCTTCTACAGGCTTCAGTCTTTTTTTAATTGACTTTTAATTCATATAGCACTGGTAAGGATAGTTTTTGTCTTTACTCTGGGGGAAACAACAACTGAAATGTATTCTTTTTCGTGAAGCAGCGCGATGAGAGTTAATGATTTTTAGTTTAAAGATATAAAAATAAACATATGGTGATGTGATATTAACACAGCACATCTTTTTGTATATCATTTCTGTGGAGTACCAATGGTTTCTATATTTTAATAGATATTTATTATACAGTACCTAGCAATTAAGGATTAAGAGTGGTAAGGAGGGTTCTTCCACAAAAGAAAAAGAAGCCAAAAGTGTTTCCTTGGATCCTGTTTTTTCAGCACACTGCAAAAACAACCACCAGCAGTCTGGTTCCCTTGTCTTCCCCAGCAGGCACGACCAAAGCTAATACAGCCTGTGTACACCTAGATGTTACTGAATTACCTTCTTCTAGTCTAAAAACGCATCGATCCCTGCCTTGCTCCTGTATAAATCCCAATCTAACACGCCGAGCAACCTCTGGTGTTCAATAAGCTAACCCTAAAGTAACCCGATAAAAAAAAAAAATACAAGAAAATAATTAAATTTAGCAAGAGCTCTTCTTGATCACCCACAAAACGATCAGGTCCAAGAGATGAAGACCAGTGTCCAAAATTACCCCTAAAATTAGACTTGCATTTTTATAAGTGTTACACCTAAGGACCACTACAATATCTCCATGGTCAAATTATGGGAATATTATTTCAATGGCTGACAAGAAGCTTATTTTTAAACCTCTTCAAAACTGTTTGTTATGACTTGTGTGGGTCCAATCAAAGCAATTAGCAACACAAGTTGGTTAGACCACTCTGACAGTTTGTTAGAAGTCAGGGAGTAGTTGGTTGGACCACTCTGACAGTTTGTTAGAGGTCAGCGAATAGTTGGTTAGACCACTCTGACAGTTTGTGAGAGGTCAGCGAGTAGTTGGTTGGACCACTCTGACAGTTTGTTAGAGGTCAGCGAGTAGTTGGTTGGACCACTCTGACAGTTTGTTAGAGGTCAGCGAGTAGTTGGTTGGACCACTCTGATAGTTTGTTAGAGGTCAGCGAGTAGTTGGTTGGATCACTCTGATAGTTTGTTAGAGGTCAGCGAGTAGTTGTAGTTGCTGTAGTTTCTAAGGTGTAAAGACGTCCCTTATTTTTAACGTTGGCCACATTATTTTAACAGTATCTGTTGCTTTAGATTCATGCTTGGATTACACTATGTAACACAATTTTTGTTCTTGGGTAGTAAGTGTTATTTCCTAATTGCTTATGCCTCAAAAGTATAGAAAATGACTATTATTACCCACAAACTTTGCTTTTGTGACCGGGACAGTGATATTTACCTATTTCCAATGAGAAAACGGGCGAATTTGTGTCTTTTCGTTCACATAAAGTCAGAATAGATAGATAGAGATTTTTTATTACAAAACAACTCTGGAAAAACATATGAATCCAAATTAACATGTATTTATACTAAAGTAATACAAAAATGACTACAAAAGATTTAGAAGTGAGTAGTTTTTTGAGATTTACGATTATACTGTAAATTACTTTCACGAATCAGCCCCCAAATGTAGTCTCCAATCATGTTCTCGTTATACTGTCCTTGGTAGCGGCGTTCAAAGTCCAGTATATCCTGGTGGAAGCACTCGCCTTGCTCCTCCGAGTACGCTCCCATGTTCTCCTTGAATTTATCAAGATGAGCATCAAGGATATGGACTTTGAGGGACATCCTACAGCCCATTGTGCCGTAGTTCTTCACCAGAGTCTCAACCAGCTCCACATAGTTTTCGGCCTTGTGATTGCCCAGGAAGCCCCGAACCACTGCGACAAAGCTGTTCCAAGCCGCTTTCTCCTTACTAGTGAGCTTCTTGGGGAATTCATTGCACTCCAGGATCTTCTTTATCTGTGGTCCGACGAAGACACCGGCTTTGACCTTTGCCTCAGACAGCATAGGGAAGAAGTCTTGAAGGTACTTGAAGGCTGCCGACTCCTTATCTAGAGCTCTGACAAATTGTTTCATAAGGCCCAATTTGATGTGCAGTGGTGGCATCAGCACCTTCCGGGGGTCCACCAGTGGCTCCCACTTGACGTTGTTCCTCCCCACAGAGAACTCGGTCCGCTGTGGCCAGTCCCGCCTGTGGTAGTGCGCCTTGGTCTTTGCTGTCCCAAAGGCAAAGATAGCAGGGAAACTTGGTAAAACCGCCTTGGAGACCCATCAGGAATGCCACCATTTTGAAGTCTCCTATGACCTCCCAGCCGTACTCATCATACTTCAAGGTGTCCAGCAAGGTCTTGATGCTGTTGTAATCCTCTTTGAGGTGCACCGAGTGAGCCAGGGGAAGAGATGGGTACTTGTTACCATTATGGAGCAGCACGGCTTTGAGGCTCCTGGATGAGCTGTCAATGAAGAGGCGCCACTCATTCTGGTTACAGGCGATTCCAATTGCCTCGAACAGACTGGTCACATTGTGGCAGAAGCAGAGCCCATCTTGACGGGTGAAGAAGCTGGAAAAAGGTTGGTGACGCTTCCTCTGATCTGCGACTTGCACACTTTCATCCAACAAGTTCCACTGCTTGAGCCTAGACGTCAAAAGCTCGGCATTGGACTTGGTGAGACCAAGATCTCTAATCAAGTCGTTGAGGTATTTTTGGTTGGGGTAGTATGGGTTTCTCTCCTCAGCTCCAACTCTGAAATTGTCATCTGGATCTACAATGTCTTCCTCGCTCTCTGACTTGCTGCTCTCTTCTAAAGACGGCTGCTCTCTCTCCGGAGGAGTGGGTACGGGGAGCTCATGGCAGTGTGGCACCGGGGCGATGGATGAAGGAAGGTCCGGATACGTGATAGCAGGTGCATTCTTGCCAGTCTGACGTTTGGAAGGGTCCACCATGCAGAAGTAGCAGTTGCTTGAGTGGTCAGTGGGTTCCCGCCAAATTCTTGGGATCGCGAACTTCATCGCTCTCTTTTCCCCTCTGTACCATCCTACAAAAATTACATTCATTTCACCCATGACTAATGTGTAAGAGATTCTCGCAACATTTTTCATATATGATACATTTTTTCAATAACATTGAAAATTGTAAAACATTTTAAAATTAAAAACTTTTACAATTTTAAAAATTTTAACAAATTTTATAACATAAAATTCCGAGCAACAATTGTCCATCTTACCTTCCAGAGTTTTTTTGCAGTGCTCGCAGGTGAAATGAGGTGCCCAGGGTTTGTCTTGATCCCCGACAGGCATGCCGAAATATGCCTTGTAGGCCTCACACATCTTAGCAGATGCTTCCACGGAGTACTTTTTCGCTCTTGTCTTGATAAATTAGCCGCAGACATAGCAAAATGCGTCTGCCAGATGTTTGCAGCCTCTTGATGCCATCTCAGAAAAATGCAGATATGTATCCACTTAGGCAGCTGGAACTAAACTGAACTGGTGGGCTTAAGGCCCCTGTATTTATACTATTATTTATATTACTGGAAAGTTCTAGAAAGTTCTAGAAGTTACTCCAAGTTTACTCAGCACTGAATCTATCTGGAATGTTCTGGAAAATAGGTAAATTTCAAAATATCACTGTCCTGGTCACAAAAGCAAAGTTTGTGGGGAATAATAGCCATTTTCTATACTTTTGAGGCATAAGCAATTAGGAAATAACACTTACTACCCAGGAACAAAAAAAAAAAAAAATTGTTACATAGTGTTATTTGACGTGACCTTCACAAAGACTGCCTCCATTCCTTCTGAATCCACAACCATCTAGTTAGTCATTCAAGTTTGACCTTCTAATTTAATCAGTGGTGCATGGAACTTGAATTTAGAGGGGAAGATTGTTGTATACCCTGACTTCATTTGTATTTTAATTATGCATGTCATTTGTAAAGTTCTAGTAATAATAATAATTAAAGAGCACTGTTTTAATTATTGTTTTCATTTAACTCAACACTGGATAAGTTACTACAATTCTAACAGTGCATCTTAATGTTGACAATCCATTTTGTTTACAAATTACTTAAACTAAATTTGGACAACTGGGAAAGACACTGTAAAGTGTAGTCTTGAATATTGTAGGAGATGCTGGAAATTGTGTAGATTAAAAAAGAAAAGTGCATAATGTATTTAAATAGTGTAACAAATATTTATACCTAAAAAGACAACCCTGGGAAGTTTAGTTTTTAGAGCATGTAGTGTATAATATACTGGTATATCATTTGGTATATAAGGTTCTACCTGTCTCCCACCATACTATTTAAAGGCCTTTTTTGTACAGAATATTCAGAGGACTTCCTGGCTACCTCTAGAGACCCCCACTGCAATGCAATAGATATATCCAAGATGATTAAACAGTAATTCCAAAACTAAGGGTTCAGTGCTTTCCCCAATCATTCTTCTAATCAGGAATTAAATTGAATTTCTTAATATAATTTCTTAAAAAATGCGAAGTTTTTTTTTTTTTTTTTTTGTGATGTAGGAGAACATATAGAGAGGGTCCAATATCAAACAACATGTATGCATGTGACATGATAGGCTATCTAGAGGCAATTTGGTGTAAAGATTCTTATTTAATGTCATGGCCTATGTATTATTCAAGAGCAGGATATACATCTTATAATGACGTCAGATGCATTTTTAACAATGTGAATGAGCCAGAATACAATTCTTTTCAAAAAGGTTATACCCCTAACAATGTTACATACATTCTAGAATTAAACAAACAAATACGACTTTAGAAACATCATTTTGAGAAGGCCTGTTCTCAATCTGAAACGGGCACACAATTTAAATGAATCAGCCACATCACAAAGTGTACGACCAATTTTACATCACACAAGAACTTTGGAGTACAGTTCTGTTTAATTTATCTATTTACTTTTTTTCTGTTCAGTTTGCTGTGCTTCCCAAGTAACCATTATTACTATGATGTCAGCCTTAATTTGAGAAGATGTACATTATTTATGCTGGTTCATGTGGAAGTGGCAGAGGTTGATACAACAGTAGCAGGCACCAGTGCTTATGTGCATACACTGCATCAAACACTGTGGCACTGTTGTGACGCATTACTTTAGTCATCATTATAATCTGCATGCAGAAAATTAGGTTGGTAATTTCTGCACTTAAGATTGGTATTAGCCGAGGGTAATAACTGTATTAAAAACTGTATTACAGATAAAATGTCATTGTCGAGTACAAATTACGTTTCTGTGTTATAAAACATCATTCAAGTGTGATGCTCAGAGTCATCTATACACACTGTATTTATAAAAAATAAAGCACTAAAATAAAATATCTGTTATATACAGAGGCTTGAAAAACCACTCAGGGTTAACAATTCAGCAGCTGTGTGTATTATGTACATACCTTAGTTCCAATTTGCAAGACCCTACCTCTTGAGATACAACTCAATTAATATACAAACACATAGAAATCTGGGTAAACTATAAAATTAGTTTATGTCCTTCCAGTTGCTTGCGGTTAATCCGATATCCAGAGGGAATGAATCTCTTATCAATACTTTGCTCTTAATTAAATTCACCAATCGCTACTATCCCAAAGCCATCAAGTCGTAAGTGCTGTGTGCAGTAAGAGATAAGAGGTGTGCTGATTGTCCGATAAAAATGTATGTCAGGTTCTTAGGGTACAATATTAATCCTAAACAGAATTATTTAGATTTCATTTGATGGTTTTAAAATGATATACAATAGTGCTTTAGATTTAACCTTCGGTTTTGATTAGTTATTATTTCTGTCATGTTTGAATTAATCCTTTTTAAGAAGACAGAGGATTACGTGTGAGTAGTATGGAGGCTTGGTGGTCCAGTGGTGTGCTGTTAACAGAAGGTTCCCGGTTCAAATCTCAATTCAGCCACTGCCTCACTGTGTGTGACCCTGAGCAAGTCCCTTAACCTCTTTGTGCTCCATCCTTTGGATGAGACGTAAAACCAAGGTCCTATTGCGAGTGACTCTGCAGCAGCAGTTGTTGATGCATAGTTCACCCCTGAGTCTCTGTGAGACTTTTGATAAAAGCATCTGCTAAATAATAATAATTAATAACAACCAAGTAGATTACAGACTAAACACACAGTGCACTAAAATTTTATATTTTTAGCAATATAATGAACTTGCTAGTTGTACCTGAAAAAATATTTCTGATAATTATATCTGCCCTATTAATTTACTCACACCCAGTGCATTAGAATTTGTTGAGCTTTCTGATTAGATGACTATTGTGAGTGCAACCAATCACAATGCAAGGAACATACTGTACATTAGGCAGGATAAAACATGTGACCACCTATAGTGAATCATATTTGTTCTTGTTTGTTCTTATGTGACTGTAACAGCACAAATTGCAATAAAAACACTCAAACATGTCTAGTTGAAGCACTGAAAGTTTATCAAAGAGACGACATTTAAATGAGAAGATATTTCCTGTTTTTAGTTAGGAAGACACTTTGTGATCTGCTGAGTTCCTTATCATGTAGGCTTTCCTAATAATTGCAATCACATTACAATCAAATGTAATCATAAACACTGTAAAATGGTTTTGTCTTTGCCATTTATTTCAAAAGCTTTCGCCGGAAGCAACTGAAATTTAAACTTTTAAGCATCAAAAGCGAGTTATCTGTATCTAATCCTAAACACTTACTTTCAAGTACCCCACTGGAATCACCTTAGTGTGATAATATGTTGCTCAGACATTTAGAAAGGCTGTTGGCTTAGGTCCCCACTGAGGGCTATGACTGACTAGCTGCAAGTTTTAAAAGGAGGAGCTGGATGTTGGTATTGTGATAATCCCATGGAAATAAGTGTCAAATACTGCTTAGTCACTGTGCTGCCAGGCTGTCAACCAGTCCCTTGTCCCCCCAACCAAACATACTTCAATAAATGAGGTTCATGAGTGCTTGTAATATGTGTGGACAAGCAGAGCTATCAATCTATCTACTTTTAGTAAAGTATTTGCCAAGTGTTTTGTGAACACCTAGATGTGATTAATTTAAAAATATTTATGCACATTCAAAGCACTTGGCCTTCTGTTCAATTACATGGTAGCCGGGAATTGTCTATTTGAAATACCTTTTATTTTCCTTCTACAGGCTTCAGTCTTTTTTTAATTGACTTCTTCTGACAATGGGAACTTTGAGTGTAGCAGTGAAGTTTCTCAGCAGCTCTTTTTGCTTCCAGCTTTTCTGCTGCAAAAAAATTGCTTCCTGTTGATTCTCAATCATTATCTTGCTTGACAGTGCTCATTAAATTATGTGCAGTCACTTTCTGAAGGTCATATTGCACCCCTCTGCCTCTCCCTTTTTTCCCTGAAATTAAAATTATGCAAATGTAATGGAAACGAGTCATGTTGCTTGTCACGCCTGAGCACTCAATATTCTTTTTGTTTGAAGGGCTGTGCTTCTCTTTGTGTGTTGCACAAAGATACACTCGCTTGCTTAGCTGCACTTTAGCGACTCGCATTATGAGGTAACCACACTTTTCCGATTCCTTGGCACATTGTCGAGGACCCAGTAGATAACTACGATTATGATTACATTAAATCACAGCTATTGCATTTATTATGGATTTAGTTATTTAGTTCTAATTAAAACTGCAGTGGGTGTCTTTAGCCTCATATTTCACCAAGAATGTCTTGTGCCATTTGTTGTCGATTAAAGGATACTTCTAATTACAGAACTACTGAGTAGGGTTCTGGCATTATATACATTATTTGGATTGTTAAAAAAAAAAAAAAGACTTGACAGGCAAACATATATATATATATATACATATATATATATATATATATATATATATATATATATATATATATATATATATATATATATATATATATATATATACAGTGCCTTGCGAAAGTATTCGGCCCCCTTGAACTTTGCGACCTTTTGCCACATTTCAGGCTTCAAACATAAAGATATGAAACTGTAATTTTTTGTGAAGAATCAACAACAAGTGGGACACAATCATGAAGTGGAACGAAATTTATTGGATATTTCAAACAAATAAAAAACTGAAAAATTGGGCGTGCAAAATTATTCAGCCCCCTTAAGTTAATACTTTGTAGCGCCACCTTTTGCTGCGATTACAGCTGTAAGTCGCTTGCGGTATGTCTCTATCAGTTTTGCACATCGAGAGACTGAAATTTTTGCCCATTCCTCCTTGCAAAACAGCTCAAGCTCAGTGAGGTTGGATGGAGAGCATTTGTGAACAGCAGTTTTCAGTTCTTTCCACAGATTCTCGATTGGATTCAGGTCTGGACTTTGACTTGGCCATTCTAACACCTGGATATGTTTATTTGTGAACCATTCCATTGTAGATTTTGCTTTATGTTTTGGATCATTGTCTTGTTGGAAGACAAATCTCCGTCCCAGTCTCAGGTCTTTTGCAGACTCCATCAGGTTTTCTTCCAGAATGGTCCTGTATTTGGCTCCATCCATCTTCCCATCAATTTTAACCATCTTCCCTGTCCCTGCTGAAGAAAAGCAGGCCCAAACCATGATGCTGCCACCACCATGTTTGACAGTGGGGATGGTGTGTTCAGGGTGATGAGCTGTGTTGCTTTTACGCCAAACATAACGTTTTGCATTGTTGCCAAAAAGTTCGATTTTGGTTTCATCTGACCAGAGCACCTTCTTCCACATGTTTGGTGTGTCTCCCAGGTGGCTTGTGGCAAACTGTAAACGACACTTTTTATGGATAACTTTAAGAAATGGCTTTCTTCTTGCCACTCTTCCATAAAGGCCAGATTTGTGCAGTATACGACTGATTGTTGTCCTATGGACAGAGTCTCCCACCTCAGCTGTAGATCTCTGCAGTTCATCCAGAGTGATCATGGGCCTCTTGGCTGCATCTCTGATCAGTCTTCTCCTTGTATGAGCTGAAAGTTTAGAGGGACGGCCAGGTCTTGGTAGATTTGCAGTGGTCTGATACTCCTTCCATTTCAATATTATCGCTTGCACAGTGCTCCTTGGGATGTTTAAAGCTTGGGAAATCTTTTTGTATCCAAATCCGGCTTTAAACTTCTCCACAACAGTATCTCGGACCTGCCTGGTGTGTTCCTTGTTCTTCATGATGCTCTCTGCGCTTTAAACGGACCTCTGAGACTATCACAGTGCAGGTGCATTTATACGGAGACTTGATTACACACAGGTGGATTCTATTTATCATCATTAGTCATTTAGGTCAACATTGGATCATTCAGAGATCCTCACTGAACTTCTGGAGAAAGTTTGCTGCACTGAAAGTAAAGGGGCTGAATAATTTTGCATGCCCAATTTTTCAGTTTTTTATTTGTTAAAAAAGTTTGAAATATCCAATAAATTTCGTTCCACTTCATGATTGTGTCCCACTTGTTGTTGATTCTTCACAAAAAATTACAGTTTCATATCTTTATGTTTGAAGCCTGAAATGTGGCAAAAGGTCGCAAAGTTCAAGGGGGCCGAATACTTTCGCAAGGCACTGTATATATATAATATTTAATGCCACTGCATTTTTGTTGACATAGCTATTTTACTTCAGGCAAATTATTGTCATAATAACTGTTTTCAATTCTCCTTCTGATGTTGATGCTATTGAGTGCACACGGCTTCTCTGACGGTATGTAATTCAATATGTTAACGTAACATTATTCAGCAGGTTTGATTCGACTTTATGAAGCAAAAATAGTTAATTCATTGTGCTTTTAAGCAAATATATATATATATATATATATATATATATATATATATATATATATATATATATATATATATATATTTGATATTACTTTTGTCCATATGATTGTCATCATTAACTGTGTTTAAAATGTGGAGAATGCACCAGGCATCTTTATAACATATCGTTTAACACATTTTAGTGCAATGTGTTTTGTTGGCATGCACTGTGCCGATAAAACACAATGCACTAAAATGTGTTAAACAATATGTTTTAATGTATAGTAACCCACTGGAATACTGCATGCCAATAATCGCCCTGTTAAGTTAAGGACACCAAATTGTACATTATAACACATTATAACACATAGCTTTGCCCTTTGTAGTGCATATTATGTTATTAGCAAACTGTGTGTAGAATTCAGCCCCCTGCGCTGAATGTGGCAATTCCACTTAAAATCTAAAATATTCAATACAATCGTACAGTCCTGTTCTAGTGGAGAAAACATGTCTCCTGTTATTATTTCCTATCTAGACAGACAGTATGATTGGTTTCGATTCATGCTACAATAAACCGACGTTATTCGCTCAATCTTTTGTTATCGATTTATATTTTCCTCTTACAGTAGGTCCTTGTTGGTGCAGGTATTGCTTTTAACTTTAGAGAAGGCAGTGTCCAACTAGTAGTCATAATACCTTTGGTTATTTATATTAGGAAATGTATAAGTCGTAAGTGAGTTCTACTTTAAAACAGTTTGGTACTACTGTATGAGAATTCTTCAGTGAAATAGTACCTATCATTTTAATTCCATGTTATTATTTGTGTTCTTTTTAAAACAGGATTACCTTCTGCCATATTCCATTCCAAAGTAAATGGCTGTATGTGGGTACAGAGAGAGGAAATACACATGTTGTAAATATCGAGTCCTTCATCCTGTCAGGATACATCATCATGTGGAACAAGGCAATAGAACTGTAAGTACTCTTTGTTTTTTAGTTTTGTATATATATATATATATATATATATATATATATATATATATATATATATATATATATATATAGTGTAAAATGTATTGTGCTGCATCCATTGCTTAATGAGGTCTTTTGAAGTCATTGGGGTCAAGCAGGTCTCTACCACCAAGAAAATTAGCTAGGGATGATGTCATATGTAGAGGAAAAAAATGGGGTGTATAATAAATACACATTGCAAGACAAGCGTTTGCCATGGTGCCATAGTGTCGACAAGTTGTAGCCTTGATTCTAAGTTTCAGTTACTGTATTTAAATCACAGGGCTCTCTTGGGCAAGATTTAGTTCTCTGAGTGCCAGTTTACAAGATTTTGCAGCAGTGCACTTTTTAGTATTCAAAGAAAGTGTCTTGGTAAATGTAAAAGGGCTGTGTTAATCTAGATGTTCTGTACTGAACATGTAATGAATATCTGATGGGTGATTAGTGTGTATTTTACTTGACTTATATTCTTGAAATGTTCTGCCCAGCTCAATGAGTTATATCCTGCTGAAATAAACTTCAGATATGATGAATTACCTGTCACATACAGTACATGTTGCTGTTTACAGTTTAGTATACAGCTGCACACCCCTCATATTGATCATGTTAATTTCAACATACATCTGTAAATACAATATTCAAGCCCCTGCAATTACAGAATAAAAACATGCTTTATAGCTACTATGTAGCATGCAAATGATATTAAGAAAAGAAATGGTATTGCAAACTTGTGGTCTGTGCACAGGTGGTTCCTGGAAAAGTAAACTTGTATTTACCCATTCATACAGTACATAAAATCTACACTATGCCAAAGGAAGTAATATGTCCTAACAGCATTTTCGTTGCTATTTTAATGGGCAGTGTTGTGTGATGCACTGCTGTTATGGATTCTGCAGGTGAAACAAGGTTAAAAACGCTACAATAGCATGAGCCTCTTTTGTACAGTGGTTAAGATGCTTACATGGGGAATTGTGACAGGATAGCTGAGCGTGTCGTGTAAATGATCGTCAGACCAGTCCAGGTTTGTTGGTAAAAACTCCCGGCTTTAATTCCTCACACGGCAAAAAAAACCCCAACAAATAATAATATCGGGATACACAGCAATGTGTAACCCGATTAAACAATAATAATAATAATAATAATAATAATAATAATAATAATAATAATAACGCCAGGGTACACAACAATGTGTAACCCGACCAAACAAAGGGAAAAAAAGGTTGCAGTCCCAAATAAACAAACAACAAAAAAAGTCTGTCTTCCTCTTATACTCCAGGAACGGGAAAACACGGGGGGTAATAAAATCCAGCACTTCCGGGTTCGCGCTCCTTCCTCCAGACTCCGGAGCGTCCTGTTAGTGCTCTACCAACAGATAACACAAAGACAAGGGGTTAGCAAGTTTTATCCGCGCCACACACCCTCCTTTTATTCCCCTGAATATGCTTTGTCTTTCTCTCTCTCTCTCTCTCTCACTCACCGTCTCTCTCGCTGTACCTTGCCAGAAGGAACAGAACCCTGGGCCACGCCCCCTTTTGTATGCTTCATCCTGTCCCCATTGGTCAGCGAGGGCAACCGCCGTCGACCAATGCGCGATTGCCACAGCGCTTCCCATCTGGGTTGATGACGTTGCGCACCATGGACCCGCCCCCCTTTCCAGGTGGCCGACTTCCACCTTTCCTGGGGGTGTCTGCTCCTCCTCCCTAGCGCCCTCACCGGTCGGGAGGGAGATCTAAAACAAGAGTTCATTCTCTCTTTGTCACATATCCCACCGCTCAGAGTGGAGCTGAAGGAACACTCGGCCAAACCTACCATCCCCATTACTCCCCCCTCCCGGGAAAAATAATCCACATTTTGGTGATCTTTCCCCGCACGATGCACCATATGATACATATAAGGCTGCAATGCCGAGTTACCCGAGCATTGCCGAGTTACCCGAGCATTGCTATCCTTCATAGTGCTTAACCATCTGAGTGGGGCGTGGTCCGTGACCAGATCAAATGAATGTCCCAGTAAGTAATATCTGAGGGAGTGAGTAGCCCATTTAATGGCTAAGCAATCCTTCTCCACAACGGAGTAATTGCGCTCCCGAGGAAGCATTTTTTTACTAATGTAAAGAATGGGGTGCTCCACCCCGTCAACCCTCTGAGACAAGACCGCCCCCAAACCAACCTCTGACGCGTCGGTATGGAGGAATCTCTTGCTAAAGTCTGGTGATATTAGCTTAGGAGCCTGGCACAGTTTTTGTTTAATGGTCTCAAACGCTCCCTGACACTCTTCTGACCACTTGACTAAATTTGGCGCACATTTCTTAGTGAGGTTCACCAGGGGATTGACCACGGTGGCATACTCGGGGATAAAGCAGCGGTAATAACCAGCCAATCCCAATAGTGACCTTACCTGGGACTTGGTCTTGGGGACCGCCATCCACCAAAGCCTGGACTTTAGTGGCTACGGGTTTCACCCGTCCATTTCCCATGATAAATCCTAAATACTGAGTTTCCAATTTAGCAAACGCACATTTCCTCAGATTGGCTGTCAGCCGGGCAGCCCTTAGAGACTGAAGGACGGCTGTAAGTCGAATTATATGCTCTCTCCAGGTGGAGCTATATATAACCACATCATCAATATACGCTGCTGCATACTCACGATGGGGATGTAACACCTCGTCCATCAGTCTCTGAAAGGCGGCGGGTGCACCATGTAGCCCAAACGGCATGGTTTTGAAATGGAACAGACCATCCGGAGTTGAAAATGCCGTTTTTTCACATGAATCGCGGGTCAAAGGGATCTGCCAATATCCCTTCGTCAGGTCCAGAGTTGAGATAAACCTGGCCGTCCCCAGTCGGTCGAGGAGTTCGTCGATCCGAGGCATGGGGTAGGCGTCGAACTTGGCGATAGCATTGACCTTTCGAAAATCGACACAGAAGCGATTAGTGCCGTCCTTCTTGGCCACTATAACAATGGGACTGCACCACTCGCTTCTGGAAGGCTCAATGACCCCCAGTTCAAGCATCGCCCTCACCTCGTTCTGGACGCCACTCCGCCGGCTTTCTGGGATCCGGTAGGGTCTCTCCCGAACAGTGACCCCTGGCGGAGTAATAACAGCATATTTGGTAAGGTTAGTCCTGCCGGGCACATGAGAAAACACATCCCCAAATTTCCCAATCAACTTACGCAATTCTACTTGCTGATCCAGAAGTAACTGTTCCCCCATTGAAATCTGGCTGAGGCTAGGGGCCTCTATACAGGGTCCTAAGTCATCCTCCACCTCGCCTGGGGCTATGAATAAGACCTCCCTTGCCTTCCAGGGCTTTAACAAGTTGACGTGGTAAATTTCTGTTTTGTTCCGGCGATCGGGCTGTCTAATTTCATAATTCACCAAACCTATGGCCCGTATCACCTCATATGGCCTCTGCCATTTAGCACACAGTTTCGACTCCAATGACGGAAGAAGCAGCATTACTTTATCTCCGGGCCGGAAGGTTTGAATTCGTGCGTTAGTATTGTAATGCTGCTGTTGCCGATGTTGAGCCGATCTAAGATTGTCTTGAGCTAATCGACCAATTAAATCAAGGCGATCTCGCAGTAGGAGCACGTGCTGCACTACATTTTTAGAGGAGCCCTTGTGTTCTTCCCAACCTTCTCTCAACAGGTCGAGGATGCCCTGCGACTGCCGGCCATATAGCAGCTCAAAGGGCGAAAATCCCGTTGAGCTCTGACGCACCTCTCTCACTGCGAAGAGTAGGTAAGGAAGAAGAGTAGCCCAATGTTTCTGCTCCTGACTCACAAACCATCTCAACATTTGCTTCAATGTTTGGTTAAAACGTTCCACCAGTCCGTCCGTTTGGGGATGATAAACAGACGTCCTGATGGGACGTATTTTTAGAATTTTGTACACCTGCTGTAGCGTTTTTGACAAAAAGTTTGTTCCGTGATCAGTTAATATTTCTTTTGGGATCCCTACTCTAGCCATAATCTGACTCAACTCTTTCGCAATTGCAGTGGCACTAGTGGACCGCAACGGAACTGCTTCCAGGTACCGCGTTGCATAATCCACCATCACTAATATGTGCGTGTACCCGGAATCAGAAGGCAGCACTGGCCCAACTATGTCCATTGCAATGCGTTCGAAGGGAGTAGAGATAATAGGCAGTGGGACCAAAGGGGCGGGGTGCACTCGACTCCGTGCTACTCTCTGACATTCCGGGCAGGTAGCTACATATTTCGCCACCTCGGTGTATAGTCCGGCCCAATAAAATCGAGCTAGTAATCGGTCCCTCGTCTTGTCAACACCAAGATGTCCTGCAAAGGGGACGTCATGCACCAGCCTCATGACCTCGGGTCGACAGGACGGGGGAACCATCAACTGCTTGACAGGCTGCCCTGTGCCCGGGGCTGGGTTTACCCTATATAGTAAGTGCCCCTCTACAACGAAATGAGGATATATCAGCGTCCCAATGCCGTCAACATCCTTACCCTCAATAGACCGGACCTGTTCCCAAGCGTGCACCAGTGTAGGGTCGTTGTTCTGCTCCCACACTAGGTCCGCGCTTGAGGCCCACACGTCCGGGATATTGACGGGGGCTGGAGCAGTCTCTGCCCTCGAGGGTCCAGTAACCTCGCCCGCCCGGTCACACTGTGTCCCCACCCCCTTCGATGGGCGTTTGGGACCATCAGAACCTTCCCCCGCCAGACTCCAGCCGTGTCTTATCGATGCGCCCTCCCACTTTCCCTTCCGTCTCTCCTTATGTGTTTTCCCAGGACGAAAAAGTGGAGAAAACAGTTCTGCATGGAAAGGAAAAATGGTACCAATTGCTTCCATTCCCCGGGGGTCTGCCGTGTCTACACGTGTGGTCGAGGCTGCCGATACTTTTATTAAATCCTTATACTGCGGCCAGTCTCGACCCAGAATAACTGGGTGTGGTAACTTCTCGGCCACCCCTACTACTAGGTGGCGCTTTATCGGACCAACCGATAAGTATACTTTTAGAGTGGGGTATGTCGCCGTATCTCCATGGATACAGGAGATTGCCACCTGGCCTTGTGGCTGCCACGACATAAAGCCAAGGAGAGCTGTTCGAATCAAAGTTTGCTCACACCCTGTGTCCACTAACGTGTGGGTGTTCACATTCCCCAGCACAACATCAACAATACACGGACCCTCCCGACCATTTCCCCATTTCTTACCGTCTCAGACGCCAGGTGACACGCGGCCACGTCGCACTCCATGGCTGCCGGGCAGTATTTAGCAATGTGTCCCGATTGCTGGCACCTGAAACAGATTGGTGGGGCAGAGGTGGGGCAAGCTCTGCCTCCATGATAAGGGGGCCGGATGGCCCGACGGGACTGGTGATCTGACGGGTCTCGATCTGGGAGAGGGGTTTGGTGGCAGTCCTTTGGTAGCGGAGGGAGGAGGGCAGTCCAGCAAGGTGGTCGGGCGGACACGAGGGAGTCCTCAAAATTCTCGGCCAACGCCATGGCCTGTTCCAGGGTAGTGGGGTTGTAGTCGGCGAATCCAAGCTTGTGTCTCAGCCCCGACCACATGGCAAAATTGCAATGGCTTCCCCCATCTGAACCCCAGTTTTCTGGCTGGGGTTTAGCCATTGCCCCATGTGGTTGCACAATCGCTGGGCCACCACCCTGGGCCGGGTGTTCGGTGGCCGCCGGAACTCCCAGAATCTGACCCGGTGGGTCTCCCCCGTGATGTTGAGACGACGGAGGATAGCCTGCTTTACCAGATCGTACTGGGCAGCGTCCTCATCAGTCATGGCCCGGTACGCTGCTTGCGCTTCCCCAATCAAGTAGGGGCCAAGTTGACTTGCCCAGTACTCCCAGGGCCATGCTGCGGTGGTAGCCAGTCACTCGAACGCTACGAGGTAGGCTTCAGGGTCATCCTCCGCCGTCATTTTCTGGGCCCAGGCCTTTGGGGCAACCATCACGGGCCCCGTCGCCGCCGCCGTCATCCCCATCCCGACCCTCTCGATGAGGGCCATGTACCGCTCCTCCCTTCTCCGTTCCTTGGCCTCCCTCCGGCTGTCCAAAGCCTCCAGGATCGCTGAGAAAGTGGTTGGGTCCATTATCCCACAATGACACCACGTGTGACAGGATAGCTGAGCGTGTGGTGTAAATGATCGTCAGACCAGTCCAGGTTTGTTGGTAAAAACTCCCGGCTTTAATTCCTCACACGGCAAAAAAAACCCCAACAAATAATATCGGGATACACAGCAATGTGTAACCCGATTAAACAATAGTAATAATAATAATAATAATAATAATAATAATAACAACGCCGGGATACACAACAATGTGTAACCCGACCAAACAAAGGGAAAAAAAGGTTGCAGTCCCAAATAAACAAACAACAAAAAAAAGTCTGTCTTCCTCTTATACTCCAGGAACGGGAAAACACGGGGGGTAATAAAATCCAGCACTTCCGGGTTCGCGCTCCTTCCTCCAGACTCCGGAGCATCCTGTTAGTGCTCTACCAACAGATAACACAAAGACAAGGGGCTAGCAAGTTTTATCCGCGCCACACACCCTCCTTTTATTCCCCTGAATATGCTTTGTCTTTCTCTCTCTCTCTCTCTCTCACTTGCCGTCTCTCTCGCTGTACCTTGCCAGAAGGAACAGAACCCTGCACCACGCCCCCTTTTGTACGCTTCATCCCGTCCCCATTGGTCAGCGAGGGCAACCGCCGTCGACCAATGCGCGATTGCCACAGCGCTTCCCATCTGGGTTGATGACGTTGCGCACCGTGGACCCGCCCCCCTTTCCAGGTGGCCGACTTCCACCTTTCCTGGGGGTGTCTGCTCCTCCTCCCTAGCGCCCTCACCGGTCGGGAGGGAGATCTAAAACAAGAGTTCATTCTCTCTTTGTCACAGGAATATATGGTTGCCAGTTTCTCTATGCCTCCACACTCTAAATGTAGCCATTTAAATGTTTGTTGAGTATTAGTTTTAATGACAATATCTAAAGTACTAGTTTGACTTTGGGACAGCCTGCTGTACTGTATTACCACCAGTACAAATATACTGTATAAAAGCGAATAATGAGATTTTGTGTTGTTGCTTTGGTGCCATAGAGTGGATAGATAGGATTCTACAGAAATTGTTATTTTTTTTCCCCACTTTTAAATGTGCTTGTATGAATTCTAAGATAGTACAAACTTAGACAGTATTAGAAACAGTACAAAAGTCAGTCAGTGCATTTTTGTTCAGTTACTGTGCGTATTGATTGGCACCTTTGAGACGTCACAATACCCTGGAGCTATCATCTTCCCATATCTTAAAACAGTCGCTAACATACCTAGGTGTCTTTTGTGTTGTTTGCAGATGTGATTCTTGATTTGTTATGTGCAGAACAATCTGTATTATACAGTAGATACTCCGACTAGTCGGGCACCCTCAGTCTCGTCCCTTTCTAACTCCGTTGTTTTTTCCCATTTTACTTTTAATGACAAGGAGATAAAAAGAGAGGCTGACAAAAATGTTTATTATTGAACAAAATTGCCCATTTAGGAAGTATGGCATGGTGCAGTAAACCTGACAATACAACCCAATTTATTGTTTATTAACCAAACCCATTAGCATTTCTACTCAATAATAATGCTCTGTCTATGCTGAATCAGTTGCCTTTACATGTTCTGGAAATTCAGGTCCACTTGTTCCACTTCCATTTGTGCTTGAAATCCTTATTGTTGAATTTACTCTGGAATGTGACACAGAATAGAATGCCCTATCCTTTAGCATGCATCTAATTTAAGAATATTTCTGTTTCATAAGAGATGACCCTGACAGCATGTTTGAGTGGAGGGGAGACATCACAACCATCATCTGTGTGCAGCAGAAGAGAATTACAGTCCAATGTGATAAAAAGAAAAACAAAGAGCAGACAAAGGATCCTAAGGCCCATTGTGGCAGTGTCACTCAGAGCACTGCTGTAATTTAGTAGGGGAGCTGCACTGCACATCTTTAAAGGGACAGTACATAGCTTTGGGTTTCAGCTCTGCACTTTTCCTTTTATATCTGTCTTTTTCTATCAAGAGGAAATGTCTGTCATTGACAAACAGAGATGGGCAAAGTGAAGCCTTAATGCTGATGCTTGATTTGATCAAGTCTTTTGAAGAGACATCACAAAAGGCAAGATCAGCACACACTTAGTATGGTATAGATCTTAAGGAATAACTTGCTGGAAACATGCTTAATCTGGTTTGCTGTTAGCTTTTCAAATAGCTAGTAGTCAGTTGTTTAATCCGCTAGACGCTGTTCCTTTCCAATAGCCAACCAATAAATAGTTGAAACTGAAGGAACAAAAACAAACCACACATATTTTAATGTTTTTACTGTAATTTAATTTAGGTTCTGGAGA
This sequence comes from Acipenser ruthenus, assembly GCF_902713425.1. Taxonomy (NCBI): domain Eukaryota; kingdom Metazoa; phylum Chordata; class Actinopteri; order Acipenseriformes; family Acipenseridae; genus Acipenser; species Acipenser ruthenus. The sequence continues at coordinate 49,053,458 of NC_081196.1, forward strand.
TAATTCTTATAATATTTAATTCAATTTTCTTAGCAAAATTAAAAACACATTAAATTAAATTACTAAGGGGCCCTGTTTTAAAGCAAGGGTATCTTTTCTGAGATGAATAACAGTATAAATCTTGCAATATTTAATTGCAGAAAGAGGTGTTGCTCTGAGTAGGCTCACGCTAGTTTTATAGTTTTACAATATGTTTTATTCCTCTCTGAAATGCTTTTTCTTTCTTTTCCTTCTTTTATCCACTCATACCACTCATACCCGCTATATAATTTTGAAGTTTAAGTGGCTCTCACTCTTCTCTCTAAGTAAAGCTGATCCATCAGAGTGCATTAACCTGTCCCTCTGCAATTCGCTGCCACTTGTGCAGGCCACAGGGATGCCTTTAACTTTAGGTTTTAAGAAACACCAGGATGTGATGCCTGAAACACATATGGGAGTCTATACAACAGAAAATATATATTAGTTCAAACAACTGCTCTATTTAAGACCTGTAGTTTCTCTTTAAGATGGATCACTGCAGTTTGCAAGGGCATTTTGGTTTGCGTTAATTAAGCAAAGCGATGGTTCTGACAGGGAACTCGCTTTAAATTTGATAAACCATGTAAATATCAAGCATATTTTTGGTGCTTCCAATATCAGACTAAAACGTCCATCGATCCACTGAATCCCAGCTGTGCGCCAGAGTTAGCCTCCTCCTCCCAAGCCTCCACCTGCTTTTTTTGGGTTCCTCAAACAGGGGCGGGCAGCTATCCTGCCCCACTGCCCATGGCCTCTCCACTTATCTGTAAGCTAATTTATGGACAGGGGTACTTTGAAAGGCAAGGCCAAAGAATGTAGTGTAAAATATGTATATTGTAGTTGTGTTGTCTAGTCTGTTTCAATAAATAATCTATTGCATGAGTTTCCTGACTGAATGACAGGGATGGTGGATGTGCAGATATTGACGTAGATATACAAAACAGAGCATGAATATAGAAATATAGAAAACTCTTAATAAATAGTAAGATAATAGTAAATCAAATTAACATCAGATTACAGATTGCTGTGTTTTTTAATTCAGGTGCCAAGCAAGTTGTTTAGGATGTGTTACATATGGTGGCAGACAAGCCAAACTGTACTTGAATTTGCAGCAAATGTGGAAACAAACTGTATTTGAGAGTTTCTTAAAAATGTTACCTCATTATTTTTGATTGAGTGTTTTTTTGTTGTTGTTTGTTTTAATGTAAAGAGATTGATATTTCTGTGCACCTAAAAGCATCTTGACCTACACCAAGATTGTGAATGTTAGCAGAAACAAAAATCATTATTATAAACTAAATAAGACAATTTTTAATTAACATGAGAGTTCTCCGAAAAGAAAGCAAAAGCACTAATGGTGTTATGCAATGCCTTCATAACATGCAGATAGAGACATGTATAATATACTCTAGACTTGTATAGACACAAATGTATTATGCCATCATCTGATAACAAATAAGCGTATACAAATGTTTTATTTTCAAATAGGAATTATACAATTTAAGATAATTACCACACATAAATATGTTTTTTGTTTTTTTTTATGTGACTGGGCATACAATATGTGTTTGTACAACAGTTGTAGTCCATGTTTGTTTTCTTTCTGGCAAATATATAACCATACTGGCAAAAGTAGCAAAGGAGCATGTTGCCAAGCAGAACCATGGTTTTGAATTGCTATAAGCCCTATTGCTTGGTTGTCAATTGCTATGCTATGCTAATATTTCGGGTGTCAATAATAAAAAGAAAACAGAATTCAGTTATTCAGACATCATGTTGATTGGTCCTTTTTAAGTACATATTTTCCTCACTTTTTTTTTTTTTTTTACAGTGAGTATAGTACCCCTATTTTACAGACACTCCAGTACCATAATGTTGAGGTTGTCACCTCTATTAAAGTTCCCTTGTTTGTTATTTAACACAATGGCTCAATTGTTCACAACCACCTCCTACCCGCTTTACACTATATCGCACATGTCTTTGAAGCTTTAGATACTAATAATTATTTGCTGCAGTGGGTAGATATGAAACATCCTTTCAAATTTTATCAGGAATGTATCAGTATGGCACAGAAGCACCATAGAAGCAGCTACCACCTGTGGTATTGTAAATAGTTTGCATGCTGCAAAGAAAAATCAAGCCGTGATGAATGCCACATGGTTTTGTTTTTCACTGTGATTTAGTCCTTACACCACTGTTCTTAGTGGAGCATAAGAAAAGGTGACTTTGCTGTAAGTTTAGAACCAGAAAAGGTGCTTTTTTGCATACATCTTTTTTTTTTTTTTTTGCATTTGCAATAAACAGAACATCTTTACACTTTACAATTATCGTATTCGTGCGCATTCAAGATAAGCTTTTCTCTCTCTCTCTCTTATCACCTACCAAGCATCCACATATGCACAGGCACACACACACACACACACACACACACACACACACACAGAATCTAGTTTGTTCAGCTGGAAATCATGGGTGAAAGCACTGACCTTTTTCAATTCTATTATTGTCAGCACACATATAGCAGGTGTCAGAATGAAAAGACCAGGTCGTCTGTTGCATAGGACACTTCACTTAATTCCACTTAATTAAGCTTGACACTTAAGAATGGTATATTTCTATCCTTAACCAAGACAGCCTTTAAAGTATGCCTAAAGCACTTATAATAAACCAGTATATGAATCATCTATGTACACAGCAGGTGTTGAAAGATACATGTTTGTATTCAACATTACAGTGTGAAGAACCTTTTTATTGGGTCACATTTTTAAATCCAGAGACAAAATGACGGTCACAATTCATGTTGCTAAAAGGAAAAGCTTTATTTAAAGAAAAGGTGTCTATATGTAGTTTTTTTTTTACATTGTTAATAAAAAACATTTTTTAATCAGAAGGTTGTGCCCAGAGATAGAGGAGTCCTCTTGTGTGTGACATAGATATCCAGATCATGCTCCCTCCTGAAACAAGGCTGCTGTTTTTCTGTTCCCACAGCAGCTATTTATTTAAATCAGAGCATTGTTCCAGGAGGAACCTGGATCTAGATATCTATGAGACTCATAAGACATCCTCTTTCTCCTGGCGAACACTCCCAATTGAATCAAAAAATGTGGTCATAATTATAGAAGTTCTTTGGCACTTTGTATAGTCAGTATGAAAACACATAAAAAAGTTTTTAAGCCTACTTAACCAAAATGAGGGGCCATCAGTCTCTTCTGTGAAGCCAATTCTATTGTCATTAACTAAGAGCAAGGTTGTGACAAGGCACCAGGAACAAGAAATCAGCTCTCCTGGAATACAAGAATTGTGACCTTTACTGTGACCTGGGGAGGTGTTTTGCTGGAACATTCTATTTGACATCTACACAATTTACAGAATAAAAAAAAAAAAAAAAAAAACTGTGAAAATACATGTTTCTGGATTCAAATATAAGATTCTCTCAATAGCAACATTTACAAAGAAAATAGAGGTAGCCATCTATGATTGTAGCACAATTGTTTGTGAAAATAATCCACTTGACCCGGTCCTTTTTTTATTATGACATGGGTTTAGAACAAACTTCAAGGTGCCATGCCAGTGAGTATCATTTTATGGTAATTAAGGAGAGGCTATGCTAATATTTATGATAACATGCATCAGAAGAACATATCATTAATTAAACACACATTATTATTATTATTATTATTATTATTATTATTATTATTATTATTATTATTATTATTATTATTATTTATTTCTTAGTAGACACCCTTATCCATGGCGTCTTACAATTGTTATAAGATATCACATTATTTTTACACATTATTTTTCATACAATTACCCATTTATACAGTTGGGTTTTTACTGGAGCAATCTAGGTAAAGTACCTTGCTCAAGGGTACAGCAGCAGTGTCCCCCACCTGGGATTGAACCCATGACCCTCCAGTCAAGAGTCCAGAGCCCTAACCACTATGTTTACAACAACTTTGTAAGATTTTAGAATGATATTACAGAAACATTCCAATTTTACTAACCTGATTGTGGTCATGAGATCATCAGTATCAATAGCTTCACTGTAAAATGAATTTCAAATTAAAACAAAATATGTCTGGTAAAAGATAGATGATTCTTAATTCCAAATCAATTCAGTTTTGAAAGAGGTTATAACTACTATAATAATAGGTTATTATAATAACTACTTTTTTGTATTAAAATACTTTTCAACAGTGGGATTTGATGCTGTGATCTCAAGGACCATAAACAAAGGCTGTGTTGATTACGCTACACAGAGTGGTTAGGAAGCTGGTGATATTATAGTGGTTTATAAATTATATATATATATATATATATATATATATATATATATATATATAGTTATTTATATTTAATACAAATGTACAATATGAACATATGAACTTGTTTTTACATTATTCAGAGAAGTCTCTTGTAAAATTCTTGAGAATGTACTTTTGACAATTGTGGGGAAGCACAAATATCTTGTCCCCAGTTTCATTGGCCCTTGAGTTATTTGTTTTTATGTAGTGCAATAAGATTTGCCCACAGGATTACAGAACATAATGAAGTGCAGTTCTGTCTCAGTAAGATGATGATTCTTGAATGTGTCTCTTGAATTTGATTCATTTTGACTCATGGAAAGATGTTCATGGTACCAAACTAGTGCTGTCCTACCCTCTCCAGGTGTTCCACACTTGGAACGTGCATTTCCAAAGTCTAAATACTATAGTACCATGACGGTATGATGACATCAACATTCTAGAAAAAGTATGTTCTGTTCTGGGTGCCAGAATTCGTTGTAAACATAGCCACTGTTACCTTTTTATTCCAAGCTGGAACACAATTATAGCGTTTTTTATTTGTTATATTTGTTTTTCTTATTGATTAATAGTATACCAATCTGAAATATGTTTAATATTTGCATTTGCCTTTAATAGAGAAACATCTAAATTGCAGGTCTGTGGTTAAAAAATGTTATTGGAAGTCCCTGATACTTTATGGTAATTTGTCCTAGATATTTTAAGTGGTAATAAACAACATACAGTACAGAGATTGACCTGTTCTCCCTTTTTTGAAGAGACATTTCTGGAAGCACTGTTTTCTTAGGCCCTAGCATATTGAAATGTCAACTGTTAGATATTGTAAGTTCTTTTAAAGCTCATTTACTCCCCTCCAGCTCATAGCTTCAACATTTTATTGGACCTGATACATGTGTTAATGGTTGCTAATTTATGTAATTTATAGGATCATGCTTTTCTTGTCTTAACAACATGTTTTGTGGCAAAAACTCAAAACAAAAGAAATAAAAATAAACATGACTAATAAACAGTCATGAATAACTGCTGGGGACAAAATACAGCTTGATATTTGTCAGATGACTAAAGTTAAAATGAATGCCGGGGCTGATTGTAATAAAGCACAGTCTGTCGTATTGATATTATGCCAGTATGAAACACATACTGTTTTGTTTTCAGTGCTTAAAATGTGCTCTCTCATCTAAAGTTATTATTGTTGCAGACGTATTCCATCAAGACAGAGAACCTTGTAAAATCCAGAAGAACTTGATAACTTAGCAGATGTCATTCTCGAGCTAATGTCAGTTTAAAATGTTGGCTTATTTAAGTGTCAGCACATTTTTGATGTGGGATGTCTGATGTACCTGGGCATACCTTCTTAACACACAGGCAACTCCCAACAGGGTTTTGATTGATGCTGTAATGCATACAGCTTTGCTTTTAAATCACAAGACTGCTTTGATTGTACCTCAAATTATTGATCCTCTTTTAGATTCTGTAAATAGAGCTGTGTGTTTACTAGCACAACACTCCCAGCCCTTTAATTGATGTGCGCAAGAGAATCAATTTTAGTCTCTCTGGCTCACATTCTGTTAACAGGCTTAAAGAGCTTGGCTTCCACAGTAGCAGATATATCTTTTTTTTTTCTTGGAAAGGCTTAGTGTCTATTCGATTTCTGGCAAGTGCTCTCATCATTTCCATTGATCATGTTAATGTTTTGTTTTTTTTTCCATACAAAAAATCATGCAAGTTTCAATTAGAAAATGTTTGTTATAAAATGGCACTAGCTGTTTTGGCCCTAAGTATTAACATTTGCTACACAGCTATTTGGCTGATATTTTATTTATTTCTTTTTTAAAATATTTTCTTTTTTATTTGGAGAAGTCGTCTTATTCCGGCCATTGTTCTGCACTTTTATTCTTATGGAAATGTTATTTTTCTCAGTGTTAATGTCAGCACTGTGTATTTATTGATTTGGTAAAAAAGTATATAATAATAATAATAATAATAATAATAATAATAATAATAATAATAATAATAATAATAATAATAATAAACATTAAAATAGTGTAATGTGTATTGTCTCCCCCTCAGTGACTTTGCATAATTAAGTGGAAATTGTTAAAAAGCATTTTTTTTTATCAATGGTTGTTAAAATAACTGATAGAACTATTACATGCTTTCCTGTTCTTAAGTTTTTCATCAATACATTATTTATGGAATACAAAACATGATAGGTCGAGAAATGTGAAAAGCTGTGTATATAATTTTTTAATAGCTAAAATAGCTTTGTCGAGGTTACCACAATCAGGGAATTGTGTTGCTAGCTAAACATACAGTACTTTCATGCTCCATCAAAGAAATGATGACCTTGTGGATTTAGTTACCATGGATTCCATGGCCTGCTTGATTGGATATACAGTATTTATTTTTTATTGAAAGAAAGCTTTGTGTCTCTCAATGTTACAGCATTACAATTTGTAATATTTACTATACATGCTGTTCCAACAAAAATGGCCCTTTTCAACAACTTCTAAAAGCTGAATTTCTAAAGCGAGGTTTAAGATATGACCCAGCCGCATCTGTGTGTTATCAAGCCATTGACAAACCATGGTCAGGGCATCCATAACTATGAAGCACTCGGTAGACATTGAAAAAAAAAACTTCTAAGGTGCCAGACGATGAGAAACTCTACCAAGTTGTAGACATGGTACTTAAATACATGTTTTACATAATCTGTCTCATTCTCTTCTGGTCTGCACATAATTTGTATGTATCATATAAATAACTATATATCTTGATAGCAAATAACAGTTGACATGCATATGAATAATGCACACAAGGCTGTAATTCCATTGAGGAATTCTGGTTAAATAATAAACTATACTTATTCTGGTGCTTTATAGAGATAATTATAAGAGTATCAAGTAGCCTATTGATTCTACTAACCCTAGATATTCTTAAGACCTGGGTCTTTTGTTTCCAGTGAGCACTGGGGAATACTGGTACAGTACTTCAACCATACTACAGAACTTCAACCATTCTAACATTTAGGCATAGTTGATGTATAAACAAAGGATATTTGCACTTTTATTTCTTGAAGCAGCGTCTAGACACCATGTCTGCATTCTTTCTATGTGTATGTGAATATACCTCTTTTGTTAGGACTTAGTTGAAACCTGAATTTGATCTTTAATGCAGACCTTTTTTAGAGTTTGAAAAGCACAGGATATGGACTATTAATAGATCTAAAAAACACTCCCACTTTCTCCAATCTGATTCTCCCGTCTGTCCAAATGTTAGCACTTTCTTTGTGGAATCTTTTTTTTCTGCATTTATCAATAGAAACCCAGGATCCCCTTCCTTCACTTCAAAGTAAAAAAAACAAAATCAATCAATAATAAATAAATAATATTTTTTGAGATCCATTTGAGCTTTTCACTGAGGAGCTTACAGTAGTGTTGAGTCTGTAGAAAAGGAACGGGCAGCTGCTTGGCACATCATGCTACTCTCAAAGGAGTGAAGAAATTTGCAGGTGAAGAATGCTTGCAGGAATCAATGCAAAAGTAACATACTGCAACCCTTAGGATAAAAATACAACACAGATACTTCCAAATGTCTGACTGCCTATCAATCAACATATATTTATTAGTATCCCTTATTAATTATTCATCCAACTTGCAAAGGCATGTTTCTTAAAGTTTTTTAAAGCTGTTGTAAATAAAGTTTCTATTGCTGAAATTGGCAATGATGACAATACAGTATAACAGTTTTGAAAATAATCCCTGACCAAGATTTAAAAATAATACATATCAACAGTCTTCTGGGTACTGTGTGTCAATGCCACTCCCATTGCCCTACAATTGGTAAATTTGTATTAGAATCAGAAGTTAAACTGCACAATGAAAATGGCTATTGAAGTGTAGGATAAAGCTGATTTTAAAATCCTAGGGACTGCACATTTAGGTGACCGTAAACCTTAAAAAAAACACTGCAATTTAAGTCAAATGAAAGCTGGCAGTCGACCACAGCATCATTATGCTGGTAGGATCCACCTCTGGTATCACAGTGACGTTTCAGGAAGAATCTGCTCTGTGCTTGAAGGGGTTCTTAACTGGAACTTCCCTGGTGTAAGCACTAAATGAAATAATGACAAACAATAATGAGGGCTTGTGTAATATTCCCCAAGGTAATTTGGTTAAAATTTCTACTGCAGTGCCTGGGCGGTTTTTAAATCTGGCATTGTACTTCATCATTTCTTAATTACACTTCGGGTCTTACGTTACTGTCTATCATATTTAGTATCCTCAAGAGAAACTTTTGAAAGTCCTACTGGTACGGGAATAATAAAAATGTGAAACCATATTTACTGCCATGCTATTAAAGCCCCGCATGCATGTCTTTAAAGGGGAATCACCAATAGACTTGTTCTCTTGCTAGGTGCAGTAATATGTTTTTATGTGACCTACATTGTACCAGTAACTCTTGGACAGATTTGAGCTTCAGTTATCAAGATGTTGTTAACAAGACCCTAACAATTCATTCTATTGAAATACCATTCGATCTATTTATATATTGTTTCCTTTGTAAGAATTAAGAATGTGCTAAATTGATTTTTAATAATACGGCACATAAATGATGTGTTAAAATGAACTGCAGCAATATATTATTATTTATTTTTTTAGCAGATGCCCTTATCCAGGGCAACTTACAATTGTTACAAGATATCACATTATGTTTACATACAATTACATTATTTTTTACACATTATTTTTACATACAATTATCCATTTATACAGCTGGGTTTTTACTGGAGCAATCTAGGTAAAGTACCTTGCTTAAGAGTACAGCAGCAGTGTCCCCCACCTGGGATTGAACCCACAACCCTCTGGTCCAGAGCCCTAACCACTACTCCACACTGCTGCCCCTTATATAGTTTTTGATCTAAAGGAGGGGTTATTTAAATAAATGTAATCCTGGCATCCATGTTAAGTTATCAAATCTATTAGGAGTTTCATATATTTCACACTTTACATTTAGTGTCTCTAAATGACTGTGTATTTATACAGTAGTTACACAGTAATTACATGTGTACTTACACACAATCAGTAATTACAATGTTATACGGTATAGTTACAATGCACTTAACGTGTAAATCTCTCTACATGATATCTGTAAGTACACAATTGTATCAGAAAAGGGTTAGGGTCTATGGTTAAGTGTAGAGTTAGGGTTAGGGTTAGGATTGGGGTTATATCATCAAAGATTGACAAATTAAGTACATTGTAACTATGCATAATAACATTGTAATTATGTGTCAGTACACATGTATTTACTAAATACTATGTAAATACACAGTAATTAGAGACACTTAATGTAACATGTTATATACTTATCTGAACTACTACTGTAGAGTATTATTGAGGAGAGAACCTTTGCTTCAAATGGGTTTCCGCAACTTTAAACATAAGGAATGGTTACCAGTGTATATTGAATTTATATTGTCTTTGAAATAGTGCCAGAGAGCTTTTAATGTATTACTTAAATAAAACAAACCTGTTTAGTTTTACTTAGACTGAAGTTATTAATTTTTAATGTTAACAAAGATGGGACCTTTCACAAATGTGTTCCTAGTTAATGTATTTCACAGGCAGGTCATCCAAGCCAATATATTTCACAGGTAGTTCCCTTTTCCGCCTCTTGATTAATTGGACATGATGTGAAAGAGATGGATGTGATCTTTGCCTGGCACAGCAAGAGGGTTCATTAAAACCTTGAAAGTCCTCTACAGTCCAAGTACAAACACCACACCTACTTCAAAATTAAAATATGAAGTTTATATCTAAATTGTAAGTTACTGTATTAAATACAGAAGCAAAGTACTAGTTACTAATGTATTTTTTCTTAATAGAGCAACAAAGACCCACCCTGGCCCTGTGGTGCACTTAAGTGACAGTCCCAGGGACGAGGGAAAGGTAAGTACAGCAAGTCTAAATGCAGTATAGTGATTCACATAGAACTGTGGATATTCAAAAGAGATACAGTAGGAAATGTTTAATTTGATATCAAACAACATCAAACACTGTTATAAAAGTATCTAATAAAATATGCATCAGGCTGCAAATTGGAGTCTTGGTCAATAAAGAACTCAAACTATTTCACATAGAAAGGTATATATTAAATTGAGCTGAAGAGTGGTGCGTCTAAATGCAGACACTGATTATTAGAATTTGTAAACCAGCATAATCACACTCAACTTACTGTAACAGAGTCTCTGTAGTGCATTTATGTCTTAAAAATCAAATGCCAGACAGGGTTTGTGATTTAATGGATAATGGTATTTAGATCCACTGACGTAGAGATCAATTGATTAGACCCCAGATTCAATCATACTTAACTGGAAATTGATGAGCGCAAAAATACCCACAGGCAACATTATGTAAATGAGGACATTATAAAATCAAAAGTCACTCAGATCAGGAAATGTCAATATATCTCACAGTAAAGCCTTTATGAATAGACCCCTCTTTGTGTAGAGGGTTTAAAAGCTGTCGAGTCCCTCTTCATACCCAGTGTTTAGCATAGCACTACTTTTACCATTTCAACAGCCACGATCACTTTCTACAACAAATATTATTTCTACAGACAATGTTCTTTCTTGTATGATCTCTTTGCTTGATTTCCTGCTTGCTCTACACAGTCCAACTTCCCTCTAAAACATCAGAACATGACAGCCTACCCTGAAGCACAGCACAGTCCCCTGCTGAATTTGATAGTGCACAGCTGCTCCCTTGGAGATTTACTGGTTCCAATTTCTGCTTTCAGCTCTTGGACTTCTGCTTTTAGCTCAGGGTGTCTTGGGAGCCATGCACTGTACTGTAGGAGACGTCACTCATACAGCTATTGCGAAAATCATAAGGCGGAGGCTCAATACTGCAGATTATTGTCATGAAAAGGACTTGTCGTTGAGTTCTTGTTTAATTAATAATAATAATAATAATAATAATAATAATAATAATAATAATAATAATAATAATAATAAATAATAATAATAATATATCGTATTTGTGGTTATACCCTACTGTAGAAAACATTGAGTTTACTGTTTTCAGAACTGGATCTGACAACAGGTATTACCACAGAAAACCTCCTGTAGTGTTTAAACTGTGTTGCAGTAAGCTTTGTGGAAAAAGGTGTTAATTTTAAACACTTTTGACAATAACTGCAGCTGTGTGTGTGTGTGTGTTTGGGTTTCATAGATAAGTCATTCCATGTTAAACACAACAAAAAAACAAAGAAATTGAATGCATGACATACTGAAAGCAATCAAGTTCCAAATCCCATCGTAATCCCATTTTCCAGACTGCACTGTTGGTTTGTTCTGGGGGAACTACTCCTTAGTGGGATTGCATTGTTTTGGTTTGTGTCCAAATAATAAGCTTATTTATGAGGCAGAGATTGACAGGTTTAATGTTTTTTTCTTAAACCAAGCATATGCAATATTTGTTGTGTTAATACTTCAGGGAGGGCAGAATGAATCTGGACAGTGTGAGATTTTAATTGGGTTCCTTGTCATGAGCTGACAAGATTTGGTTTGACTCATTTGGAACTGCTAATACTGCACAACCCATTTTCACTTTACATACAAGAATTCAAATACAGATACCCATACCAATAACACCTGAATTAATATAAATTTGCAGTTATTATTTCAGTGTTACTGATAAATCTACTTCCTACATACTCTTTGTAATTCAGATATCGTCCGCTCTGCCACTTTGGGATATGGAAATAATCATCTCAAGATGTGCTAATTGTTTTAAAGAAAACCTCACATAGCCTGTTTTACTCTCCATACAGATGCTGATAGGCTTTGAAAGTGGAACAGTAGTGTTATGGGACCTCCGAGCAAAAAAACCAGACTTCAGATTTTACTATGATGAGGTAAGTACAACAAATTGTCAAGTGGTGGGTTACTAAAGAGTACTCTATAACCCTCTCATTTATATATTTTTATTATTATTATTATTATTATTATTATTATTATTATTATTATTATTATTTCTAAATAGCCAAAATCCATCATATAAACAGGTAGCTGTATCAGTACTTAGGCCGGCAATAATCACATATAGAGAAGAGATAGAGATAAGTGTTTTTGCACAGATTCAGTGTGAAAGAGTTAGTTAAATACACCGTAACATAAGCGTAACATTAGTTAATAGTAACACAGATAAAGTAAGGAAGTTCTGTTTCTCTGGTCTTAGCACTCTTCCATCAATGCATAGCTTGTACCGACCTACTATGTTGTATGTGGGACGACTTACACAAGAACACTACAAGTCTGTGCAAAAGTCAAGTCAGGCGGGGGACCCTGTCACACAGCACAGATACACACTTTTAATGCTGAGTAATGTACACAGACAAACATGAATGTTGCTGCTTGCTGGTTGGCTGACTGAATATATTGTAGACTCAGTCGATTCTGTACTCACAAGCATGACAAGGATTTGCTCTTGGCATAGAACAGTAGTCATTTCTTGAACCCTGTGATAAAAAAAAAAAATCCTCTAGTCTATTCTTCCTTAACTGCTACATTTTCACTCATCACCTCGTCTGTGAAAAGAAAGACCATGCTCTTTCTAGGTATCTTATTTGTGAAGAGCGTATCCAACAAATTGGAAAGGGGAGATACAATATCAATTTAAATCTTAATTTTAACATTTATAATACACTATAAATTTAAATCTTAATTTTAACATTTATAAATGGTAACCTTTGTCCGCCATGGTCATGCCACATGGACCCAAGTACTAAGCAATGGGGAACAGTAACCTAGGTTAGTCAGAAAACCTTTTTTTTCCAGCCGGGACTGCCAGCATTGCAGGTATACAAATGCCACCCATTACCTTTCCAGTCAATCTGATTGAGTCCCTGTGGGACAAATTGAATTTATTGAAGCATTGTAATATAAAGATCCCAAACACTGCATGCGACTTGCCAACATGACTCCAAGATGATTACTTGTTTACATTTGACAGTTTTTTTTCAAAATCAGGGGGGACTTTAATTGCTCACAGTCAAGTCACAAAGCAGGATAATAATGTGAAATATTACATTTTTGGTTTACTGGGAATTGAGAGTACCTTATTAGCTGACACACTTGGTTGAAATCAGAATTGAATTCAGAAATCAATTTCCCTTTTACTTTCCCTTTGAAGGATCCCCTTTGTGATTATAAGACATGGGCTCAATTAAAAGAAGGGAAGCTGACAGAAAAGTCTCACTCACTAGTCTGCTTCACATATCAGTTTTTCTCCAAGATATTTTTTCATACCCATTTTCAGGTGTGCTCAGCATGCCTCATCTGTTGCTATGTATGACAGAAGAATCTGGAACATCTTTGACTCTTAGCCCTTTCTTTATCCTTGTTTTTCTTCACCACAGTCTGACTCCAGCAGTAGGGGTTATTATGTTTTGCAACAAAACCACCTGAGATCAAGTGGTTTGGGGTAGCTTAACATACCATGCCTCATGCTGAAAGATCAATAATGCTTGTCCATTCATGTGTCCATTCGTTGAGGAACTAAAAACCACCTTCAATGGAAATGGTAAGAAAATAAACACAAGCTTACATTTTGCAAGTCCTTAAATGGAAAGTCTTGTTCAGAGCATATTTATTCTACCTGAATTCTTCTCCTGTGTACGCCCCAGACATTTTGAGTGTGTATTTACCTTCATAAAGCTTCTAAGGAGTTCTGATTCACTGCAATGAATAACAGACGGCTGTTTGTTCTTCATCTTTGTTTCAGAGCCCCCACAACCATGACATTTCAAAAATGACATATTGACATATTCACCGCAAAAAAACCATTTCAAATATCAGATTTCGGGCTTGACAGGTTCTGATTTCATGAGAAAGGAAATAAATTATATTACACATTCTCATTTAGCTACTGTAAAGCATACTCTTGTATGTGCTCCTTTACCTTAGATATTATTATTATTGAATTCAGTCAAGACAGACAATTGGAACTGACTTTAGGACCCCCAATTTTTTTATTTCCAGTAAAACTGCTTTCTAAAGGTATCGTGAAACTTGAATGTGTTCTACCGTCCAAGCCAATAGAAGTAGATACAATTGCTTGATTACTGATGGTTCTGCATGGATAACGCAACAGCCACACACACACACACACACACACACACAAAAATCAATAAGGAAAACTATAAACAATGAGAGAGGAAGTCCCAAACAGTTCTGAATTTTCTAACAAATTGGTCATTTTATCATCACCCATGCAGAACTATTGTTTATCTGCTCAAAAATCTATACCTTTATTTTTAAAACAGAGCCCTTCTGCTTCAACTGCAGCAGTTACAGTAGGGCAGAGACAACAGCTGATGTGATGTAATGCTTCTTTATTAGCTCAAAGAAACAGGTGAAACGTAAGATTTACTTGCATGCTCACCATGGATTTATGTAAAATAGATTAACACATCTGTGCCAGGGTAGTGTCACGGCCCAGACTGGCTACTGGCAGGAATTAGACCCAGAGACAGAAAGCTGCAGGTTTAAGTGTGTATGCGCACGTTTATTTAACAAAATAACACAACACAGGAACAAATAAACACAACACGAGGGCCAAAATAAAAGGTTTAAACCAAAGAATAACCATGTGTAGGCTGGGCATTAGCCTTCTACCATGTTGATAAACAATGCAAAAATCACAGCACAAACATCCCCTTCGCCTTCACCTTCACCTTCGCCGTCCCCAACCACAACCACAACCACAACCACAACCAACAAAGGATTTCTGGACCTTTTTATACATGTGGCCACCCCCCAATTAGCATGAATTACCTAACTGGAGAATAGCCACACCTGTGATAGGTGGCAGGGACAGATTTAACCCCATCCCTGCCAAATTTACATTCCCACACACACTATTTACAGCAGCAGGGCTTCTGCACAAGGAATGGAGGGGGTAGACCAATGCCAGTTTCAAGGGACAAACTGAAGAATCCTCATCTTACTGAGACAGGCGTACACTTTCTTATCTCCAGTAATCCCAGCGAGGTGCAAGTCTCATGTTAGATATTGCTTATCAGAACTTCAGAACAAAATAACACTGAGCCAAAGAACTTCAGTATAAACACAAAATAGAAAAAGCCAACCAGAGAAAGAGCACAGAGCTACATCAGTGCTTCTCCACGGCTGTCAGTACATTTAGACATTTCACAACATACTTCTCTGAATAATCTAAAAACAGGTTAATCTGTTTTGACTGTACATTCTTTCTGACTGAATTACAAATACAGTATATGCACCTCCATATTGTTGCTTTTAAAACCATTGAAATGACAGCACAGAGTAGAAGTACAGTGTATGTATGTTTGTAGCTCAGTCAGTAAAACCTTATTTTACGGTCCTGAAGCTAATAGTATCAAATCCTGCAGATTTTTTCCAGATTATAGTGCTATAATCATAGCATGCTACCTCTATTGTCATTGTAAATGTAGCCATTGAGTAGTATTGAGCATCCTAACTCCCATTTTAAATTAAGTTTAAATTTTAGACCAAATCTTCACAAACAAGGACCATGACACAACCAGTCAGTTTATAGGAAATCACTGAGAATTACAGATGTAGATAGCAGTAGATAGAGCTCTCAGAGTAGATGCAATGCATTGTGGGATATGTTTGACATAGGGATGTAAATAGTCTTTTAGGAGGGAAATATTTTTTTTATATCCATGTGTTAAAATGTTCAGAGAAATCATGGCAAACACATAATGTGTTCATGAAAATTGTTCATTATATTAACATGTATAAACATCTCAACAATGCAGTTGACACTGCGTTGCTGCACAGATATGACAAAAAGCAAACTTATTATTAATGCACAGATGATGATGTATAAGCCAGGCTTTGCATAATATGAAACATCCATTAAGGCTCTCTGTCTATGGAATATGGCTCTATCCTTAAGTAAATAGATGGATCGACTTTAATATTGAATGTCAGTTTTGAATTTAAATTTCTGAAATACTTCATTCATTGAAGGTGGTTACATGACTGATTTCATTTTTTTTTTTTCGAATATAGAGAGTTGTAATCTAAATTGATCTACATCTTCTTATACATCAGATAAGCAGTGTTTTTGACTCTGCCTTGAGTGTAGATTTTAAACTCATACATTATTAATGGAATTTGATGTTTGTAAAAAAAAAAAAAAAAAGGTTAACGAGTCATTTAAAGAAATAATAAAAAAAATTGCCTGGTGGATTACCGGCTGAAGCATTCAAGCAAATTAACTTAGTTTTCATTTTCTACAAATGGAGGTACAGTACCGCTATCTCACAGGCTCACATAGCAGCTGTCTCTTTTCAATATATATGCAAAGCAGCATCCCCACTTTTCCAGAGCATTACACTCCATAAAACTAGCCTCTAGGAGAAAAGCTATTTTTTCTTCAGCAAGATGGTACTTAGAAATCTGGCTTTTCCTTCAGGGGCCATTCAACAATTTAGTCAAAACAGCTGTGTACTTGTATACAGTATACACGCCTGAGAATTCACCTGGGAAGAATACCTTTTAGGAGGTATTATAACTAAACATCTGTCCTTTCTTTTTTTCTTAGCTTGTGTGTGCTCATTAACAGCTCATGAAAGAGTAGTTTTAGTCTTAACATTGTGAGGGGCAGTTCAGGAGTTATTTTGTCAGATTTCCATCTGCCACTGGAATGAACTAGTTATCAATTTGAAATCAGACTTGATTGTCAGCCCCAGTTAGACTTACAGTCTTGCAGAAGTCAATCGCTCTCACTGATGGTAGAAGTGTACTTAATAATGTGAAGGACGCGGGAGGCGGGTTTTAAATCTGCAGAATTTTTTTTTTTTTTTTTTTGTCGGAACTCAAAGGCTGTGAAAATGTTATACTGTCTGGGAAATATTTGAGGTTGGTGAATTACTTTAGCAAGTATACAAAAAGATGATGTAAGCAGGTGATCTTTGACTATAGTGTAATGTTGGGTTGCAGATTGATATTATTACAAGATGATTTTACAGTCTGGTTTCATATGGTGCAGATGGAAGAGTGGCAATTGTGTCTTTAAACCCTCAATTCAGTATAGCAAATTTATTTTAGTTTACCTATATCCATGTAGTACTAAACTTACGTTCAACTAGTATTAATGTTTTTATTTTTACCTTGTATAATTGTTTTTACTGTGAAGCGTGAATGTTGGTTTGCTCCTTAATTATCCATAACTAATAAACATTCGGTAGTGCTAAATTTATAAAACTACTAAAAGAAACCTAATTTATTTCAATGATACACAATACTACAACTCCTCTCCAGCAGGAGTTATGACTGAGACCTGAGACTGGGTTTGGAATTAAATTATGACATTCTTATATACTGCAAACAAATAACACAAAAAGATGATATACCAGTAAATAATTACAATGGCGTTATGCCTAAAACTTAATGTATCACATTTTTGTATTGTTTTCTTATCTGGTGCACTTCTTTAAAGTCACCATAAGGTTGGCATTGCTGTAATTACAATTGAATCCCAGACTGATTTATACACCCTTTCAATTGAAAAAATATATACAAATGCAATGGTCTCTTATTTCCTTTTTGTGTGTATTGCTAACAGCCTTGTGGGTTGATCAAGCAGAGGGACATATGATGATTCCTGCCTCACATATCATAGTTCCTCATAAATAATGTTTTATTTCCCAAAAGCACCTATTGATTGATTTATTTTCCAACATTCCTGAATATTGGATGCCTGCAGTAATTTGTCCCAGTTTTTCCTTTAATGTTGCTGTCTTGTGTTTCCATCTTACAGGCCATTCATTCTGTAAGCTGGCATCATGAAGGCAAACAGTTCATGTGCAGCCATTCCGACGGCAGTCTGACCATGTGGAATCTGAAAAACACTGCCAAACCTTTCCAGATCACCTTTCCACATGGTAAGGGTGGAACTGATTTACAGGACACTTACAACCACTGGTGTTTGTCTTTTAGCTGCAGTCTAGTGTGATATTAAAATCAAACCTTATTACACCTGGAAGTAAAAAAAAAAAGAAAAAAAAAACATGCAATAGGAATACATTTAGAAATGCTCAACTAAAACTTTGAAGACATTGAAAAAGACTTTCAGTTGATATGTTTGTCACCGAATGTATTAAGTTTCTTTATAATAAAAATACAGTTCAGCTTTCTAAAGCATCATTTCCCTGTCTTGTTCAACAGAACTTGCTCACATACTGTAGGCAACCTGAATATAGCACTTCAAGTGTCAGCAACTTCATATCAAACACTGAAGAATGGACCGCACTAGAAAGTTGTATTGTATTTTGCTACAGAACGTCCTGTGGAGCAGTGCTATGTTTTATTCGACCGCCACTTTAAAAAACATGATTAAACGCAAATATGATAACTGTGCTTCTGCCTTAAGTTATATTTCTTAGGGGTTTCCAAATCTGGTATCAAACCACGAAACCCTGCCATTCATTGATGCACAGTAGTGCAGCCTATAGAAAAGTTTGAAAAATCTTTGGCCAAAAGTAATAATGACGTTACCGGGTACTGCTTCTTGATTATTTCATTTCTGAAACACTCGTCTTTGACTTAATTAACTTAATGGTTGACCAGATTACTGGAACTTCAGTAACAAAACCAGCATGTGTTGTGTTTGAAGTGAACCGCGGCTCATCTATAACGTCTCCACCGGCATAAACTCCAAATACTATTGAGTTTACCTGTGTGATTTACATCAGCACCTAACAGCAGCTGTGACAATGAATTTATCAGCATTGGTGAAGTTCAGGGTGTTTGTAAAAGATTCAACAGCAGTTCACCGGGTATTAGCCGTGCCCCACTTTATACCTGGCAGTGATTAATAACAATGGTTCACCTACACATTTGCTGTATGATTGATAAGCTCAGCAGACCCTGCCAAACTAGTAGACAGTTAAGCCTGTTAAAATGACTCACTCCTGACAAATATCAGTAAAGTGTAAGTGGATGTCGTTTAAGTACTCATTTCACTTTTGAAACAGGTGTTTATTGTCAGCTTTCAGATATATCTCAAACTTTGACTGTGGTATTTCTTTTCTTCTATCACAGCAAAAAGCCAGAGAGATGGAAAGAAACCAGACCCATGCAAACCAATCCTGAAAGTGGAATACAAGACATCAAGGAGCAGGTGTGTTTACTTCAGCTTTGTACTCTGACACTGACTTGCTGCCTCAGCAGAAAATAAAAATGCACTGTAGCCAGTTTATACACAATACTAAAACATTAAATAGACCAATAAAATACAACATTTAAATGCAAACTGCTCCCTTTTGTTTTAAATAAGCCTGAATTAAATTGTGGAAATGACTGGTGGATGCAGGACAGGTTGATAGAGACGTATTGAGATAGGGGTTTATTGAAACACTTTCCAGGCTTTCTGCTAGAACATTTGGTCAGACTGTTTTTGCAAATAACCCTATTTCTTAATAACTTGTCTGTTAGCCTCCTCGTCACAATAAAAGCATTAAAGGTAGTTTGTCGGTTCTCTAGAATTCACATACAAAGTTTCATAAGACTCTAATATACCAAAATCAGTATTATCCAGTATTACCACACTGCAATTTGAATGGCATCACCCTTTATACTGTCTTTCCACATTATAAATTGTTTTCATTTTTGTTTATGATTGAGTTCTTGTTTTTTTATGTCATTTTATGGGTACATTATAATAATCCATAAGCACTCTACAATTCCTGTATTATGCTGAATAAACTATTTCACATTGAAACCATACTTTGCTAGGCATTTTGTCATTCTGTAGAGGCATGCATTAAACTAGCAAGCTCAATCTCTTTTTATTTAGTGTCATTACAGTAATAAATTCTTATGTAGACGTTTTCTCCACTGAGATTTAGCTCAGTCACTTCGTAAATATCACTCTAGTTTATTAGATGGAATAGCTTAGGGTATTTGGGGGTAGTGCATTGTAAATTTATACATGCATATGGCAGTCAGATAAGCACCCTCCAGGTACCAACAGCTCGAGGCAATTCAGCTGAAAACAGATGTAAGAACTGAACCTTTCAGAAACATCTTTGTAGTACATCGTGTAAGGAAGAACTATGAATGGAGATTAATGTACGCACTTCAGAAATGTAGTTTGAAAAAAACAGTACCGCCACTTTATAGTACAATACTGTTGATGTTTTGAATTAATAAGGAAATGCTAATACAGTCAGCACTCACATATCTGACCCTATACAATTTTGACTTCAGTGACACTTAAATGAGTGTAAAACATATCTGATTATTTCATTTTAGCCCGTTCCAACCCATGTCCGATTTTTCAGGGAACGCAACAAAGTTACACTGTCAAAAATACACAGGTGAAAGGACTGTGTTTTAAAATAAGTAGGCTTCCATTTAGATGTGCTGTAGTTGGTGTTGTTGGTACAGTACTATATTTTCAACAGAAGTATTTTAATTCAGAATAATATGATTCTGAAAATATCACTTGCCTAAAGAGATGACATATGGACTGTTATACAGTACATACTTTTAAATCCGGTACGTATTGTAGCAGTATGTAAATTTCCCCATTAACGACGCAACAGCATGTTACCCATGTACAGAACTGTTTCCAGGATTAAAACTGTATCCAAAGTCAGAATTCAAAATTATACATGTATAAATTCAAATACTTTAAACTGAACGCCTACCTTTTTGAGCTGGTGAGCTGCTCAACAGAAAGATGGCAACACCCACAAAAATTACGAATCTGATTTAAATGTAAATACTGATACCTCAATCCGCCATCAAAATGGTAATTGTTATACACACACGCGCGCGCATACACACACACACACACACACACACACATATATATATAATTATTTATTTTATTTATGTATTTTTGTATAATAAAACACAGCAAATATGACAACGTAACTACAACCT
This sequence comes from Acipenser ruthenus, assembly GCF_902713425.1. Lineage (NCBI taxonomy): Eukaryota > Metazoa > Chordata > Actinopteri > Acipenseriformes > Acipenseridae > Acipenser > Acipenser ruthenus. Next base: position 49,074,752 of record NC_081196.1, read on the forward strand.
ATATATAAGTGAGGGTTAAGGAAGTGAGCCGCTCAGAAAGCACACTGAGCAGATTTAAATGACTTAACGCTCTGCTACGAGAGCGCCGAGCGACTTTTAAAAATGGCGAATAATAATGATTTGCTTGTTTGTGTGTCTGAGGTGATGGTAGATAAAATGGCCCCGTGTGAAGTTACTGTCCCCTGCTGTACCTCGCTGAGTTCGGCGCTCTGTTTGGACTGAACCTCATATCTGGCTGTGTTTAATACCGGCAATACCGACGTTAATAATAAGAATTATGAATAATATTAATAACTATAAAACAGCTCTACGTTAAAAAAAATTAAATTAAATGATACAAATTCGAAAACAACAATTTAATACACAACTTCATAAATGGGAAACCAGTTCATCGTTCTTGACAAACATATTTGTCAATCCTGCCCGTCATCTCCACTTGTTTCCTGCAGGTGTCCATTGCGTCCGCTCACTCTGATCACTGATGAAAAATGCTCAGAAGCGCTCTGAGCGGCTCAGCGGGAGCGTAACACAGCAAGTCATTAAATTGATTCTTTTTCTGAGCCGCTCACTTACTTAACGCCCCCAATGCGCCCTGTATCATCTGATCCGAAACCGCTGAACTCCACGTCTTCGTAATCTGAACCGTCATCATTGATGATGCAAGCAATGTTTGAATCATTAATGCACAGAGCAACTACTTATAGGTCTCGTTTTTCTAGTGAGCTGCGATATTTCTGCTCAGGCATTATTTGCGCGCCAAGTGTTAAAAAAAAAAAAAAAAAAGTAAATGTTCCTAGATTTAATCTTTTTTTATTTTTTATTTAGCTTTATACATAAATGTTAATAATAACATAGTTAAAAGTTTTGAAATATGTACTTTGTGATATAATTTATAAATATTGAAAATGCGTTATCGCAAATTCAACATTTAAAGTCAATATGACAATTAAATCTGGGGGAAAAAATGCTGTATTAAGTTTTTTTGGTTAAATCTAGGTAAAATTACATGATTTAAGTTAAATCCGGGGGTGGACGGGGGGACGACGACAACACCTGGTAAAATATTTTTCCTTTTTTTTTTTAATTAATGGTGAAAATGTTACTTTCATTTAAAAGCTGGAAGGGGGGGGGGGGGGGGGGGGGCGTTGATCATTCAAACTTGTGCGGCAAGTTTGAATGACCCGGCAGAATCCGGTATATATATATATATATATATATATATATATATATATATATATATATATATATATATATATATATATATATATATATATAGTGGAAATATTGGATTCGCTTCATCAGCATCGTCATTATAATTCACAATGATCCCATCTTCTTTTCAGTGAGCCATTTATTATCTTCTCTGGAGGGCTGTCATATGATAAAGCAGGTCGAAGACCTAGCTTGACAATCATGCACGGTAAATCTATTACAGTGCTGGAAATGGATCACCCCATAGTGGAATTCTTAACACTTTGTGAAACTCCTTATCCAAACGGTAAGTGGCAAACGTAACAAGAAGAACATAAGCTTGCTTTAACAAAATAGAACAATATGTGATTTTTTTTAATAAGGCTCTATAAAACTAATTTTGTATGAAATCAAAATTGACATAGCTGTGAATTCTGAATTGATTTCTTCAATATCACTGCACCCTCTATGGCCTTGAATTAACCCATTGCAAAAAGTTAAAGAACAACGTTAGGTTACATTAAGAGGTCAAACTACTGTACCGATTCACAATCTGCCTATGTAATAGTAATAAGTGGCTTTGGGATTATTTTAGCCTTTATCTTGCCAGATTTTAGCCTTTATCTAGCCAAATTATTATTATTATTATTATTTTTACCTATTTGCATTTGTAAAATCAGACTCATTGCACAGACTGAAGATCTCACAGGCCCTTAAAATCCATTTTAGAGGAGCACACCAGTTTAATTGACAAAGGGAGAGCCCAGGAGTCATATTTAAATTTGTATTTCACCCACATATTTTCAAGGTAATATCATAAGACCCAATTGACCAAGAGCCTTTCTATTACAGAATTCCAGGAGCCTTATGCAGTAGTTGTGCTGCTTGAAAAGGACTTTATCGTTGTGGACCTAACACAAAGCCAGTACGTATATTTCATTTCATACGTATATTTCATACAGGCTTTACGAAAGCATCAGTTCATTCAAATTGTAACATGAAACAGTGTTACAATTTAAGGGTTGGAAAAATGCTCTTGAACCCCTAGTCATAAGAGCTTTATTGCCAGCATTAATTATCTCACTGTTACTGAAAACTCAGCAGGAATTGGTTTGTAATCAGACGATGGGAGCATTCTAATGAGAATCTTGTGTGAACCCGAAGTACCAGGATGTTTCAACAAATGACCTTACTTTGATCTCTTTTTTTCCAACAGCTTTCCTATTTTTGAAAACCCATATCCTATGGATATTCATGACTCTCCAGTTACCTGCACAGCATACTTTGCTGACTGCCCTCCAGAGCTAATCCCTGCCCTTTACGCTGTAGGTTCCAAACACAAAAAGCAAGGCTACAGCAATAAGGTAAGTATTAAGAGCCAATTCAACAAATTAATTATACAAGCAATATGGCAGATAAACAACAGCAGTTGTTCAAACAAGCCTCAAACACTGGGCTGAAAAATGTGCTCTTTCTATGGGAAAGGGACACCAAATTACATTTTTATTAAACCTAGATCCCTAATGAAATCTAGATTAGTTGTGAATTTACAGTTCACATCAATTGTGGATTTGCAAGTATAGTAGAAAATCAGAACAGAGTCCAAATGAGATCACAGGGATTGTTAAGGGTCACCCCAAAGCCTACATATTATTTGTTAATCGGTTTAAACCTCCTGTAACAGGGGAAGTCTGTGCTGACTATCTGGCGTATGCGTGGTTCTGCAGGAAGAGGGCATCAGCCTCGTAAGATCTGTCTGTCAGTCATGGCGATGACACAGAGAGGTGGGGAAGAGGGTGTGTTGGCTTTCCCTCTCTCTGAGTGGCTTAGAGGCGGGCCTTGGGGGTATCTTGGAAAACACACAACATGTAGGGTAAAATGCAAGACTAATTAGTCTATGGATTTAATCTGAAACAGTGTGAACTCGTATTAGTGTCTTCTTATTATGATATTTGAATTACCACTGTTAATTCTGTACAGTGAGGAGGGAAGATGTCTCTTAGACTGGCTGTTGTTTAAGATTAACAAGGTTCTCCCACTTTTCCTTTCTTCCCTTGAGGTTTATTATCCAACAGATGCCATAATCATTCAGTATTAGCACTGATATACCAGCAGATGCAGTAAAGTGGGTGCAAATTAGAACAATGCATCAAAGAAATATGTTTTTGTGATGCAGAAGTGCAGTACAGTACATTCACACTGTAGTGTTACAGAACATTGCAAATTTGCCAATGCATTCTGTGAACTTCAGTCTAAACAAAACTTCTTCTCAACTACATTGCTGAATGAGAAAGACCCAAAAGCACAATGTCACATGACATTCAGGAAGCAAGAATATTTTACAGTACTGGGATATCACCCATCTATTAGTGGTTATCCTGAGATTCCCCCGAGAAGTACGTGGTTTATGCAATCCACGGTGATTCTCTCAAAAACCCATCTGAAACGTATCCTGGGGTATAGGTTGAGTAATTGGCTAGGATATGTGGACAGAAATATCCAAATAATTGTAAGTATATTTACAGAGGGTTCTGTAATACTTTAAGAATTATTTAAGTTATTTGTGTGAATCCTACTGTGTGCCTATCTTTTTGGTAATTCTTCTTTATATTTGCTTTTATTTAACTGTAGTATTAACTATGTAAAGTAACATTAACAAGTATACCCTGATCAATTGACTCTTCATCTTTAGGAATGGCCAGTCAGTGGTGGGACCTGGACACTGGGAACACAGACATATCCTGAAATTATTATTACAGGGTAAGTGCACAATGTTGAATGAACCGATGCTTCAGGTCCCTGGTGAATATGTGAATGTGATTTCAAGTTTTCTGCATATAAAGAACCTGCAGCTATTGTTCTTTTTACTCTATTAGTGTTAACATTTTTCTTTAAACACTAACTGGTCATGTTGCTTGTTCTCTTTCTGCAGGCATGCTGATGGATCAATAAAGTTTTGGGATGGATCTGCCAGTAAGTTTGTAGGCTCAGCTATTTTTTGTGGTACAAAATATCTTTAATGAATCAACTGACTGTACTATAAGTGTATCATCACTAACATTTTCAAAATGTTTTTTTTTCACTTTAGAATAATAATAATACTGTGTTTTGACTAAAACTTTAACATAATCATTTTGGTCCCTCAAAAATAGACATAGTAAATCTAAAGAAAAAATGACAAAGAAAATCAAATGTTGATTGTTGTCCTCAATGTGACAGTAACCCTTGAGATGCTGTACAAGCTGAAAACATCCAAGGTGTTTGAAAAGCAGAAGGTGGGAGAGGGGAAGCAGGTAGCGGAGATTGTGGAAGAGGACCCATATGCCATACAGATGATCAGCTGGTGTCCTGAAAGCAGGATCCTATGTGTCACAGGCATCTCAGCTCACGTCATACTTTACAGATTCAGTAAACACGAGGCTACTACTCAAATAGTGGTAAGTGTTCTTGTATAAATCCTGCAATAAGGAGGCCCATTGATTCTTCTTTCTTTACGGTCTATATGTCTGCATGTTTGTATCTAAGTCTGTTTTGTAAGTTTACTGTTTTATAATTTACAGCTCATTTACAGTATATATTAATTGGATGTTTATATTCCTTTGTTTCAACTGAGCAACATAAGTTAGTAATTAGTAATTAATAATGAATAATGTATTTGACACTACAGATAGGGGAGGATTATACTCTTGCTGTTGCTTTCCTAAATACTCATTCCCCAGCACACCACTCAGTCAATGAGCATACTCACTAATGTGTAAACTGAATCTGGCAGGATCTTTCTTAAAAATGTTACCCTCCAGCTAAAACATGAATTAAACAACTTTAAATGCCTTACCTATGGAAACATTGCCCAATTGGTCTAAACAGGTCATGGCTTGTATATTATTATTATAATTATTTGAATGTTATGTTTTTACAGTCACTAGAGGTTCGGCTTCAGAATGATGTGGAGGACATTATCACTCCAGAGGCGACTGAGAATATCTCTCCATACACTGAGCCTTCCCAGCCCATTACAGGAAGCCCCAGCAATGTCTCTCCAGAGGGAATAAAGGACAGCATCCCCTGCCTCAAGTACGAGTGTGTGACTGTGAAATTACAGCTACTGACCAAACAGAATTACATTTTTATAATGAGCAGCTGGATTAATGGTGATATTGCAGATAAATTATTTCAAAGTGTTTATTCCAGACTTTATTTCACTTCTATATTTTAAAAGGTTTTGATGAAAGTTAATCATTTAAGAGTTGCTTGGTTCTAGTTGTAAAATCAAATAAACAGACCTAATCACAACCATTTTCTAATAGCATTAATACCCAGTTGGTGTTTTACATATTCTTACGGACGGAAATGCACAAAATAGACTACAGTTAGATATTTGGTTTTAATAACCGTGGCAACAAAATAAGATGTATCTATCCAGGAATATTTATAGTAAAAAGACCCCCCTTGTTTTTTTTTTTGTGATTTGTTTTTCTAACTGTTTACTTTTTCTTATCAACTGGGCACTTGCCTCAGTCAATTTCATACTTCATACAGTATGTTAATTTCTGTCTTTGTATGAGTACTGTCCGTTAACTGCTTCTTCTATTATTAAGGTAATTTGCTGGTTTTGGCTCTGACAATCCAAAATAATCTGTACCAAAACTGTGCAGTGCTACCTCGTTATAAAGCATCAGCATGGCTATGGGTCTAATAATCCCATTTCACAAGCACATATGTTCACAGCACTGTTTCTTACAAGGGGGCATTATATTCCCTTTAGAAAACAGTACAAATATACTGTAGTGTTTTTTTTTGGTTTATTTTTTTTGTTTTTTTAGGGTGAAGTCTCGTCCAGTAAGAATGCCCCAAGGCTACCAGGCAGAACTGGTAATACAGCTGGTGTGGGTAGATGGAGAGCCTCCCCAACAAATAGCAAGCCTGGCTGTGAACTCAGCCTATGGCTTGTAAGTGACATTGTATATTGTTTGTTCAACTGTTTCTGATTTCATGGATGGTAATCCATTCCTGTATTTCTGTGTTAAAGAAAGCCACAGTAAGGTATTGACAAGCAACAACAAGTGCAAGTACCAAAAGATGATGCTGAAGTTAAAACAAATGCTTATTTTGTAATAATGCGCCTCTGTTGTAATTAACAGGATCTGCCATTACAGCAACAGTTTGCTTTGCATTATAGACCAAGGGATACTTTGAAGACACTGTAGACATCATAAGCAGTTATTTAGTCTGATTTGCGCAGCATTAAATAAGATGGAGTGTTGAGTTACTTAAGACAATTCTTTGGAGGTTAAAATTGTAATTTCTGGCAAATTTGAAAGAAAATAATTTGTACTGTAGAAGGTATTAATCTAAGAAGTTGATCTGAGAATTGTTTTTCGGAAGAAAAAAAAATGGAAATCTAAACTGCAAATAGTAAATATTAAACTGCTGTCAGCATACATCGAATAGAGTGGATTGACAAATGTCAAACTCTAGAACAAAATAAAACTGGCCTTTGGGGAAATGCTGCATGTCATTTGGCCTTTAAGAAAGGACAAACAGCTTGGTATATTTTGAAACTGATTTTTGTGTGTGTGTGTGTGTGTGTATGTGTTTGTGTGTTGGTTGATACAGGGTTGCGTTTGGGAATTCCAATGGCCTAGCTGTGGTGGATTTCATCCAGAAGACAGTTCTGCTCAGCATGGGAACCATTGACCTTTACGGTTCCAGTGACCCATACCCGCGTCAGCTTCGCTCTCCACGCAGAAGCAAGCAGCTCCCAGCAGGTAGGGAGGAGCACAACTCGCATGATGACTGTCAGTGTGCTGGATTTGGAGGTGCCGGCACTGCATGAGTTTCCTGCTTGAGCACATTATATATTATGCTTTCTTTAGCTGGCTGCATTTTACTAATCACTGTACCTTCTTCTCTTCACAAACTATAACATTTTCTTTTTTGTTTTGTTTCAATAAATACACACATTCTTTATTCCATTCCAAACATTGGCATCACTGAATTTAAATGCATTGATGATGGTGATGATGGTGATGATGATGATGATGATGATGATGATGATGATGATGATGATGATGATGATGATGATTAAATTGAGTCTTAATTTACAAACTCTTAGTTGCTGAGGCTTTCTGTAGGTGAAACAGATATACCAGTCAACCTGCAGTACTTTATCCAAAACTGATTTTAATTTGCAAGGTTTACATCATTGTGTTGAACTATTTGTTTTCAACAATAGTCTGATGACATTAGGTCAGTTTTTTTTTTTTTTTAATTATTATTATTTTTACTTATTTTGTATTTTGGTACATTTTACACATTTCCCCCCCATATGTTTTCATTAGTTTAAGCACCAATATACTATACATATTTATTACTGGAGAATAACCAAATAGTAATGAATTACATACAAATATACCTCGATATGAATGCCATTGCTTTTGAATTATCATTAATTATAAAGGAGTATATATTTAATAAATGTGTATCAGTAATGGTACAGAATATTCCTTTTCTATATATTAATTGTAAAAAAGTTTGTAGTTAACATACTGTAATTTCAATCATCCAAATTAAGGAAGCAACCTCTAATTAAAATATTATTACAATTCAACCACAAAGCACAATGAATTTCATTTGATTTAACTTACTGCTTTAGAAACGATCTAGGAGTTATCTTATTATTTGCTTTTAAATTGTTTCTACTTGGTTATGTCAAAATAGATACAAATGCATGTTTGAAGTTTTTGAATAATTTCCCGATGGCTGACAGGGGGCTGCTTTGGGGTCACTGTCCTTTTACATTTGGCCTGTTTCTCTCTCTTTCCTCTACGTGCTGATGATACTGATGATGCTGATGTTCTGGCATGCCTGACAGACACCTTTTGCATGCGCGGCCTGACTAACATTTATTCAGATTCAAAGAAAAGGATTCGTACGTCCCACCAGAGTAAGTCTAATTATACAGGAGGACACTGGATGATGGTCTATAAGGAATTCTTGAAGCCAGGGAAATACACAAATTCACTGGGGCTTCACCTGAGTCAACACCAGTCCTGTGTCTTGAGCCTTCAGGTTCTATGTTATTATATTACTTGGCTTAATTACAGTTGTGTTTAATTGGAAGAATATTTCTTTTGTGAATGTACAATAAAACCCCAACAAGGTTTTGTTAATGTTCACACATCATTACTTCTATACAAATACATACCTAGAAGTGTGTCTCTAAGAGAACATTTCTGTGCACAGATAAAATATTTTGGTATTTGTTTCAAAATGCATACTGGGCTAAATCGTTAGTTAAATATAGGGCAGATAAATAGCGACTAATTCTTATGTAAATATCTGAAGGCTGAAGCATTTCTAAAGAATGGATTTGACTGAATAGTACAGAAGTACAAAAGACTGCATAATCACCTTTGTATGCAATAACTGCCTCAAATGTCATTCAGGCTTTAACTGCCAAACACACACACAAAAAGAAAGAAATGATATCTTGATGTATGATCCATTTAATTTCATACAGGGCCTGCTTTTCTGTCTAGGTACATAAGCTATAATACCTACATTGAAAAAAAAAAATATTAAAACAAAATGGGGTTCAATTATGTGTCACCAACAATAAGGGAAGTAGTGACATAGTTTGCTTATGGAATATGTGCAAGGCTAGTTTACCACACTGGAAGATGCTATTAAGTGGACACATTGAGTGTGTTTACATTACATATACATATATGCATGACTTGCAGTTTAAAGACCCAACCAAAGTGTGTATGTCCATCTATTGTAAGAAGGCTATGGGGGTTGAAACTGCACGGGTAAGTTGGACAATAATACCTTCCATTATTAGGCTTGGATTAACAGGATATCTTTTGGGCTCTTTTATTTTTTAAAATATTAGTATATATCTCCTATGAGCATTAATAATCAACACATTAATGTAACTGTATATCAGTTAAAAATGTATGAATTATCCTTGAATAGTTTATTCTGTTTAGGCTCAGCATTATGGGCTGTGGAATTGTGTTATAAAAATCGCTAATCACAAGTGCAAATTCAGTAGTACAATATATAGTAGAAAATATTAAACAGGGAATTCCAAAATAAAAGGTTTCTATAAGATGTATTTATGATTAATACACTTGTGTGGTGGAAAGTGGTTTGCAGTTAAAAAAACACAAACCTTCAGGTATGTATCTTGTAAGGACCATATAATTTGGTGATGCCATTGTCCTTCGATTTGACATGTAGCCTGTACATTTTCTTTTCAGGTCTATCTGAGCTGTCTGACAGCCCTGTTTCCTTGGAGCTAGAACGCTGCAAGTCTCCCACATCAGGTAATGAAAGTCTGCTTCTTTTTCAGTCCTATATCATACCATTGGTTGCTGTGTTTTCATTAAACCTTTGCACATTTTAAATACAGGAGTATAATTGCATGATAGATTTTTCAGGAAGTGAATTTGAAGGTTAGGAAGGATATTGATAGGTCAGGATGGGCAGCTGTGGCCCTTCCTAACCAGGGGCAAGATTAAATCTAAACCAAAATTCAAGGGGCGGCAGAGTCAACGTGGTGACTTGTGGGGATTGGACCAAATGAAACCTGTTTACTCCTGGTGCCCATACCAGCATTCTGTATACACTGGCATAATTTTTGTACCAAATACCTATTGAAATGTAATGTTGTTATACCGCCTACAATCCAGAACCTGTCTATTTTGGAATCTGGCATGATTTGTAAGGTTTGGCTACCTAAAAACAATGCAAATCTGACAGTGACATCTGGCACCAAATCATGTCATTTTTCATTTATAATAAAGTATGTTACATAAATGCGCACATGTCCATTGGGTGTGGTACATCTGCAGTAAAATCCTTGTTACATAATGCAGAAAGTGAAATTAAAATGAGTACAATGGACAGTACTTCTACTGTATGTCCTTGAATGAATAGTTCAAATCGTTGTTTATCATATGTTTGTTCAAATAGTTTATAATTTTTTTTTAGGCAGTATTTGATTTCACAGTACCTCTGTAAACCAACACACTATTATCCAGCATCATTTTCAATAAAGAAAGTGAGTCTGATTTCATAGAAATTGTAAAGTCAGTTCCCTCCCAAAAGGTAAAATACACCCACAACAAATTTCAGAAATTGTTTAATTTGATTTGAGTAAAAGAAATGGCAACTCAGAAGCTGCACAATTCTCGCAGCTTCTGATAACACACATCCGCCTTCGTTTTAGATTGAATCTGGACCCCAATCCTCTTTCCAGTGATGTTCTTAATTATTTAATTGAATCAATTAAACCTCCCTCCGGGCTTGGAGCTTCCCATCCTTGTGATAGTTATTGATTTTGTAAATTACAGTTGAAGGAGCCATTGGAGAAAACACCAGGTTATGCCAGTCGTGTACTGTAGTGTTCGTACACAGGCATGATTTGAAATGTAGAAATGTAGGTACAAAATGATATAACGGGTTAGAGTTGCTACAGTGAATCCCTGTTATAAGGTTCCATTTGAATTGTATCAATAATTACTACATAAAAAGAAGCTGATGCCTCAGTAAACACGCACCTCGCTAAAATGTAAAATGGCTGACTCCTAACAGTAGCATTATATAGAGAAATATTGAAGCTTACCTGTATGTACTTACACTATCTGTATTTATTGTTGTGTTGTTTTTTTGGAGGGGGTGGGGGTGTAAACAGATTATAAATGATGCTTCTTAGTGTTTTCATGTATTGAGATTTTGAGGACAAAATGGTAACGACATTTTAACTTGTTTTAATGAAATATTGTCTGGTTGGTGATAGAGAACGGTATAGTTATAGAGCTGTTATATTAGTTTGGTGCCAGTCATGTGTCTAGGGTATGACATAATCTGGTATTAACTTTATTTGAAGTAAGTGTTGTTTTCCCAATTATAGGAATGCTAGCGTACAATTTTAAGCAACAGTGCTTTTGTATGTTACCTTCATTGTAACCTTGCAGTATTATGTTTTTTAAACATAACTTTTGACGAGCAGTTATTGGGTTTATGATTCATCCTTGTATTATTTCTTATTACCTGTGAAGCAATGAATCATTATAATCAAATAAAATCGTGATGGCAAATGTTATTAAAAACTGTCAATTAAACTGGAGCACTTCATGTAATGAGGCAGGTCAGCTCTTGCTAGTGCCTCCAGACATTTGATGTGAACTTTTGTAAATTGATGAGTAGATTATGCGATTTTAGGAAATAAATCAAGCAAATCACACAATATACTGTATGTGCTTCATATAAAAAAAACATGAAACTTATGAGCCTGTATTCATTTGAATATTGTTTATGTTAAACAGAATCCAGTGGATCATATTCAATTCCTGTTTAAAATGTTTGATAAACAGAATGCAAACCAGGTTTCACTGAATCATAAAAAATGCGTATGAGTAAAACATCATCCACCAAAAAATGGAATAGGGACACCAGCACACATTACACAAAGCAAACTTTATTATGTTTCTACATATGGCATCTGCAGTTTTATTGGGGTTCATAGTGTTGTCACGTGAGCCTTGATGCTCAGGAGCTGCAGAACTGAGCACAATGTTAAGTGGGTTCTCTCACTGAGCTGTTCTGATTGACTTCACACATCCACTCTGATAGAACTGCAGCAGCAGTTTGTTTTAGGTTTTTATAAATCATGTGAACAGGATAAATAAATAGATGTATGCAGACTGTAGCATTTTTTTAATTCATTTTTTTTAAGTTGAATAATGATTTCAGTGAAATGTTTCCTTGTGTTAAGGCACTGTGTTATGAATTCTAAGCAGTGGTTATGTACAGTAGCATCTGTGCAGCAGAAAGTACAGCTCTCTGATTGACTTGTGATGATGACATGATTGATCTAACTAGTGAGTACGTTATGGAAAACAAAAGCTCTGCAACTACAACATACAAAATGATTTAATATTTCATTTAGTTGGAAACTATAATCCAGTTTCTGTTGATTTATGTTTCATCATTAATTTGTCTAACTCATCTCACCCTTTTATGTTTCTTCTAAATTATGCAGTATTTACAGTTATGCTGCCAGCACTGATTTATTTGCAAAAAAAAAATGTATATTATGTCCAATATGATTGCTTTGTACATATAATATGAATGAAGTTATATCAGTCTTACACTGCATTCATTTATTTGGTTTTGAAGATGGAATACCTATTTTGCACCTTTATTGGAAATTGCTTGATTCTAAAATAATGTTATTATTATTATTATTATTATTATTATTATTATTATTATTATTATTATTATTATTATTATTATTATTGTGTGTGGCTTTTAAGCAATGTGCATTTTAAAGATATTTTTAATGTAAGATCTTGGCAAATCTTGTACTGTTATATATACACACACACACAAGCACACATTTTTAGCGAGAAAAGGCATTTTAGTCTTATAATACGTTACATTATGAAGACTGATCTAAGACTAATATTTCCCCATATTCAATTACCAAATTAATGTTCTCCTCAACAAAAAATGTCATTGAATTTGGCCTTCAATCACTTAAGCCAATGAAGAGAGGATGTTTAAAAAAATGCATTACCGGATGACAGTGCCCACGTCATGTTGAACAATTAAGTTTCAATTCAGCCAAGAGTTTAAATAAATTATGGATAATCAGGATGCAGAGTATCCAAAATGGTACCTCCAACCATAGGCGTTCCTGAGATGATAATGCAACACGTAATTCAAAGGGGTTCTTTTAGTTTCCACTGGGGCTTAACCACTTAACCACTTAATGACACCAACTGTTGCCATACAGTCTGCACTTCACAAGGCACACAGCAGTGTATCCTCAGAGCTGGAAAATAAATATCAGGTCAGTGACTGCAAGGTGTCATTGACAGTTGATTGTCTTTATCAGTTTAGTTAATCTTGACACAGAAGTAATTTTGTGTTGTGTTGTTGTTTTTTTACAGACTCATACAACCATGAATTCCAATTATAAACAGTCAGTTTGCTTCAGTTGCATCATGTTACAAGTTTAAAATCCATAAATGTTATTGTTTCCCAAGCAGCAAGTTCTTTATTTTTTATTTTTTTACCTGTGGTCTTAAAAGGAACATAGTCATTGAGGTTTTAAACTTTTACTTGAAAAATAATTTTGAAAGCTAAAATGGACCAGCACCAACAGCAATGGGTTCAATCAAACTGTATGGCACTGCCATAGCTTCATTTCAGAATGGTTATTGCTGTGCTGTGTAATCCTGATTATCTATTCATATTTTCATCTGAAATGGATGCTCAGTGTTAAGAAGGGTTGCGTGTGTTTGTGTATTATATTAGTACTGATAAGTTCAACAAAGAACTATATACTTAAAGGTTGAGGCAGCATGTGCATGGTATAATTTGAATGCTGCTTGAACCCTAGAAAATATGTATAGAGTCGCATGACGTTGCATATTATTATTATTATTATTATTATTATTATTATTATTATTATTATTATTATTATTATTATTATTTTTGTTGTTGATGTTATTTTTATTCCATGAAACTGATTTGACTCCATTACCACTAAGTGTATATATATATATATATATATATATATATATATATATATATATATATATATATATATATATATATATATATATATATATAAATATAAAGGTTTGAGAGGAGGGACAATCACAAAACATGTCACTATTTAGTTCCAGTAACTCCCTATGATGAAGCAGTTAACTTGCCTTTACTGTATTATTACTTACAATTATTACACATTAAAAAAACTTTTTTTTTTTTACATACAATTACCCATTTAGAATTTTTTTTTTTTTTATTGGAGCAATGTAGGTAAAGTACCTTGCTCAAGGGTACAGCAGTGTCCCCCACCTGAGATGGAATCCACGACCCTCCGGTCAAGAGTCCAGAGCCCTAGCCACTACTCCACACTGCTGCCCTATATACTGTACTGCAGTTCTTTTAGTGACAGTCATGTCCAGGCAACACCCCCAGGTTTATATTCTTCACTCCAGATCTATGGGTATTTGTGGGTAGTTAACATAAATGATTGAATTAAAGAAGTAACTTTCATCTTGATGATTTACTTTCAAGAGCAAGGTGCTTGAAGCTAACTTTCAGTCACTATTTACTGAGTGTTGATTGGTGCAGCCTCACGATGTTATTCCTGTTTCATAATCTGCCAACTTTCTAAACAGAAAGGTTCTGATTTTAAACCACCTTTCTAAATCTCTTTCTTTTCATGGTGCTTCTAAAAAAAAGAAAGAAAGAAATGGGCACAACACTTGAAATGGTCACAACACTTGAAAATGAACCAAATATCACCAAGACCAATTATATATTACATAATAGCTGAAATAGCAGAAAAACAACTTAGGTCGCACATTGAGAAATTACCAAACTATGTTAAGGATACAACACAATTTTTAAAAAGACTTGAATCACTAAAACACAACCTTCCAGAGAATACAATTTTATTTTGCATGGATGTAAAATCCTTGTACCCAAGTGTCCCTTGTAAAGAAACTTTAGAAGCTTGTCAAAAAGCACTAGATAATAGACTAGATAAATCAATACCAACAGCAGAGGTGCTGGACATGATCAACGTAGTTTTAGAAAACAGTTATTTTACATTTGTTGATAAGAATTACAAACAAAACGATGGTACAGCAATAGGATCTAAATTAGGAATGCATTTTGCCAGTACATACATGAGGAAATGGGAAGAACAATTACTATAAAAATACATTCGGTTTGTAGATGATATTTTTGGGGTTTGGACACATGGAGAAGAATCTCTTTTCCAGTTTCATAAAATGGCAAATGAAATACACAGTAATATTAAGGTGGACCTTCGATGGACAAGAAAAGAAATAGAATTTTTAGATACCATCGTAAAACTTGAAGAAGGTTCAATTGAGATTGACCTCTTCTGTAAACCTACTGACATGCATGAGTATTTACACATGTCCTCTACACATCCGATACACACTAAAAGGGCAATCCCAAAGGGTCTAGGAATAAGAATACAAGGAATATGCTCAAAAGAAAGTGACTATGTAAAACAAAGAAATGTATTAAAAACAAATCTTAAAAAAAGAGGGTACAAAGAAAGAATTATAGAGACGGAGTTAAGAAAAGTGGATAAACTAAAAAGAGATGATCTACTAGATTAAAAATAGAGATAAAAAGGTCAAGGAGTCCCATTAGATATGACTTACTCTAAACTTTTGCCCAATATTTCTAAGATAGTTTGGAAACACTTGCGGATTCTATATAATTCCGAAAAATTTAAAAAAAAGTATTTCTTAAGGCCCCAGTTGTAGCATTCAAAAGAGAAGCTAATTTAGGTGATATTTTAGTTCACAGTAAACATAAAAGAATAATTGACAAAATAGGTTATACGAACATGTGCACCAGTAGATGTAAAGTGTGTAAATACATGGACAAAAGTAAAAATATAATTAAACATAAGGACACCACATATCCACTAAAAATTAATATCTACTGTAAAAATAGCAATGTTGTTTATGGAATAGCCTGTGAAAAATGTGATGAAATCAAATAAGTTGGAGAGACTGGAACTACTTTATATAAAAGAATTCAGAACCACCTTTCATTAATTAGAAATAAAAAAATGAATGAACCAATAGTACAGCACTTCACCAGTCAAGGACGTGACATAAATGATGTAAAGTTTCTAGTATTAGAACAGCTAAAATTAGACAATGTGACATATAGAAGAATAAAAGAAAGTAAATGGATAAATAGACTGAACACGATGATGCCAGCGGGACTCAACAGAAAAGAATGAACTAATTAACTTCAATAATATATAACATTTAAATAAATAAACAAAATTCATTCAAAAGTTGTGCATGCTGATGCGCTGGGGAGGCCAAATCAAGACTGATCCTCAGAGCCAGCATTGCATGATATAATAAAAATATAAGTTTATATAAAGTAGTGTTAATTAGAATTAATACAGATTCAAAGATATAAGTAAAAATGATGTCACAATATATAGAACACCATTACATCATGTAAGGATAAATCATGGATTTGAATGTAAACAATAACAAGTAGTTGTCATGCTGTCAAAAACCTATAAATACCTCCAATGTTTTGATTCAAACACAGGCTCCCTTGAGAAAGATATGTACAACATATCGAAACGCTGGGCAGCTGGCTCTTTGAGCTAATATATATATATATATATATATATATATATATATATATATATATATATATATATATATAGTGTAGTTTTCAGTTACAATTTCAAAACAACCTTCAAGTCTGAAATGTGCAGTTTCCATTTGAGAAGTTCAATTTCATGTTGAAGAATGTCAAAAGTCAGTTCTCATTCCATATAATAGGTGTTTTGACACACAGTTTTGTATGTTCTGGTAGGCCTGCTATTGCTCTTTAATTCACATTAATAATATCAATGTCAATATACCACTTTTTATTTTTATTGTATACATAAAACATGAAAAAGGCCGATACAAACCTCCCCCTTACAGTTTGCCATTTTCTAAGCTTTTGTTTATGTAAAGAGACTCGCCTAATGTTTCAAATATATTTAAAAACGAGCAAGGTTGTGTACAGTAGGAATCCACAACAGGTTTTTTTTTTTATAGACCAAAAAAAACGGTGCAAAAAGTTTATAAACCTGGTTAAATATTAAAGCTTTTTAGGACAAATGAGTGTTTTTCTCTTTTGATTTTGTGTGCCTTACACACAGTAACTTGTAATATAATATGCTATATGTACTTCTTACCACCAAGGTATGCCAAAGATGTGGAAGGAGTTTTCCAAATTGTTCAATTGTCATCATGGGTTGTATATAAAAACACAAAGAGGTTAGATGAGCGACGGATATGCCTGAAGCTTTCTTACAGAATTCATTTTTATATTTATTTACTTTTTATTTTATTTTGTCAAGGATGCACTGTCTTTTTCTTTTTTAATTTTATTTCAGTTCCTCCCCCAACCACATCTCATAATGATCCCCGCACCTTTCCAGACACCCCAGCAAATGTGAAAGCAAGCCACTGCAGCCCAGTTTTTTACTTGCTGGACAATGGTAAGCGTTTGTTACAAAGGCGCAGCAGCACTGTAATATCAAGGGCAACCAGAGTTGCAGATGTCCTGCATGCCCTGCTCAGACATTGCTTCTGCATCACGGCTCTCAAGTCTCAATGTAATCACTGTAATAATGAAGCAACTGGTCCATGCTTGCCAGGCTCACTCATCTTGAGTAAGGCTCGCTCATTGTTGTGTGCAGAAAGATGGATGCAATGACGACAAGAGAAAAGCTTATGGGTGAAACATAAAGTTTATATCTTCTAAAGATAGATAGATATATAGATAGATAGATAGAAATGCTTTAAGTTTCACCCATAAGCTAGTCACATGTATGCAGTTTTTTTTTATTATTATTATTAATAAAAAAAATACAAATATGCACCCTTATTGAATAACAGCTAGAAAAATAAATAATAATAATAATAATAATAATAATAATAATAATAATAATAATAATAATAATAATGTTCATACATAGAATAAGCTAAACCATTACATATTTATAAATGACAGTAAAAATAGAACACATAGGATTATTACAGCAGTTGGTTAATTTTCACAATGTACCAGTTGTATAATGAAAAACAGAAATATATACACAGTCATTGAGATCCTTTTTTGAATTTGAAATGAAAGCTTGCAGATGTTTCAAAATAAAAATATTTCAGGTACTGGTATTTTTGTATTATTATTAATATGTCTTCAGGAGCCAAACCTAATGTACTCAAACATACCCTTATTAACATTCTAATGAGTTCAATACCAGTACTTATTAATGCCTGCTAAATATTATTATTATTTTTTTTTTTTTTAAATAAGACCATTTATGTCAGTTTGTATATATATATATATATATATATATATATATATATATATATATATATATATATATATATATATATATATACAATTACTAACTGTGAACACAAGAGGGTGTCTGAAACTTTTTTTTTTGTCGTCATTGCATGCATCTTGTATACTTTTAGACCAACGGCAAAATACTGTACATTCTTTAAATTCATTTGACATAAATGTCTGTGGACTATTTTTTTTCTGTGAATGAATCCATACATATAACATAAACGTATGTAAGGCGGACGCAGACGTTTCAAGCTGCCGAATATGACTGAGTGCAAATTAAATCTATGTTTTCAGTTTATAACAGCAATAATATCCTCCACAGCTGTCTCGCCTCTGGCTTTGGCTCAGGACACCTAACTGTTGCTGCAGTCAGTTATTTAGCAGAAACATACTGTAGTTTAAAAAGCGTAATTCGTGAAATGTTCAGATAGATTTTATATAATCATGTCGTTATGAAGCAGGTTTGGCTGGATATGATAAGACAAAGTTAGGATAATAAATATTATAAGAACACAAAAGGGCTGAAATTACATAATCACTTACTTAAGCATTGTTATGTTTATTAGTATTGCCCCAACACTTTTTTTTTTTTTTCTTAGTTTAAACTTAGTTTAATTCCTATTCAAATGATCAAGTATAAATTACACAATGTAAAATTGAACAAGCTGACATAAACAATAAAATGTCACTGGACTAAAAAATCTCCTGCTTACACTGTGATCTTGGGCATGGAGCTGCAGCTGCAGTCTTGCTGGGAATGTAGATGTTTGTCTGAGGTTAAGCATGTGACTGCCATGGCCAACGCGCCTGCTTGCACATTTTGCACGCTGCTTCTTTTTTTTTTTTTGGTTTGTTTTTGCAGTTTCTTTCTTTTTAATTATTAACAACTGCCTTCTTTCCTTTTTCTGTTGTTGCAGTTAAAGGACCAAGAAAGTTAAGTCTGCCGACAGATCTTAAGACTGATCTTGGTACGGTAGGCGAAAGCCAACAGTTTTAAGCTTATAAAAAACAAAACAAACAAAAAAAACAAAAAAACTTTTGGACATTCTTTATATATTAGACATATTAACCAAGTACCAGTAATCATTTCTCGGATCATATGGTTCTGTTGGCTATATTTGACATTTTTATTCCTTTTATTTATTGATTTATTGGTTTTGATATCAGCACCCTTTATTTACTTTTTAATCGACGCTGGTATTTAAATATATGTCTGATACCCAAATGTCTTTATTTATTGTTGCCATAGCTCATCTTGCCAGTACCGTAATTGGAGCTTTCAGACATCATTAAACCATTTATGTTTTGCCTTCTGCTTGAATCTCTTCTCCTCTGAACCAGTATGCAAGGAATAAAATAATTATTATAAATTAATGCTCCAGTGGCTATTTTGTTCCAGTTGACTTCCAGTCACTTTCACAGGGTCATAACAGCAAATTCAAGTTATTTCAATGAGCAATCAGTTAATCAATTAAACAAGACGATTCAAGACTAGTGTAGTGTACTTGGTTTTATTGCCTAGGGATTTCAACTTTAAATTTAGGATGGTCAAAGTAAAAAAAAAAAAAAAGCAAATTGATGGAGTCATGTTCTATTTCTACATGGAATCCACACACTCCATGTGTGTAAACAAAATCATAAATATAAAGTACCTTTTCAAAGTGTTTACTTCCGTTTACTATAATTTACTCCTATCTTTTAAAGAACATCTGCTGATTTTACAAATCTAGAACCAAAGAACTAATACCCTCTCCACATTACCTAAATAACTTACAATCAACGTGTTGAAACCACATGATTGCCACTCACTTTATTCACAATCACGTTTTCAAAGTGCGATGATCACGTATTACTATTAGAATATGTGAAAGCAAGCCACTGCAGTTTTTCAACATCAACATGGAAAGTTATTTGAATTAAATGCTTTGAAAATATACTTTTGGGTGAAACTCAAGGATAATCCATAGAACCTTAAGGGTTTTTAAACACTATCTTAGTTTAAACAGTGCTTTAACAAATGAGACTGAACTTCTAAAGCTTTCTTTGTGTACTGCAAACCTGATTTAAGTATTAATACTGGACACTCCTGAAATCATTCCTTAACACTTTGTGGATAGTGTTACTTAATTCACCTTAACAGCGCAAATGCTTCAGTGTAGGACCTCCATGTCTATTGCAATACATAAAAAAGGTTAATTTTACATGTGGTACTATATCATTTTTGATTGTTTTAATTGTGCATAATAAAACAATTGCTTAATATACGGTATTTCTATTAATGTATTCAGGTAATGGGGTACTTTCTTCCAGTGTTGAATTAGGAATCACTCCTGTGCATCTACCCTTCTCATAATCTTTTTTTTACAGAAGGTGCCTCCTGCTTGAAAAAAATGTATGAAAACAAACTAACATAAAACACAGTGCTTCACATAGAAACACTTATGGAAGAAACAAATAAATGGGTTAAGAGACACGTACTATAATTATTTACTGCACAATTGTGACTCAACGGTCCTAGCATTGATGGTGCTGCACATGGTACCTGTAAATGGATAGTATTTGTTACGAAGATCTCTTTTGGGTCATTAACTCATGTCTTGTTTGTATGATGTGTATATTGCTATATATTTTGTATTGCCTCTGATAACAGTAGAAGCTAAATGTAAGCGAAAGTATGTTCAAATATCCACTTTCTGAAAGCTGGTCACTCTTAATATCAATTCACAGGGTGTCTATTACAGCACATTGAATTTAGGGTATATGTTGTTTTCTTTATCCACCCAGTTTATACACAAAGAAACTTACCTTTCATCCCAATTGTATTGCATAAAGCCTGTCAACATTAAAAGTTAAGTTCAAATAGTTATGGAGGCCCATTTCTACCCCCAAATGTTGCTGTAGGAAAAAAAAAAAAAAAAAAAAAACTGTTGACAAAAAAGGACAATCTGATATACATTTGATTTATGAGGCTAAATAATACCTCTGTAGTCATTAATGTCAACTGGTTTCATTCACAGAGTACCTTACCTGAAGTAATCTTATATTCTAACACTGGTAAAAAAAATAAACTGCTACACTCATGGGCATTTAAAGGGACAAACTACATTTTCTGTCTACACTTATCCTTCAGATGTCAGGTTTTATCATATTGGTCTCCAAAGCTGCCTTCTTTTCTTAGATTTCAGACTGAAAATAATGGCCAGGAGGTATCCTGTATTGTAAACTGTTGTAAACTATTACATTTTACCAATACCATTGCTTAGTTTTGATTTCTGCAAAAAATGCATTGCCTATATAAATATCATATTTTTATATTTACATTATACCAGTATTAAAATAAGGTGTATTTCTGTATTATATTGTACATGTGCAAAAAAAAAAACTACAGTATACTCCTTTTAAGGATTTTTACATAAATTATAGTACCACCTGGTGGCCTAATGTTGTCACGATTGTTTAAAGATGTTCCGTGTTAAATTCAACTCAATTCATTTTAGTAATGGAATAATTCAACGCAAAGTTATACTGCTGTTTTTTTTGTTTTTTTTTCTACAAGGAGACAATTTTCGTTCTTTGAAGCAGTGAAACGTTAGGACTTTATTCTTCTGAATTTTTTAAAAATTATTTTAGGCTTTGACCATTTGGTCCATAGTAACTTTATGACATGACAATTTGCCTTCTGTGGAAAACCACTGCCTGTATTTGCAAATCTCCTTACATAAGTTCCTATTGGACTTCACTCTGTAGATGGGAAACAACTTTTGTTTCAGGCGGTGTATATATATAAAAAAAATAAATAAAAAAATAATAAAATACTACAAATCAGAAGACTTTGTTGTAAAACTAGCAAGAATCTGAATGAAACTGGAGTGCACTGAGTTGTTCCTTTCTGGTTGTATAATTTTTTTGGTAAACTTTGCTGGAGCACGAACAAGAACAAAAATTGATCCCAATGGGTACCGGTACCTATTTTAGTTTTCTATGACCATAACGTTGTTGCCTTCTTTGTTTGTATTCCTTGTGCTGTGTTCCTAATGCTTTACCATTATTACAGATAATGTAAATGGACATTGCACTAGCCCTACCTCACAGCCCTGCAGCACTGGGAAGCGTGTCTCTGCCACTGAAGGTGCTAAACTGAACCGCTGGGGTCCTAGCCGACCCCCTTTCCGAAAAGCACAGTCTGCTGCTTGCATGGAGATCTCTTTGCCTGCTTCCCACACAGAAGGTGTGTGTTTGTCAGCCTGTTTCTTACTGCATGCCTGCCTTCTTTTGAGCTGCTGCTTTATTTTGTTAGGGATACAAAACAAATAGTAGCTTCTACATTTAACTTAATAATTAACAAATAATGGACTGCTAATGGGTATACCTTTGTTAGATTTTCATAAACAGCTTCAATACACAATGTTTATTATGCAATACATTTTTTGGTCTGATTCAAGTTACTTTTGTAGAAGTTGCTAGAGTTTACACCTAGTTTATGAGATAATACATTTGACAACTGTAAATAATTGACCAAAACAGTGACTGAAATTATAGCAAGTAAGGGTGAAAATAAACGTGCACAAGCACTGTGGTCTCTGTGACTGGCAGGTGTGATTGGATAGTTCTGCATAATGCTGTTGATTTTCTTCCAATTTATTTTATTTTTACATTTGAGCATTTTGCAGTCTCTAGTGTAGAACTTAAAAGAGAATCTTTAAATCTCAAGCAATTGTCTTTCAGGCGTTGTTTTATAAATGGTCTCTAAAACAGTTTTTATAACGCCAACAAGAAATGTGCCTTTTAGAATGTCACATATAACCAAGTAAATTTGTTTAAGTTCACAATAATTGAACTGTATTATCTACTAATAAAGTGTTCTGTAAACAGAACATATATAACACAGTTGGTGAGGAAAAGAGCAATAGCATCTGTGTTGAATCCCTCTTGTGTAACTACCTGGCTGTGTGTGTCCATATTTGTTGGTATAACCAGGTCTTTGTTTCTTCAGAACCTGTTTTATCCCTTGGCTGTATTTCTGTTTCATGTACCCCAGTCTGCTCAGTCTTTCCTTCCACAGGGTAGCCATCTGTCTTGCTACAGTTGCGTGGATTTCTGTTTTCAGGTCTTCTGTATTTATCAATATTTGTCTGCATTCTGGAGCTCAGAAGAGGCATTACTAATTATTGCTATTGTGGGTTCTGTTTACCAATAAGGGTGAAGTTTCACCCATTTATTAAAATAAATAAAAGCATTTAAACATTAGAAAACTATCAAGATACAAATCGGAACAGTTATTTAACAAATAATACGTTCTGATTTCTTGATGTATTTATTTTCTGATGGTTATATAATGTTAAAATTGTAATAAAAGCAGTATATGTTAATATAACTACTTGTGGTAGGTCAGATCTTTATTATAATAACTAGGTTTAATTTTTAAGCGCTTAAAGCCGCTTGGTGTAATACATATAGCACAGTGCAGCACTTTGTAGCATACTGTGTTTACAACCCTCAAATGACAAGATTTAAAGATGCAATACCTTATATTTTATTTTGTGTTTTGTACTTAAAATCTGATCTTTTCTCTATGTAAAAATATTTTGGCATTAAAGGTTAAATATGTTGTTATTATTCTACAAAATACATAGTACGTTTAAAGCTATTGTTGTAACAACAAATTAATTATTTGGCACTTCAAAAATAACGATAACAATTTTGATTGACATAATATTATCTGAAGGAAGATGAAACACTATAAAGAAATATAGCATTTGGCTACTCTTTTATATGACAAGATTTGACTAAAACAGCAGTGTAATTAAAGGAAGTGTCACAAATGTGCTCTTTGTTTGTGGTAAGGAAAACCCTCATAAATTTTGTTTTTGATGACAGTGTAGAAAAAGTTACTTACCAAACAACAATAACAGTTTCCATATCTTCATGGTAAAATCACTCATAAGAAGGTAAACATTTTCCTATTGACTATGATACTCTGGCAAACAATTGACATTCAGAGTTTGCTTCATCATTTACGGCTGAATAAATCGAATGTGCGTTTTGTGTTTAAAGGTGTCTAAATGTAACAGCCCAGTGGTGTTAATCCTTGTCTTCCTACTCCTGTGTGTTGATGAAGCATTGCCCTTAACATTTCTGTTGCGTCTGCTGTCTTTTTGTTCTTTGTCACAATTGTCACTAACTAACAATTATGCTTTTGCATCTAATAAATTAGAATAGAGAGAACTGGCATTCGCAGTACTATTTGTCATATTAGCATCAGTAAGAAAGGCTATTGCATTCCTGGATGTGTATAGTGCCATTAATCACAAATGTAGTAATACTCCATAATTGCTTAATAAATATTCTAAATAAATAGGACGGTTCCAACAACACAAAAACAGCTTAACTTACTTGAATCTCTTTCCAACAAAAAAAACCAAAAAGGAATTCATCTCAAACTGATTTTATTTATTTTCTATTGTAAATGTCGATCTCCCCATTATAAAACTAGAGTACCAGCCATTATAAATCTACTCTGAAGCATGTGAAATAAATTCAAAAGCTGTAAGGGAATCATCTCTGAATGCCTAATGAATAAAAGTCCTTACCCTCTGCCTTTGCAAGTTAAATAATGCACAGACCCAACACCCACCACCCCCTGGAAGTATTCTGCATCCTAACTTCAGATTATGACCATGAGCTTCCCCTCTAATACACTCAGGGGATGCTTAAGCGATAATTTGTTTTGAAGTGTAGTGTACAAGGAGGTAAACCTTACGAATTCTAATAAACGATGAGGCCTGACGAGTCATTTATTTTATAATTTTGAATGTTTACCTCCGAGTTCACTGTTATTATACACCCTTACTTACATAGAAAAACACATTAAAACATGTTCTGTTTAGTTTCTTTAGCTTTTCTTCTCTCAGAATCCAAAATAAATCTAGACTTTTTTTTTTTTTTTTTTTACTTTGCTCTCTTCTGCAGTAGTCTCCATGGAGTGTTTATTTTCTAGATTAAACTAGTTCCATTTCATACACTACAGAAATCAAAAGCTATAGTGTATTGTGGCATATCCTACAGCAATGGAGCAGTCTGATTGGTTGTAAAGGTGGTGATGGTGTATAATATTGTTTGAACTCCAGATGCAGTTGCTCCATTATCCAGACCACGCACCAGAATTGCCTTTCAAAAGCTGGCTCACTAAAAAAATTGCCTCCATTCTATAAGCAGTTAACACTGTAACACATGGCTGGTGAAAATCAGGTAGCTTAACCAGGTTTGTTAAATGACCATCTACTATTTTCTATAGACATTATGCTGTTTTTTTTTTTTTTTTTTGTTAATACCAGATCTCTTGAAGTGCACACAGTGGTGATTTGCTAAATTCATATCAATGCAGAACTGTACCTCAGTTAAAACAGTTTGTTTTTTTTTTTTTTTAAATAAAAAGAAACTATAAATTCACAAAGGAACCGGCAGCTTATATTTCTGGTAATAATTTCAAAGGAGAATTCCAAGAAAACAGCTTTTTATATGAAATGTATGTACACCCCTTTCACAGCTTATGCCTGGCTAGTTTCACATACGTCAGCCCGGATGGGCTTAACCACTGTCAACAGGATGCACTTATCCTTAGAGACACTGACATGGGCCAGCTAAAACAACATTACTTTTGTCTTCATGTGTGGTAGAATTATGTGATCTTTTAAAAATATAATTTGGCAGCATAAAGTGTAACTGTTTCTGTAAGTGTATTGAGTAGCAAAAAGCATAGCATACTGTTTAAACAATATATTATTGGAAACTGTTACCACTGAAGTCTGTGGTCTAGTTCTTATAAAAGGGAAGGGTCTGTTATGAAATTTCAGTTACAACTTAGTCAGAGCTACACACAAGTAGATGGTGAAGATGATTTCCTGTTTGCCTTTTCATTTCTCAGAACTTCTTGTGCTGTTTTTTTTAAGCACTTAACATACATTTTTTTATATAGTTGCTTACACAAGTTTGTGAATTAAATATTAGGTAGATTTATTTTCCAAAACACTTGGTATAAAAGCTTTATACTGGGACCTGTTATCAACTTACAACTGTGTTACTTTAAGAGAATGCTATTGACGCTATTTATGCTCATAGTGATGAAACTGAAGAGGATTTAAAGCTGACTCATCCTTTTAACTTTGCATCTTACAGTATTGCATAACCATATCTAAAATTCTATAAAGTCAGCATTATGACTTTACGTAAAGAGTGGGAGATAGACCTTTTCAAGTGTAAAAGTAAACTCTTGGGTTTTACAACTCAATTAAAAAGTGTATTATTTATACATAACACATGCGCATCATTAGTAATGCATTAGGATAATGAGGTACACTAGCACAACCTGTTTTAGTGATTTGTACCAGATTATAAAATGTGCTGTATCATAATATTACAATTTGTCCCAAGTTATTAAATTTGCATATGCACTGGTAATGTTATATCAAACATTGTATGACATCCTAAACTAATGTATCCTTACAAGAAAGCAGTGTTAAACACTTTAGTTCTAAAATGTGCCTTAGTGTGCTAGGCAGCTATTGACTGCTACATGTAATGGTTTCAATCTGAATGATCAAATCCAATTAAAAATACCTGACAAAAGCAACTCTAAGCGATTTGCAAAAATGTTAAGAATTCTAATTGAATGTATCTCTGACATTTCAGCATGCCAGGAATGTATGTCAGAAAGCTCAGCATGATAATAGAGTTGCTATCTTGCCAGTACCGTACTACAATATTTGCTTTTCATTCTCAGGGGATTATTAAATATACAGAATGGCAAAAAAATCATTTACATTTGATATTCATGTAAACACTGTAACCCTATCAAAAGAGACAGTGCTTACCCTTTCAGTTTCACCACTATACTATCTGCTGCGTGGCTTTTTTTATTGGATGCTATTTGGTTGAACTTGTTCCTCTTGCAATGCATGCCTTTTTTGGGGACAATAGGTTACGCATCAAGACGGGCAATGCTTCAGCAATTACATGGAATCAGTATTTACTCGCAAGATGAACACCACTCTGCCAGTTACACTTGGAGTGAGAAAGGTAAGAACTCAAATGCATTAGATTCCCTTCCATGGAGTTCAAAAGAGCACGATTCTTACTGCTGCTGCCTATGAGGCAGCTCTGTGGGATTGTGTATTGGAAATGCATGAGGAGGTAGGGTTAGAAATAATAGTTTTTTTTTATTAATGGTCAATAATTATAAAATACGTGTTACCATTTCCATTGAATATTAAATTCTCAAATCGTTTAGATGACCCACCCACTACTGCAGAAAGATTCAGGGTGCCACAGTGGTTCACCTGGTAAAAGCACAGCCTTGTGGTGTGCAGGCTGAGTCATACAGTCGGGAGGGCAGGTTTGCGTCCTGATTGTGGAAAGTCGCTGGTCTTTGCTGGGGATTCCGAAGGGAGCGTCGCATTGGCTCTGTGGGTTAGGAAGGCAAATCCGCACCCAGTGAGCTCAGGCGGACACCTACAGGGCTGGCCTCTGCCCTCCAGAGGCCGGTAACTCACTGACATCCGCTCTCGAGTTCCTGGGTGTAATAGAGCAAAGCTCGCTTGGTAGTAGGATCGGAGGACGCCCACTGAAAATAATAGGACATTCCAAATTAGGGAGAAAAACTTGTACTGAACCATTGGAATACTTTATTGTGAAGTTACAAGGAGGAGTGTGAAATGGCTCACACTCATTGGAGCCAGACTGAAGTCTGGGGTCCGGGGTCAGCCAGGCTGATGATGTCATGATGTAAAGTACAAGAAATCAAATAATGTTCCCGCATGGTACAGTAATGTTAAGACAAGACTTGTAGTATTTCTTTAAGGAAGTTCAACTAATTATGCTATAATCACACCTTATGTATTTTCCTTTTATTCCTAAATTACATTTATTTTCATATTGTAAATCTATATATATATTAAAAGAATAAGTAACTGTATTTCCCTTGTCTCTATTTTATGGATATTTTAAAAATCTTTCTTTACCTTTACCTCGTTCCATTCTCACGATATTCCCATTCAACTCAGCCAGCCTCAGCTGCCTAGTAAAGAAATATAATAAGTCCATTTTGGAGCAATAGAATCCAGTAATGGAAATAGCATGAACATATAAAAAAGGCAATTACATGACATTTTAAGCTACTTTTTTACTTAAATGAATGAGTATTTTCAACACAATCTAGTGGAAAATGAATAACAGTACAGTAAATTGTTCAGTAGTATGATTCTAAAAGGTCGGTCAATATTTTTATTCTGTTCCAGACATCTTTATCACAAGAAGTGGTTCCTGTTATTTAGATCAATATGTTTTGTACAAGTGCAGATTGTTTTAATTCATAGCAGTAGCAACAACTGGGTTAGCTCGTTTGATTACCAATAGTAGGCTCTCTCTTGTTCCTTCAAAGCTTTCAGGATAAACTTCTTTAAACACATGGATGCAACTGTAGTGTTCTTTCTGAGAATTTTTTAACAGCACATGGTTTTGAATATCAGCATTCCTTTTCTATGGAATATATTGGGCAAGCTGTTGGAAAACATGTTTTTAGGTTTGAGTTAATATTGCCTTGCAGAAAAATGTAACACAATTTCGAAAATTACTTTTGTTGAAATCTCTTCTTGGGTTTCCATAGAAAGTCGGGACAATTCCTTCAGCCGCTCCCGTAGCTCCAGTGTGTCCAGCATTGACAAGGAATCCAAGGAAACCATAACAGCACTGTACTTCATGGACTCGTATGGGCGTAAGAACGATGGGACCCTCTCGCCGTGTCTTTGGGTCGGGACCAGCCTAGGGGTGGTACTGGTCATCTCTTTAAACCTGCCTTCTGGTGAGGAACAGAGGCAAAGTGAACCAGTCATGGTGGCTCCCAGCGGTAAGAGGTGTCATTTTGTACAATCACATGATTAATAATGTTAATGGGCAATGAATCGGTGATTTATTTGCTGAAGTAATAATACTCAAAACAGGGAAATCTTGTATTGTTAATTAGATTGTGATTACA
This sequence comes from Acipenser ruthenus, assembly GCF_902713425.1. NCBI lineage: Eukaryota > Metazoa > Chordata > Actinopteri > Acipenseriformes > Acipenseridae > Acipenser > Acipenser ruthenus. The sequence goes on from NC_081196.1 coordinate 49,103,934, forward strand.
GTGTTACAGAGTGTAATTTAGTTGAATTGCTAAAATGAATTAAAAAAGATCACATTTAAAATGCTAAAACTTACAAGAAACATTAAGTTGCAGATTGAAGCAGTTCTAATTATTATTAATCTTCTAGTTGTAAAATGTTAAAACTGTTAATTATTTTCAAGCAAATAGGAAATTTAGTTTGTGGGTTTATAAAAGAACCAGCATCTGGTACCAGTTTTTGACTAGTAGTGTCATGCTCTTCAGTGGACTGCAACATTTATGTGCTTCTTTTTTTTTCTTTCTTCAATGTACAGGGACCGTGTTGATGCTTAAAGGAGCGGTGCTGACGTTTTCATCTGTTGACTGTGCCGGTGGGCTGATCCACCCTCCCTACGAGGTGTGGAGGGACCCGAACAGCATGGATGACAATGAGAAACCTTGCAAGCGTAAACTTGTAACCTGCTCACCCTCCTCTTCTCAGGATATGGGGGATTACCATTTTGCAGTCATCTGTTCGGAGAAACAGGCCAAGGTCTACTCACTGCCTTCCCAAAACTGCCTTTACGCGCATAGCATCACAGAGTCGTCGTTTGTGCTAAGGGCAGATGTTGTTACAGTTTGTAATAGTGTCTGCCTGGCTTGCTTCTGTGCAAATGGACATATCATGACACTAAGGTATTTTTTCAACATGGTTTTGCCTTGTTTAGAATAAATAGTTTCGGCACAGATTGTGAGAGAAATACATTATGCATTCTGGCAGACTTTAATGCACAAGTATGGTGACTTTACACAACATTAGGGACACTGTAAATGGTGGACTGTCCCATTCTCTGCATGCATGATTTCCTGGTTGCCAGATTCATGAGAGAGTCATCTAATCAAGTGAATAAGCACAGCAGTAAGTTGGACTCCTCCTATACTCCTCCTAGCGCTGGGAAGTCTGTAGTGGCTGGTGGTTTTGATTGGTTCCTGTTTGCAAGGATTCTTGCAAAAACACAGTTGCTTTGCACATCTGCAGTAGATAACCCAGGTAAGTAAAGAATTGAAGCACAGTACACACCTTCACTACATCTAGTTAATCTACTGTAGATTGGAACTCATCACCAGTGGATTCTAGCAACCAGAAAATGAAACAGGCAAAGCATGGGACAGGTTGTTACAATAAAATAATTTCCTGATGCTGATCTCAATCTGTGCATTTCAGTTTGCCTAGCCTTCGGCCAATGCTGGATGTAAACTATCTACCTTTGACAGACATGAGGATTGCTCGAACTTTCTGCTTTACAAATGGAGGGCAGGCGCTGTTCCTGAGCTCTCCTACGGAGGTCCAGCGCATTACTTTCAGCCAGGAGATGTGTGAAAATCTGCAGGTCAGTATGCAGAACAGCACCATTAAGCAATTATTCATTCTTTTCCACTGTTTGATACACAGACTAATTATTTGATTCCACAACAACAGCAGAGCTCACTTCATAATTTTACTTGAAGTTGTAGGGAAATGATTTAACCATATGAGAAACTGCACTCACCTTTTATAAAGAGCACTGCAGTAAATTGTTAAAAAAACAAAAAAAAAACAAAAAAACATTTCTTTGCACTGACTATTAGAACTACATGAATACCACAAAGAAATGTAATTTTTTTTTAATGTTCAAGGACATGTTGGGAGAGTTGTTTACACCAGTGGAAACCCCAGAGGCTCAAAACAGAGGATTTCTAAAAGGATTCTTTGGAGGAAGTGGACAAACATTTGACAGGGAAGAACTATGTAAGATATTCAGTATTACTACAACTACAGTATTCATTGGTTATGGTTCATCTACGTTCAGGAGAAACCTGAAATAGATTTTTAGTAAAAATGTATGTCTGAAAATATTAATCAAAAGTTAGCAAGTGTAACTACAAACAGTGCTTTATTTTTTTCTAAATAATTAAGCCTGTGTTACGTGGCTTAATGTTTGATTGTTATTTTGTAATACATTTTCTAGCCACAAATTGATAATGATTTAAACTGGAACATTAAAAAATAACAGCTAACCTGTTGGAATTCATATTAATTTGCATCCATTGTTTTAAAGCATACCAAAACTATATTGTATTATATTGGTGAACAATGAAAAGTTCAGATATATCATATCAAAGCAATTTTGGACCGTTGTCCAATATGCTACGCTCTTGCTTGTTAGTTGGGGAGGCAGCTGCAGGAAAGGCCTCGCGGAGTCTTGCTCAGCATATTCCTGGCCCTGGGAGCATGGAGGGGATGAAGGCTGCTGCTGGAGGTGTAGCTGGAGACCTGGCACGGGCCCGCATCGCTTTAGATGAGAGAGGGCAGAGACTGGGAGAACTGGAGGATCGCACAGCTGCCATGATGGGGAGCGCAGAGTCATTTTCCAAACACGCACATGAGGTATTTCTGCTGTTTTTAATGGATCAGATAAATGCTCTCAAAAGGACAGTAAACTCAGCACTGACACGGGATAGTCGATGCAGTTGTCATTGTAATAGCGTCTTGCTACATCTATCACCAATTAAAAAAAATATTAACTCTTGACAATCAATGGGCATGTTAATGTTCTGCCAAGAAAATAAGTAAGATAAATACAGCATATAATATATAATACAGAAAAATTCTCCATGTTCTAAATAATAAAGTTTGTTTTACCAAACAAAGCAAAATGTAATAAAAAATGTCATACATTTTGCTTTATCAGAGCACACAGTTACATCTGTGTTTCATTTGGTTGGATACTAACATGTATAATTAAACAATAACCACAGGGCACATTGAGGAACATGCCAGGAAATTACAGTCTTCCTAGTGGATACAATCTAAAAATATATATTTTTAAAAAGTCCAGTTGCGTGCCGCTTTGCTCTGACTTCAGCTGTGCTGAACAGTAGTCTTTCTGACATTTCGTTTTTCGTATCGTGTCATGTTAGTGCAGGATAACAGGATTAGGAATCCTAATTATAATACATTATAATAAAGCAAAGATGTAAAGTTTACGGAGATCAGCGTTTTAGAACACGCAAATGCGTAAAAGGGTCTTTTAGATTATGAGTTAACCCTTTTTTGTACACTTAACTTTTGTGTTACTATTCCAATATGCATGATAGAAGTGCTTATTTAATATTATATTATAAGATTATATAAAACTTATTTTTTTGTGTTTTTGTTCTACAGCTGATGCTAAAATGCAAGGACAAGAAGTGGTATCAGTTGTAATGCTGGGAGACACTTGGCTTCTTAAGTATACTGTAGCAGTTGGGGAAATGGACCTGAGCTGTGTCACTAGGAAGAAAGAATAGTTATCCTAGATTCTTGTTTTGCCCCCATGAAGTTATTTGGATTCAATTTGTGGGAAAAGAAAAATTGAAGGTCTAAAGACAGCTGATGGGACTTTGCTGTGTTGGATATGATATTGCCAAACTTGGGTTAGTTTAAGAATATGTTCTCTGTTTTCCATGTTCTGTGCTGCGTAATTATCCCAGGACCCTTGAGAAAATGCCTGGAAAAGAAAAATAGTAATAAGTGTACAGATTAGTATGCCGATGCTCTTATATAAGAAATAAAAACAAGATTGCATGAAACAAAAACGCAAACAATAAACTACCATAGTAAAAAAAAGAAAAGCATGTTACAACAAGAAATGGTTTATTCTAAAATAAAAAAGAAACAAAATCTTTATATTTTTTGAAATACTACTAATACTACGACTATTGCTACTAAGAAGAAGAAGAAGAAGAAGAAGAAGAAGAAGAAGAAGAAGAAGAAGAAGAAGAAGAAGAAATGATAATAATAATAATAATAGAAATCTGCATTGCTAAAAGGCCAAAATGTTCAGTTTTTTTCAGGCATGTGAATCTGCTTTGGGAAAAAATGAAACTAGTTTTTAGTTCTTTTTTTTTGTGGAGATCAATTAATTTCGTTATTACTATGGCAAACTATAGCTGGTTCAAACACCCCCATTCCATTTGCAGGAATAAAATGATAAGCTAATTCAAATACACATTTATATTGTGGAAAATATCCAGACCCTGTGGTGCTTGTCATGAGTGTGGTATTTTTTTGTTAGCCACTTGCTTCACTTTAAAGATTACTTTCAAATATAATTGATTTGCTTTTTATACTATGTGGTTTTGTGCTGCCAACTAAGAAATAACTTGAACCGGTTATTAAACTCCTGGTCAGCAGTGGCAATGATCAGATTTCCACAACTTGTAATCCATCCCCTTTTTTCTATAGCATTTTAACCTTAGACTTTCCCACAGACAACATTAGGATGAACATGGTTACCTACAGTACAAGCAACTGAAGTCCTTCTATTTCTAAAATGACACTTTATGAAATGATATGACAGACACACAAGCATGAAGCCACATTTGATATGTGGTATTTTGTTGGAAGTCATGCTAATTTTAGTTTCACCAGCAATCCATAGGGAATCACTGAAGTCAATGTATTTTGGTGTAATTGTGCACTTTTTTCTTAAACATGGTCATTGCTGCCTTTTTTTACTTGCATTAAGTTGATAAGCTTTACATCAAAAAACAAAACTAAACAATATCTCTTCTGCCAAAGTGAAGGAAAGTGAAGCATTGAGACAACATGAGCAATTATCAGGTGTCTTTAGTGGGTTGAATTTTTCCTTCGCTTTATACATGTTATGTTTTCCCTTTTACATTCTTGTGGAAAAACAATATTATACTTGCCATCTAAGTTCTTTGAGATCAAATTCAAATCAGGGAAAAATGCATTGAACCACTGTTATCTTATTTCTTTACCACAAGCTGAAGTAATGTTGCAGTTTCCTGTTGATTTGAATTGATTGGAATTAATGGGAACTCAGTGTAAGCAGTGGAACCCCTCACTTTTAACAGTATAACATGGCTGTGTGAATGGCAATCAGACATAAAGCATGGATTTTTCTGATGATGTATAAGATAATCTAATAATAATAATAATAATAATAATAATAATAATAATAATAATAATAATAATGATTCAGCTTCTTTGCTGCTAAATTCAGTGTTTTTTTTCTATTTTTATTCTTTTGTTTTACATATGCTGCTTTAGCTCCTTCTGTGATTATAGAAAACATTGCCAGTAGTCTTTAGAGATAATCTTAAAATTGTATATGGCTGTATATAGAATGTTCAATATATGTAATGTATATGTTGTACATGTGTGTTAGTGCACAATGTTAATGCTTTCTGTCCAGATGGGGTATATGTGGACAAAGATCACATTATTTATTCAATGGTCTAGTTTGTGTGGATGAAAAAGAGAGTGTTTCTTTTTTCAAGGTCTACCGTTGCTTTAAAGACTCGCTAAATAGTGTATGTTCAAAACAGAGCTATCAAAAAGCTCATATCTAATATATCAAATACATAGCCTGGAAGCCAATGGCAATTATGGTAAGTTAAACAAATATTTGTTTAAGAGGTTCCTTGCTAATTAATTCCAAAACCATTGGCAACGTTTAAGCAGTTGCTGACAACATTAGTACAAATCCACCTTCTGGGTTCATCTTCTTTTAAAACTAGTTGAAAAAGGCAAAGCTTTACTGTTAAGAAAAAAAAAAAACATTTTTATTTTGCTACTTTAAATCTCCTGAAATGCTGATTTTCTTTATCAAAGCCATAAATGTACAGCTAGCCATTAACTTATTTTATTTAACTTTGTGAGTGTTTTTTTTTTTGTTTTGTTTTGTTTTGTTTTGTTTTTTTTCAGTGAAAGTGTTTACATTTTGTAAAACCGAGATTAGAGATTTTCTATTACAGTACCATACAACATTTATATAGTGTATAACTTATATTTTTGATAGTTGGCAAGTCGTGCCTTTGTAGTCCTTTAAGAAAGAAAAGTACTCTCTTCAGTATTATAAATGACATTTGTGTTGACCATATCAGTGCATTTAGCTTTAATCAAAAAAAAAAAAAAAAAATACTAAAAACAAGTACTGTTAACAGGGTGTTCTATTGGTGTGTCTTCAGTTTTTATAAAATGAATAGTTGGGGGGGGGGGAAAAGCTAAACTTCTAACTGTTGTACCTGTTTCTTGATGGTACCCAATATTCTGGCTCGATGTCATTGAAACTGTTGATGCCATTTCTGTAGTTTATGTTGTCTAACCATTATCTATATTTTTAAATGACGGCAAGGTGTTACCTTGTTGAACTACAATCCTACCACCTTCTGTTCTGATAGATATTCTTCAGGTGTAATAGAGATTAAACAAAAGAAAACAATTGATCCAAGGATGTGCTAGGAACAAAAGCAAATTAAACTGAAATAAACATTGGAAATTATTGATGTATCGAATGTTTCTCTTTTATGCCTGGTTTATTTTTTCTGCCACGAGCGTTTCGTTGGTAAAATATGCATTCTGTAGGGAGGTCATGGAACTAATCATATGGTATTGCTGAGGTACTTCAGTAACAAAACACACAACCATGGATTTTCCACTTCAGTCTATAAAGTTATGTTGAACATGCCCCTTCATTTAGGTAAAATACCCCATGCAATATGAAACTAAATGTGTTTGAAGAGTGAAAGAAACATACGAATAGAACAGTACTCAATGAAGTCATGTCTCATCATTTCATCACAGTGAAAAACGGGGTCCAGACTCCAGGGTAACCAAAGAGCAGCTGAGCAGTTCTGTCACAATTAGGCTGCAGGCTAATATCCTTTAAATAAGCAAGCATTAGAGACCAGGCAAACCCACAAATAGGTTATATTACAGGGTGTGGCCAGTTGCTACAGCATGAGATAGTGCCTGGGGTCTGTTTTAATTATATAAACTGATCCATCCCTCGTAATGTTGCCATTGTAAAATTCATACATTTGCACTGTCAAGTTTTTTGTTTAAATACTTTAAAAACATTTCCACCAGTTTTTTTTGTTTGTTTTTTTTTAAACTAAAAATAGACTCATTGTCATCTATTTCCATCTAAGACCAAGAACAGTACATGGTGAAAAAAAAAAACCCCAATATCCTGAGCTACAAAACTCATAAACTGCAGTAGGTTTGAAACCAGGCTGTAGTATATTACATATATCAGACACTCTGCTAAAGTCAATAGACTAAGGCTGGGACCAAATCAAAACTATGACAACCCACTAATTGCATTTAACAAAACTGTATTTAATAGCATTTTCTTTTTATGAGTAGAAGAAATAAGGTACTTACAAAAAAATAGAAAACGCTATTAAATACAGTTTTGTCAAGTGCAATTAGCGGGTTGTTGTTGTTTGTTTATTTAGCAGACGCCTTTATCCAAGGCGACTTACAGAGACTAGGGTGTGTGAACTATGCATCAGCTGCAGTGTCACTTACAACTACATCTCACCCGAAAGACGGAGCACAAGGAGGTTAAGTGACTTACTCAGGGTCACACAATGAGTCAGTTGTTGAGGTGGGATTTAAACCGAGGACCTCCTGGTTACAAGCCCTTTTCTTTAACCACTGGACCACACAGCCTCCAATTGTCAAAGTTTTGATTTGGTCCGGGCCTAAGTAAGCTGTTGTCAAGTACATTTAACAGTTCATGATCTTATATCTTCCTGGAGTGCTGTAATGTGGAGTGGAGTGAATTATAAAAGCAAAGCACTCCATATTTCCTTTAAATGATATTACATTATTACAAATCATTTATTGTATATGTATTTGAAAAATGAGCAGGCTTCAAGTGCTCTTCTGAGAACAGCCGCGTGTACCGTTATTTAGACAACTGAAGCATGGAATAGGCCATTGGTAGACTATTTCAGTTGAAGAAACTTCAGTGCTGGTATCCCTCTAGTGGTTAATATTGGTGACTGCACTAATTGACTTCATATGATTGCATTATCATGGCATGGTGTTTGGGCTGTCTTTGATGAATAATAATTCACAACTGAATACTGGGCTTATACACAAGGTAGCACAGGTTGATTTAAAAAGAAAAAGAGATTGAGCTAGTCTTCAGCAAACAAAAAACTTTACAAATAAACACTGTTGTGGCTTATATTAATCCTCTAAACTAAATCAGGCTTCTACAGACCCTCAACCAGCAAGTCTGAGGCTTCAGGTTACCTGCAGTTTTCCTTAAGCATTGACAGATTCAACATCCTGTTACAGTACATATAATCTACCTGGTTTGTATACAGTGCAGAGTCAATTACCATACGTGTGCTATCTTTGTGTGTGCTAATTTTACAAGGAAACACTTGCATTAGCTGCGCTAGTGGCACAGAATCTCCTAACTTGTTGGATGTTTTCCCACATTCAGGTCAGTTTGTGTCACGTATGCATTAAAGCACTCTCCAGTTATATATTTATATACACAGAATACATTTTTAGAAATGCAGTACAGGCTATAAATACTGATTTTGCTGGTGAAACACTATCATTTAAAAAGGGGAGCTTACTTTAAAAGAAAAGTATTACCTTTACTGCCAGAACAATTTTCCCTAAATCTCTTAACAGCTTTTGACATCCCACCTGACTACATTAGTCTGGATAATGGTAAAACTAAGTCTTATGTGACATATCTAATTTATGACAACTTAACACAAGTTTAGTTCTTGTAGGCCATTACAAGAAAAGCTTTATAAGTTATCCATTAAATAATTATCTAAATAGAACCCAGAATGGTTCAATTCAATTAAGTAAGTTATGGTTGGAACAAAACAAAAGATTATGAAACCCAACAGTCCATGTGAAGTTTTGTTTTAGTTTTTTTGGTGCTTTTTGTCATTAAACAAAATTAAATATTGTTAAAACCAGGATGGGCCCTGTTTTAAAAGTTGAAATAATGTGTGTATTAATATCTGATAACATTTAGTCATTGAATAGAACATATGGTGTGGATTCTAAATGAAAAGGGCACCTTTTACAATTCATTATTTAAAAAATTAACCCTATTGAATAGTTCAAATGTTAAAAGGTGAACTGACAAATTATTATTATTATTTAGCATCAAACAAAAAAATGCATTCATTTTAGGATTACACCGTGCCTTTGTTCTCAATAAGCATTTGTACATATTCAATTATAACATTGATGAGTCATATCTGGCCCTAAGAAATGTCTTCTGTGTGGTTTTTAAATTGGGTGTGTCGGCATTTATGCAATTCACCATTGAGAAAATGTGTCCCAGGCTCATGAGCTGTACTCTGCTGTAAGACAGCAAAATTCCTGATTTTCACCAGAAAGGCCTCATTACTGTATATGTAAAACAGCATCCAGATTTGAAATTAATCACACAACAATGCAATAAGACCAATGCCAGAACTGACAGATGGATTGTCCTACTGGAACAGAAGAACATCAGCACCCTTGCTGTTTGCCGACGTCCAGAAAGCCACCAGTACCAAAATGAGTGCCCAGGCCATCCGTAACAGACGGTGATATCAGGCTGATAGGCAGCGTGGCCAGGAAAAAACCCTTTGTCAGCGCCAGAAAATGCCTCTTATTTGCACAGGAGCATGTTAACAAGCCTGAGGGAGAGGAATACTGTGGTCAGATGAGTCCACAAAATTTAGATGGCCGTCGCATGGAAGTGAGGTCAACCACCCTGACTGTCTGTCACACTCTGTGGGCAGCATGGCAGAGAAGGGGGTTAGCAGATACAGTAAGGGGAATATGGATTCAGAGATGGATGAGAACATTATGAAAACACATATGTTGAAGGCTTTCTAGGACAAGAAAAGGTCCTTCAGTGGCCACCTCAATATGCTAACAAACCCGACTGAGCATCTTTGGGAAGAAACAGTAGTCTTGTCAAGGTCACTACAGCAACCACTGATTAAACTAACACTAATTAAAGGTATATTGTAACATATTGTTGCCACTGTATGTATACAGTACCATCAAAATCCTATAAAATACCTCCAAAGCTATATATATATAGCGAACAGGTAAATACCCAGGGGTCTCCAACACCATACTGCCATCATGCAGGCACACGCCTTTGAAGCAAATAAGAAAACATGGTTGTCATCAATTGAAACAGTAATTGGTTTGGAACATGTTTGGCACTGTTTAATACCTTCAAGCATTCCAGAGTCAGCAACACAAATATAATGTAGCCTCTCATGTAATAGAATGACAACCTGCTGTAGGCCTATCTTTGCAAACATAAATGTTTTTAATGCTTCTGTGACAGCGGATGGCCCTGTCGCTGGTTCCTGCACAAACGTGTGCAGCTGTGACGCAGAACAGGAGACCCGTTGCTGGGCAACCAATTGAGCAGTTAGGCTCGCCCAGCGCTGAGCTGATCAGGAGGTCCAGATTGGCTGGGGGTCGTGAAAGCCATGTTAGGAGGAGCTAACATCCTCAAAGGCCAGAACAGGAGTGTGTTTATGAATGACACAATTTTCTGTTATAAATATAATAGCATGTAGTTCTGTATATTTACTGTGGTATGGTATTATTTAAATATGAATCTTGACACTCACTATATAAGGGTCCGAGTGCCGACTACAGCCAATTATTACTAAACCATTATACACACACACACACAAACACAATATGTGTAATTTGATGTTATTTTATCATATTCTTACCTTATTTGTCTAGGGAGGAGGCATGATAGATGCTGATAATCAGTATCCACTGTCACTACATTTAGATTTAACCTGCCCCAGAATTTCAGGGAGATTTCCAGTTTTAAATAATCTTATTATGATTAACACCTCACCCGCCCCCCCACCCCCCCACCCCCCAGGAAGATACTACGTCAGCAGTACTGAAACTGTGGGTCACATGCTGTGTATCTTTACTTCCTACCACAGAAAAACCTGCTGTCTCACAAACCATGCTATAACAAGAATTGTGTTGTCTAAAATTGGCCCAACATTGATAGTATTTCACATGCTAATGCAAGTAAAAAAAAAAATTGCTGTATAACTGGGCACACTGTTCAAACTGTACTGAAGGTCTGGATTTGGACCTCCCATTGACTATCACTGGTAGAGAAAAACATGTGCAGCCAGAGCTCATTGGACAAGACAAACATGTTTCTGAGAGAGGACACCACTCAATAGTACAAAATACAGAAACCTCAATGTTTGCTAAAATTGTTCACCAATAAATATTTTGGAAGTGGATTTCCATAGTTTAAAATGAGTGAATTGATGAGTTGTATTTCTAGAACTCTTCACTACAACTTGCATAAATATAGCATTTTTATTTTTGGAGCAGAAAATGTGAGAGGATTTGTTTTAGACATATATATATATATATATATATATATATATATATATATATATATATATATATATATATATATATTCATTGTTGCTCTTGACCACAGTGCTGTTTCTGATCAGGACTGCCAGCATAAGTCCATGCTTGCTAATTCCTCCAGAGAAGGGTGACCTGGTGTAACTACCTTTGTGTGGCCACAGCAAGAACTCACCAGGGAGTGCGCACAGCCACTGTTTCTTATATGTTCTTTTTGTTCCGATTTCTTAGACGTTTTCTTTATTTTATTTATTTTGCTCTCTGCTGCTTAATTCCAGTTTTACAGTACGTTCAACATATTTGCTGTATGTTTGTAGTGTTATCTAGTGCTTTGTTTATAGCTTCACTTTGTGCTAATACTACTTGTAGCGGGACTCAATTATGACCCTTCCTAGTCCTATCACACCCCTACAAGCTATCTCGACTACGCCAATCTCTAATATAGGTTTTATCTTATAGAGCTAGAGGGACAACCTATATACCAAATACATATACAATTGTTATCAGGTTTCTACAACAGGCCCACTCAATGAGCTTGCAGACAAGAATGCAGTTTAAAAAAAGGTTTTATTACAAAAAGAATAACTTAACAGATTTCAACAAGTACAAATATGAAAGTCAACGAATCCAGCACTATATACAGTATATAAGAGAATGGATGCTAGATGTAATACTGAAAACTGCCATAAGATGGCTACCGCTTGAATGTTAAAGGTTCTACTGATAAAACAGGAAGATTATTATTATTATTTGTTTATTTAGCAGACGCCTTTATCCAAGGCGATTTACAGAGACTAGGGTGTGTGAACTATGCATCAGCTGCAGAGTCACTTACAATTACATCTCACCCGAAAGACGGAGCACAAGGAGGTTAAGTGACTTGCTTAGGGTCACACAATGAGTCAGTAGTTGAGGTGGGATTTGAACAGGGGACCTCCTGGTTACCAGCCCTTTTCTTTAACCACTGGACCACACAGCCTCCTATAAAATAAAAAAAGAATTGTGGGATATGTGGGAGCGAGTCATAGAAGCAAAGGTATATTTCAAGGTTTTAAAACAACATATCCCACAATTCTCTTCAACGTCCCGTCCTGCCTATTGGCTGAGCGTCGCAGAGCAAACTGGGGCGGCACATTCAAAATTCAAACTACACAGAAAGACACGGAGCATTTAACTTATTTGTTTTTAAACTACTGACTGTCTCTGTTGAACCGAATACTGTTTTGTTTTTAGCTGTATTTTTATTTTCATCGTCAGACGCGCTCTAGATGCAAGTACAGTGACATGTAATTTCCTAAAATTATATTAGGCGAGGTTTCCCGTAAATATAAAGAAAAAAGTCAGTGTATATTTTAGCACTACTACAAGACCATGTACGGAATTAAAACAAATGGACTACATAATAGTAATTGTTTTGTAACAATTTAATTGGTTTAAAAGCAAACACGATTATCCATAAACTAATGTTCACAGAAAATAAATAAAAAAAAAGAATTTCGACAAAAGCTGCCGCGAAGCACTGTGGTTGAAAGTGAAAACGTTTTTTCCACCAGAAAGGAGAAATGCAGAAACGTCAATCTGTTAACGTTTCTCTCATGAGACTGGGCAGCCCTATCATCACCTTTCAATGCGTTGGTGATCACCTAACGGACCCCATGTGTTACTCATGGGGACCACACAGACCATTCCAATGGGTCAGATGTGTCTTGATAACGCCGATTCAATGCATTGATTACAGTCCGATCGGGTGCAACAGTTGCCATTTTCTATTCCATAACCAGCAACTGTTCAAAACCTGGTGAGTTGTTTTCTATAAAATGTGTATAAAATGTTATTTTATAAACCTGTGAAAAGGGTTCATTTTTGAAACCTTGTTTTGCAAATTATGACTAACTCAGATACCATAAAGACTGAACCTGCTGATGCTAGTCAAAGCACTGGAATCAGCACAACCCCCCATTCTTTCAGGAAAAAGGAAAACAAGACTTGGCAGTCATGCATTCAGCTCGTGATGTAGGGGAAATGAAAGACAGAGTGCACAGTCAGCAGTCTTTTAGGAAATTATATTTAAAGAAATACTTTATTATATCTAAAATGTCCAAAGATGTGTGTTTAGGATGAAATATTTTGCATGAAGCTTCACTCAAATTAAAGTCTCCCAGAGATAGTAAATAGACAATTTATTTGTGGTGCTCATCAACAAAAAACACACTCAACCACTTCCTATAACCCACGTTGCACATTCTAAAAAAAGGCTGGGCTGTTACCAGTGGCTGTTACAACTTATCTTTAAATATGAGAATCAGTATTATTGGTCATTATGAGCATGTTTTGATAAACTGTTGTTAAAGCTTGTTTTTTTTTTTTGGGGGGGGGGGGGGGGGGGGTAATAAATATAGCTGATATCCAAATGGATATCTATTTAAATGTTTAGTGTTTAATGGTTTGCTATGCTCTTTGTTAAATGCACTGTTGTTACAGATCCTGAAGTAGTTTTTGTTTTTGTTTTTTTCTGTGACACATGATCTCTTATTTATACTGTTGCCAATAGTACATGTATTTATAAGGGTAAACATACCGCGTATCGACGTTAACAATGGTAGACATGTAGAAAAAAAATGAATTGTTATTTTGAAATTGTTCATAAATTAGCTGTGTATGGCTATTGGTTATTAAGTTCACTGGAACAATATATCATTTTGGTACCATTCAACCAACTGACGCTTACGTGAACAATGGTGAAACAAAGTTTGTCAGGCTCGAGCCTGCATTTGCAGACAGAAAAAGTGGCAAAGCCTTACAATGCCTTATTTATGTAAGTGGTCAATATATATATATATATATATATATATATATATATATATATATATATATATATATATATATACACCGGATCGGTATCTAATTATATGATTTAGATCAAAATGTATCAAGAACATCGTAGCTAAGTTTAACGTTTTAAAACTGTATTTAAAAGCATGAAAGCAACTATAGTTTGTAGGAAACATTTAATTTTCATTTCAAGGGAAAATATGCTTTAAAAAAATACTTTCTGGGACTTTTCCTCTGACTGTTTAGGTTTATGGTTTGATTCGCGGAAATTCCTACAGTTAAAAAAAAAAAAAAAAAAAAAAAAAAAAACTGGAGCTGGGGGAGGGGGGTGCTCCGCCTACACACTGTTTTTAGTTGTGTTTCAGTTTCACCTACAGGAACTTCACGTGAATTTATAAAAAAAAAAAAAAAAAAAAAAAAATAAGAACTGGTCCCGAATTTATAAAAAGAAAGTGTCATAACTAGTTGAGTAAATTCGCCCCAGCACAGTTTAACAGCTGCATTGAAAGTATTTGCCGAAGCCATTGCCATCATATTAATAAGGTAAGAACGCTTAATAATGACAATTAAAACAAACAAAAAAGTGGATCTATGGTAAAATAGTAGCGTTTAATGAAAGTTAAAATTAAAATGCATTTTGGAACATACTGTATAGTAAAATAAACGCAGAGACGTTTGTTTTTGTTTAAATGTTTGTTTTTATATAGATATGTTGATTTAAAGCATTGGCAAACGATACAAGCTACAGTTTATACTTTTCAATAATGTATCAGATAAACAGTCTCTCTCGATAAATAAAAACATCTCCTTTTTAAGTCCTTGCAAGCACCACGATTATGTAGTGTAGCCTAAAGATAACCCAATGTTACGTATTCTGATTTGAAGATAAGATACCGTCTAACTACCAAGACACACAGTGTAAGATTCCAAACCACAGAGAACTAGCCAGGGGTATTCCTCACCTCGGGTGAGAACAGCCCTAGGATAATCTTCACCCTATATGGACAATTGTCAGGTCTGTCATAGCTAATCTGAGATCATCACAATTAGAAAGACAAGGAATATAGACTATTTAATATTATGCAAATTACTGACTCTATTTCTTGTCTTTATTAACAACGCGGGTGTTTGTTTTTACGCAGTTGTTTCATTAGTGTTGGAATATACAGTGCACTGTTTAGTTGACTGAGAAGAGTGTAACAGTTATAAGATCAAACTATTGTAGTATTGTAGCGTCGGGTCTCGCAGTACGCCGAATGGGACTTTAGGGGTGCTGCACTGAACTTGCGCGGGGGACCGGACTATTTCTTCAATTGTAAATAAGTGTATTTCTGCGTGCCTGCTGTCCAGTCTTCCCCGCCGCAGGCCACAGTATACAAACTAGGCCACAGTATACAAACTAGGCTTGGCCTTGCTCCAGCCCCGGAGCCCTGGAGCCAGCTGCAGGGCCTGGAGCCGGAGAGGAGCGTGACAGTTTTTGGAGCTGAGCTCCGGACCGGGAGTGGGAGCTGGAGCGGAGCTGGGTCACAGGAGCGCTCCGGAGCATGGAGCCAGAGCTGAGGTTCCGGACCAGCTCCACTATTTCCTGCCTTTCACATTCTTGAATGAACAAAATAAGTACCCTGTACATAAAATGCCTAAATGTAAATTGAAAAAGTACTTTAATGTACATAATATTTATGTTGATTATCAACTGGAGTCATGTATTTCAGTACGTTATCTGCAACCTTTCCTTTTATGAAAACCAGTGCAGGCAAGTAGAGTATAGAAAGGGTCCTTATAATCATGTAGTAACAGGACAGAGTGAAAGATTGTAAGTGATTATATTTTGGAAAAGAATGCATATATAGTGTCCATATTAGGTCAACTTTGTACATCAGGCAAAAAGGAATCATTATGTACTCCCTCCTCTGTAACTCCCTCCTCCCTCCTCTGAAACTCCATCCTCCCTGATCTGAATCTCCATCCTCCCTCCTCTGAATCTCCCTCATCCATCCTCTAAAAAATACTGTAATAAAAGATACCAAAGTGGCAGGTGCATGTAGAGGCAGTGAATTACTGTTTTAAGTTACTTGCCTGTTCTTTTTTAGTGTTTTTTGTTTCAGAAAAAAGATGCAGGTTTTTTTCCCCCAATATTATTAATACATTTGAGTTGACTATTATTCTGTTCTTCTATATATACCGTTTATACACAGTATGTCATGGTTATTAACATGTTCATCATACTCATAGATAGCTCTAAGTTTGAATGTTCAGCCATGGCAGGGGATGTAAGTTGCTGACATGGTACTGCAGTACAGAAAACCCTTCAGAAAAAGCTTTTTAGTATGGTACAGATAACAATCAGTATCTCAAACCAATCACTAATGGGTTCAGATTAGTGAGAGTCTACTATGTAATGAGTGACTGAGACTGCCTTAATTTTAATACATCTGAATAGAAGCTGTAACTGCACACATATCTTTAACACTTTCATATTTATAATAAACTATTTAAATAGACACAAGTATTCATCTTTTTTTCATAGCCTGCTATAATACATGGAGGATACTCAGTGCATGTTCATGGTATTGTAGTATTACATGGATGAGTGGTCAATGAGCTCTCAAAAGGGAAGAATGGGCTGTTGATGGTCATTCTTATAAGTTAAACAAGTACTGTATGTCACATACCTGCATCCTCGCCACGGCTGTTAAAAAAATAAAGATTAAAGCCGTCTGTATGACGAAAAAGTGAATGGCCATGTTGTGTACTATACACGGCAACAATATCTATAGAACAGTATGACTAGTTGAAAATTGGATGGGGGGTAATTAGGACCATTTGGTATGCATACAAGGTGTTAGTATCATAGTGAAATATATCAAAATGACAGATTTACAGAATGTGGAATAACTGTTTTCAAGATACATGTAAAAATATAAGTATGACATACATATGGACAAATGTACGGACAGACAGACATCCTTGTATATCCCCACACTCTGGTACTCTCAATAACTTATGCTAAATAATGTTACTACCAAGTTCCATCCCAATTGGATAATTAGTTTCCGGATACAAGTGTTACAGTACGCATACATACTGTGAGTTCATAAAACTGCCTCCATTATAACCCTGTCACAGTAAACTGAAGAAATGTATATTTTATAATGTGCTGCTCTCACCAGGCTGGATATTAATGTATGAAGATAACTTGTATGCATTTTGAAATATAAAAATATATTTTACTACAGGTGTTATAAACTGGATAATATATAGTCATGCAATATTGTTTACATCATTTATTTTTCCCAGACAAGAATGCATCTAAAGGAACAGCTTGGAATTCTGGTGATTATTTTAGAAATGTGTAAAGGTAAAAGCATTTTCTATTCTAGTACATTATTCAGGGATGGAAATAAGACTGCAGTTTCATAGCAGCTTGCTCAATTTCTGGTTTCACTTTGAGTTTAATAAGACACACTTGAGCTTATTACCTGTACACTGTGAATCAAGCTTGTAGTAAAACTTGGAATGGGTGACACTGGTATGCAATAATGACACTACTGTGCAATAGGTGTCTTATTTCCATCCCTGTTATTTAACTTTATAGGTAATTAACTGTGTAGAGTATGTAAAAAATAGCTGTACAAAAAGTATTTCTCTAGTGATTATTACAGAATTAAGCATTAAGCAAAAGTGTATAACCCTTTGAACTGCAAGGAAGATCATTTGTGTTATTATTTTACAGGCACTGGTTGGTGTTCTGGAGTACATATTGGTGCTCTTGAAGGAGAAATTGCCATTTTAACTTGCAACAAATGCAAAGAGAACGCAAGTTGGAGTGAGCTACAGAATTCTGGTTATACAGTTGAATGGAGTGTAAATACAAGTAGTGGGTTTTTGAAACTCACACAAACAGAGAAGGTGTTCTTTGAATTAAATTCACTCGGATTGCTGGGAGTTACATTAAACAACACTGGAGTGTATAAGTGCACTCTAAGGTAAGTGTGGATGCTTGTGGTTACCATTTAGGCCAATGTTCTTTTTTCATAGTGCTCAGGAAGTGGACTTTTAAATATTTTTATTTACATGCACTCTCTTAATTATCGAGGCAGTGATGGTTTTTAGAACAGCTGCTGTTAAGGTCACTTGAATAGACCAAAGTATGTCTTTATTACAATTTATTTAAAAAAATAAAATATTGTATTACTTTTTAATTAAATTGAACACTCCAATGTACAACATAATGATTTATTCTTTCAATGTATCATTTTCTTGTGTAACACAGAAACGAAACACATATTGTTGAATCCGAACAACTTGAGTTGGAAGTGTACAAAGGAAAGTGTTACAACAGCAATTATGAATACTTACGTTCCAGTTTTGTTGACCAGTCCACTAATCTCATCTGTCCAGAGATGGAACTGTTCTCCAGTACTAAGCATCGTGTAACATGGGTGAAGGTACCTGTCTTATTTCATATATATTAAGAGGAGTGCTAACAAAGATATCCTTTTTTATTATCTCTTAATAAGATCAGCAATGGTATCACTGGTCCTCCATTTTCTTTTGCTGATGATCTTTGGCTTGTTTCCATGAATTTTTAAAATCAATTTGGCACATGCAGATAGAAGTAAACATCGCATCTGCTTTAAATACAAGCAAATAACCAAAAGTACAAGATAAAGGGGACCAGTGGACTGCTAACATTAATACTATATCAGGAAACTGATCAAATTCGGATTGTAAATGAGGCTATGGATGATCTATTCTATGTTGTGCACCCTTAAATATCACACACCTAAATTGCAAATGGCATGTTTGAACAGTATTCTAGGGTAGCAGTTCAAAAATAGCATGCTTTGGGTCTGTCATCTATAGACCCGGCATATGCTTCCAGTGAAGGTTTTCTGATGCTAGTTTAATTTCTCAACAGTTTAAAATGTATCTACTACAGAATAAACCACGTAACACTTCTATTTAAGCACTGAAAAAACTGTTGCCCCAAAGGATGAGGATTGAAATGTTTCAGCATGGCAAAGTACATTGCATATTTGCATGTCTTGTTTTTGTGTGCTGTTAATCAGCTTTAATATGGCAAATATAAATCTAGATTGTATGTAGTATTTCAGTTTTTTTTTTTAAAGTGTATTTGACATACAATCTTTTTTTTCTAAAGGACTGCGATAAAATAATTACGTCAGAAAATAAAATGCATATTGACAGAACAACAAAAATACACTCTGGGCATTACACCTGCATATATTCTGTTGAATATGATGGAAAAGAATACAATATATCAAAAACAATAAACCTGGTTGTAAAAGGTAAGGTTCCTGTGTCTCTTATAGAACTAACAAAGATACAGTAATTAAATGTTAAGTTTTCTTAAATGTGCAGTAGTTAAATATGTGGTAATAATAAAATAAAAATTACATTTGAATATGTACCAATTCTATTGAATCTATTCATTTATTCGTTTAGATTCTCCTGAAAGTTTGGACCCTAAGATGACATTTCCTATTGGAACGGTTGCAGTTGAAGTAGAAATAGGTATGTAACTATGAAATGATGCACATTTGAGTGGCATACAGCTATGGCCAAAGGGTTTGCATCACCCTATAGAATTACCTAATTTTCCTTCATGAAGTCGAATGAACCCTGCTGAAAATTGTTCCGTTAACATATTGAATTACAAACCGTTTTGTAGCTTTCCATATACTTAACGAAAAGCTGACAAAAATTGAAAAATTTTGAAAACTAACATGAAATACTGTAGTACTAGTATGGCTTATTTTGCAATATCATTTTGTAGTTTCTTTGATTACATGATGTTAAATACAAGTTCTACATTATCTTCCTATAGTTTATTTGTATTATGTCTCAATCTAAAATTCTAGGTGATGCTAAACCTTTGTCTGTAGCTATCTACTGTACTTGCAATTGGTTTCAGTTCTGAACACGCTGAGCAGATTTTATTTGCCACACTGGTAAAACCTCTAAGGATATGATTTTACACCAATACGTAATTAAATCAGCCTGCTATAGTGGAAGAGCTACCTCTCCATTCTCTGCAATGTGATATTTGGAGATGTTGTAGGGGAGCAATTCCACTTTAGTAAACAAACATACCATATTGTACCACTACTACTGTACAGGGGACCAGATCAAAAGCTTGTTTAGGTCATTCTTTTTTTCAAGCACATATCGTGACTGTTGAGGAATAAAACTGTACATCTTTTTGTATGTTTGTTTGTTTTCTTTGTTATGGTATTTGTATACCGTGAACTGTTTAGGTAAAGAAACAACAATCAACTGCACAGCAATTCTGTATAAAGATGACCCATTTGTAACTCTGTATTGGAAAAAGAACGATTCCTTTGTTTCTATGTGTGAGGACAACCACCATGTATGCTCAGAAGATGGAACGTATGTACTGTTTATGACAAATGGGTTTATTGGAACATTGGTCAAAATAACAACACACATAGTGGTATATTCCAGTATTCCAGCATGTTCTACATGATATCTCTGCCTAACCAAAATTGTGTTTTTTTACACCCTTTGTTTTGTATTGCTACTGTTCTAAAGCAGTATGTGTTTTGTTTTTCAGTGGAGAACATACAGAAAAGGAACCTCAGAACTCATATCAGATAATGTCACCATTAATATTTAAAAATGTTCAAGAAGAACACCTCAATATGAAATATGACTGCATACTAAGTAGCACTACGAAGAGTGGAACTGGATCAATCATCTTAATAAAAAAAAAAGGTAGGCTTCGGTCAGTTTAATAATATACAATAAGGAATTGTTCATATTGTTATTGATTTTATATAACTACTGTAAATGTCACACCTTTATATACTGTACCTGCAGACAAACAAAAAGAGGCTAAACATTTTAATTTGATTTTACTAACGAGTTCTGGCGTAGTTATTATTTTCTTTTATATACAACTGCAATGGAATAGGCTACAATAGGATATCTGACCGAAAATATTTCACATGTCTAAATGGTTTCTTTTTATAGACAAAAAAACATGCTGGGGTGCCTATTACCTAGTAGCTGGGCGTTGCTGACATTCAATTAAACACAAAATGAAACAATGTGCTAAATTTGCAAACTCCAGTTATAATGTCAACATTTGTATCGAAACATACATAAGTTGAATGGCGAGTAAACAATTTAAAAACATTTCTGTGATGTCACCCTTTGATCTTTTCATTGATTAATTCTACTAATCTTCTAATTAAAAGTCGCTGTGTGGCTTCGAAGAGAAGGGGAGTACGGAGCAGATATGTTGATTAACTAATCCACAGTTTGTGCTACAAAGCCACAGAACATTGTTGATTCGTCAATGAAACTACAGTCAGAAGAATTCAACAGAAAAGCGAATACCACCTTCAACAAATAGTTAATTATAGTTTTACACATTTCAAACATAACACTTAGAAAAGGGCTTGTGATTTCAGTTTAACATTTCATATTGTCAAATGAAAGTAATACAATTATACATTAACAATGTAAAAACACATTTTCATAATTACAAATTAACTTCCACAGAAACATTCCCCCTTCTAATTTTTATTTCACATCTTCTGGACAAGTTCAGGAACAGCAATTTCATCATCACTTAGTACATTTACATTAATTACATGAACGTTAGATGTAAAGTCAGCTTTTGCATTTCTTTAGTTTAACCATTGTTCAAACAAGCTTACAGCCCACTTACATTTTGCCTGAGTACTTCTCGAAAACTGATCACTGGCAATGATACTTAGTTCTTCATCTATTTTAGGTTTGGCAAAACGATCAATAACTTTACTCTCCGTTCCTGGTTCACATTGCTTTGTTTTTTTTCCATTTTTATTTTTCTAATGCCACTTATATGTTCTATATGTAAAACATAGTTCCCACTACTATCTTCACTTACAAAAGGCACTTTTGACTGTGTAAGTGTGATTTCAAACTCACAACAACATTCATGTAATGTGAGAGACAAACATTTGAAATGTTTGAACTTGGCGTAACAAAGGAGCAAAAACCAAATCATATTACCAAATGAACAATCAATTGAATCTCGTTATCGAAGAAGTATCAATTAGGAAGAAATGTTTTAAGTGGCAGAAACAATTCAAAGTGTTGAATCGGTAAGAAAATAATGCACAGTTTTTTTACCGATTCAACACTTAGGGGTAGATGTACTAAAGTGTTGCATCTGTCACAATCGTTGCAAACCACATGCAAACCAGTCGGAAGTGTAGCGTGAAATGTACTAAACAAATGCAACGCTTTTAGCATCATTTTAACGAAGGGTTTGCAGCCGCAGT
This sequence comes from Acipenser ruthenus, assembly GCF_902713425.1. Classification (NCBI taxonomy): domain Eukaryota; kingdom Metazoa; phylum Chordata; class Actinopteri; order Acipenseriformes; family Acipenseridae; genus Acipenser; species Acipenser ruthenus. The sequence goes on from NC_081196.1 coordinate 49,126,293, forward strand.
TCTTATCTCCGCTTTAGCCTTAAGTAAATATGTAATTCTGGGCGTTCCTACAGAAATTTGTAAAAACAGGGTGGAGATAGTGCAAATGAGGGATCAAAAATATTGTAATAAGATGTACTAAAGCTGTGGGCAATTGCGACACTTACAACTGCATCCATTTTTTAAGAACTTCTTAGCATCTGTATAGGACCATGATCTATTGTGTGTTAATTGTCTAGGCTACTAAGTAGACCAAGTTAAAAATAATAATAATTCAAATAAAATTAAAAAAAAAAAACTAAAATCATTTAGTTTCATTTTAAAATACATTGAGAACTGTAAATGTATGTGTGTGCGATTTTATTGTATCGTTTTTAAACCTGACACCTCTTTATGTCAGACAAACATGTCCGGTTTAGCGAGGGGCTACTGTATGATTGATTATGAAAAGCTTTTTGGGGTGAAGGTTGGGGCCAGTGACGGAGGAATAGCCGGTGCAGCCAGTGCAGTTGCACAGGGGCCCGCGCACTTAGGGGGCCCCAGCAGCCAACATCAAAAGATGAAATCATTATATAATCAATGTATTCATTTTCAGGACCATCCACCTCGGTGATTATTCATTTAATAATCTGTTTATTCACTCATTATTCATTCATTCATTCATTCATTCATTCTATGGGGCCTGGCGTGTTCTCCTTTTTGCTGTTCGGACAGGGTCTCAGGGCTCAATGCATAATTAAAATACGTCTCACAGGTTCAACACGGTCAACTGTCAACGGTGAGAGTTTATATATATATATAGTATGTGTATATGTATATATATATATATATATATATATATATATAATATATAATGACAGTACTAAAGTAGGTAAAATTTGATTCTTGCACCCTTGCATGTATAGACGTTATCTTTAGGGCACTCTCTGCTGCAGCAGCCGCTATTTTATTTGAAAAAATGTCGCACAACTCTCGCTAAGATGACGCAAATAATATTTTAATTAGCATATTGCGGCTCTCTTCGTTAACATATTTTTCTTAGTACATATGACAAAATGTGCACTTTGCCATTGCCGTAACCAAAATGCAATGTTTGTGCTGACACTGGCCCATCTTAGTACATCTGTCCCTTAGTATTTTTTTTTTTTTTTTTAAATCCCTTACGGAATACTGTAGTTGTGTCAACACTCACAGTTTTTCCATAAAGTTTGTATGGAGAGTCACAGTCGTTCAACTGAATTTATTCTAACTCGGCAGGATGTGACACAACTTTAGTGCTGAATCCATTCAAATATTAAAACTTTAAATATACCTTTATGTTGGTATTTGTAATGGTAAATGTCTTTTGAAAGATGTACAACAAAATATTTTGCTGGGGTTTTCTTTAATATTTTCTTGTATTTTTTTTTCCTCACCAGTTATTACAGACATCAGTCACAGCTCCTTCTCTTCTGGAATTATAATGGTAGTTGTTCTTATGATTACCATCGTCACAGTCATTGTTATCTGTGTATTGCTAAAAGTAGATATCGTCCTTTTCTACAGAGCCTTCACAGGCAAAGATGAGACTATTGGAGGTAAGGTGATTTGGATATATATATTTTTGTTTGTTTTATAATCTTGTAATTTTGAATACTAAGAATCAGAAACTAAAGCATACAAAGAATAAAAATTATGGATACTACTAATTTATCTTAAATGGTATACATCCTGCAAGTCGTAAACTGCCAGTAAAGGGGAGGTAATTAATGTTATTTTAATCTAAATTACTCCCAAACAAATCCAGTCCAAAGCATTTGGAGAAATATTAGTCTTAGATCAGTCCTCATAATGTAACGTATTGCAAGACTAAAATGCCTTTTCTCGCAAAAAATGTGCGTGTGTGTGTATATATATCAGGCACAGTGTGTTTACTTGGAGACCGTCAACTCTTTCAGATTTCAAGGAATATGATGCTTACGTAACTTACGATAAGGCTGGTAGTACTTCGTCCTGTGCTGAAGAGGAAAGGACTTTTGCGCTTGAGGTGCTGCCTCAAGTTCTCGAGGAACAGCTTGGTTACCAGCTGTGCATTTATGAGCGAGATGTCCTTCCGGGGGGAGGTAAGGGTGTTTATGTTTGTTTTTAATCACTAAACAAATGAAGCAAGTGAACTGTATAAATCAAACAAGAAACTACACATACCAGTAATTGCTTTTGGATTTGCTGAATTATTTGCTAAAATTTCTAATTCAGTACGTTATACTGTAGGAATACCGTGGCTTACAAGATAGGTGAATGATTGCGGTGTCACCATTTTAAAAGCAATTTTTGAACTTTAATGGAATTCTTAGAGGTGCCTCAGGTATGATTTCTTTTTTTAAAGCAGTTGACATCAACCGTACCGATATTGCGAATAAAGCACAGTAGTAAAAACTGAATATGGTACGGTTGATAGTCTCTGTAAGTCGCCTTGGGTAAAGGCGTCTGCTAAATAAACAAATCATAGCACTTTTTTTTTGTGATATGGCCTTTTTATGAATTATTGTCCAGATTTCTATTTTAAAAAGTGTTGTAAGTATTGGGTAAATAAATATTAATAAATTAACGACATACCAGACCTTTGTGTTGCTCACCACGCCCCTATTTTTGGTGAATGTCTTTCTTTTGTTAAACAAGATCAATAATGATAGTATATGCCAATCATTGGACACAAAAATAAAAAAATATATATTCTGAACACAGTAACTTTGCTGTAGAACTGCAGAGCCTCTTTCAGTTTGTTGAAGGTGCTGATTTTTTCAGTAAGTGTGTGTGTGTGCATCCCTTCCTCGACACACAATAGCAATCAAGTCAAGCCAAAACATTATAACCACAATATAATTTACACTGTACAAATACTGTCTTATCTCAGCTATTCAATCCACTTGCCACTTATTTAATAAGTATTTACAGCAGATTACCTGTCGTTTTGCATATGAACGATTGTGTGCACCCAGATTAAAAGCATTATTAGTATTAATAATGAGCAATTAACTTTTTTAGTTTTAAATTCAGAGGCTGACACTATTCATTTCAGCTTTGGTCAGGGGACAGTCATGGTGCCAGAGGGGTGAAAACTGAGCAGTTTAGTTTTTTATATTTAAACTCATATTAAGACTTTTTTAAATATTGTCGAAACAGCCATTATTCCAGGTCATTGATTTATGAAAGAAAAATGCATGTATTTAGACTGTGTAAATTGATTGCTACAAAACTGGATATTCCAAAACTACTGTGTAGAAAGAAAAACACAGCCTGACTAATCTATAATGTGCAATGTCCGACTTCCCCCTTTTTGTGTTTTGAAACCCTGCTTCTGTACATTTTAGTTTAGGGTGTTGCACAGTACAAGTTGGTATGACACAACGAGAGAGCTGCGCTCCCCTCAAGTATTCAGAAACTTGTATTGCATCACATCATACTGCAATGGTTACTTAATAACTTCAGGTCAATTTGTGAGATTGTTTAACAGTGCACTGAGTTTGAAACCAGGCCCATGCACACATTATTTCTGCCTTGTGCTTCACAATAAACATGAGACGCTCTGCAGCAGGACTGTAAGATCTTCTTAGGCGTTTGTGTTTAAGTGTTGGCTTCCCCTGTCTTTACTTTGAAGTATGTCTCGGGGCCCAGCAGGACCAGTTGCATTACAATATGTTTTATCAGGTGATGACTTGACTCACCATTGTATTGTGTACTGTCTAGATTAATACAAGTAATTACTGTAACTCATGGTATGCCCTTTGCTCATCAGGATCCCTAAACTTTAGGGCACCAAAAGAGATTAGAAAGATTTTCAATATGAAATTAGTTGTCTTGAAATAACAAATAATAGTAGTAGTAGTCGTAGTAGTAGTAGTAGTTGTAATAATAATAATGTTTTGTTTTTTGTTTGTTTGATTTCTTCAGCTTTTGTTGATGGTGTATTGGAATACATTGAAAAAAGCAGAAGATTAATAATGATTCTGAGTGAGAAAAATATGGATAGTGAAAGGCAATATGAATTAGTAACTGGTCTACATAATGCATTGGTTGATAGAAAAATAAAAATCATATTAATTGAGTATAAGCCTTTAAAGGACCTAGGCTCTTTACCGGAGTCACTCCAACTACTTGTAAAGTCCAATGGGACGGTAAAATGGAAGGACAGTGAGTCCATGAAAGTCAATTCACGATTCTGGAAGAAAGTGCAGTACCTGATGCCAGCAAAAAAACATGTTTCATCTGATCCAGAAGAAGTGAAAATGCTCTAAAATGTAACCACTATGGCACATCACTTAAAGTCTTCAATAATGTACCTTCCAGCCCTGAGACATGTCTTGTGTGAATGCTTTCTGAGCCATACATTATTCTATTTACAGTATAATATATTCAAAGGTTTCTTTTTTTCTTTCTTTTTTTTTTTGGGGGGGGGGGTGTTTATAAAACAGGTGAAAGACTGCTACATATAATTTATTGTCACCTATATGATTCAGTTTTGATCAGGGCACAAAGCACTAACGCTAAAAAAAAGGCACAAACTGGCACATAGAGCCCAATGAAGTGATTTTGGTGCTAAACATTCAAAATGTCAAAATGTGACCTTATTAACATGTTCCTGAGCGATTTTGAAGACAGTACTGGTTTGCCTTTGTGCTTCAAACTCTGAGCATGTCTTATCAAATTGCAAAAATGCTGATGCTAATTATTGAATACATTGTAAAATAGGAACTATAGCGTTATCATACAATTACATCATCAGAGAATTCACATAGGACTTTTTTGCAAGTGTACATTAACATTAACATTATGTTAAAAGTGAGTCGTCAACCACATTGACGAACATTTTCAGGTTTAGTCACCATTTGAACAGAGCTAGAGATCACGAGGTATGTACATTTGTTTAAAGGTTTTTATTTTATTTTGCTGACTAATTTGTAATGTTCTCTTGTTATTGTTAGAATTTATGACTAAGCTATTGTTATAAGTTATGATTATGATGGAAATACTGAATTTGATAGTTTCACAATATTCAAGTTGAGCATATGCATTGTGTATGTTACTTCATTGTATTGTACGCTTTTAAAACTATGACTGTTTACATATTTCTATGAACTGTTTTTTTATGCACTGTAGGATAATACATATTCAAAAGTGTCTATAACATGGTTACATGTGCATGATTTGAAATGCCAAGAAGCGTAAACCAAATAGAAGAATTCTTACTTCTTGAAATGAAAAGCATTCCATATATTTGCTTTTAAATCTTTATCGTCAATGTATAGTATTATTTTACATATCTTGCTTTCTCTTGTGAATCATTTCATTAGAAATTTATGTTAAGCCTGCACACTCCACGGAATAAATAGATTTTTAAAATTCACTTCATATTCACTTCATATTTCACTTCATATTTTCTAATACCGATGTTTTACACCACAAATATCAGCTTAATTGAAAACTACAAGTGTTGAGAAGAGTTATCATATAGTACATAAACATCCACATTTTGTTTTGGGCAGACATGCATATCATGGAGATCCAGAGGTTAAAACAATGTGCCAGTGTAAAGGTTAATGTCCACTTGACACCACCTGTAATGGAACTCTTGAGAGAATCATAGAATACAACAGTGTTCTGTAAAGTCAGCAGTTCATTGATAAAGGCAACAAACTTCTTCTATCCTGTACAAAAGGCAATGACATATACAAGAGAGAAGCAGACAATGGCATATACAAGTGAGAAATCTATGTAAGGAGAATTGCTAGTGTAACACGCATGGGCTTAGACAATAAGACATCCATGCAAGATCTGCGTAAAGGAAAAAACATTATGATTGTACACCAATACATTGGAGGAGGGGAGGAGGGCGGCTACATATTACAGAAGAAATGACTATTCTGTACAATAGCAGCAATGGTTGAAGACTACACACTAGGATTTAGATAAGGGTCATTCCACACCAAATGGGCAACATTTTGGAATCTTCCCCCACATCATCTCAGATTTTTTTGATAACGCATATAGAAGTACCTGGAAGTGTTTTAGCAAGAATCCCATAATATTAGCAGTCAACTCTCATTTTTAAAGTTATAGGGTATTGAGGGTGTACCTGTGACAGATGAAAACAAACACTGAAAAGGAGAGGTATTTGAGAAGACAGATCTTTTTAAAGTATTCAAGATCTCTTCTTGATACAGTACACACAGAACTGCTCTTTTAGTTTAGTAACATGTCAACATATTACCTAGATGTGAATGTGATGGAGCCAAATGTAGAAAAAAGTGCAATGACACAAATAAAAATGCTTTCTTGTATTTGTGAGAACTCCTGAACACTGTAGTTATCGCCTTCTCTGCTCTGCAATTGCCATATGAACCAATTTCCTAAAGATGGATAGAAATAACATTTTGCCAAACTGTATACAATATTGCAGATACTGTAAATAGTTTAGCTGATTTACACAGAAACACAATTTGCTGTTTCGTCAATTATCTGCTGTCTAGATGCAAGTAAACGTCAATAACTGATTACCTTGTGAAATTGAAATTGCACATATAGTCTTTGTTGTTGCTAGACAACCTGGAGAAACTACAGAGAAGGCAATAACTGTAGTGGTCCTGAAGAGCAAGCAAGTACAAGAAAGGATTTTTATTGGTGTCATTGCACTTTTTTCTACATTTGCCTCCATCGCATTAACATCCATGGTCCCCAGTATGTAATATATTGGCATATGGGGATTGTCTTGGACTATTTTGTAGATCTTTAAATGGTTGAACCTTTTATTCTACTGTTTATATAGTTGAAATATCATTAAAAAAAGCTTATTTGAACACAGTCTCTGGTTCTTGTCTGTTTAAAAGTTAATGAGGGTCAGAAACTGGGAAGGCTTGACGCTGCCTTCTAGTGGAATAACATTTGTTAAATACTATCTATACTCATATTTTTATATATGATTTTCAGGAATTGGATCACATAATGTGAAGCTGAAATATGATCTCATGGACAGGGATTGCTGTAAAAAATGAAAAGAGTAGATCACCATGGCTTACAGTCCCGTACATCCACTGTATGTGTATGAAAAAGACTACTGTCCCCAACATTTTTTTATTTTAAATGCTAATTTTCTGATATACTAGGGTCTCATACAGCACTATGTTACATACTGTACAGACAGAAGGTCGATTTGACAGACAGTTAGCCTTGTTAATCCCCAGATTAATTAGGATTCACTTAATAATATGTGTAAAAAAAAAAAAAGAAAAAAGGTCTTTGGCAAAGTTAATCACAATTGGGAATGTAGTTCTAGATATGAGCAAAACATGATGTGGAACGCAAATCCTAGTGCAGGGATTATAAAGGTAAAACACCTTAGTTAAATATAAAACCCAGTCTATGAATTTTGACTGCCTCAAACCAAAAGTGAAAGAGGATGAAAGGAAATTAATTTGGGGAAAAAAGATTATAAACAGAAAGCTGTAATTAGCCTGCAGAACTGAATACAAAGACATGTCATTTGAAGTATATTAAACAGGTGCCAACTGCCATCCTTCTTTTAATTTGTTTAATAATTAAAAGATAAACTGGAAAACCGGGACATATTTTCAAAATGTTACTCCACTCTAACGAATGTCTATTTTTTGTGAAGTGGAAAAATCCATATTATTGTTACAAAATGAGAAACTAACAACTGAACGGTGCTTAAAAAATACTGAATTATATTGTTTTGTTCAAATAAGTATGTAAAAGCATGAAGTAATTACATTGAAAATATACCCCACACTTTTTTTTTTTTTTCCTGGGAGTTTGTTTGGTTTAATAGTAATATGTTCCAAATGTAAGAAATACAAATAATGAAACAAATAATATATATAAATATATATAGACTACAGCACTAAATGTAGTATTTATTTTTTCTCAAACTCGTGTACTGTAGGCGTCCACGTTCTGGGAAAAAGTACTCAATTTTGAAACAACCTGTGTGACGTGATAGGACTTTACATCCGTGCATACAAAAAATTATCAAGGTCATCTTTGCACAGGAAATCCATAGAAAGTTAGCAGGCAGCAGTGTTAATAGGGTTACTTGATAAAAACAACGACGACAGGAAGGCTAAGTTCCTGTGAATTAAATACCGACATAACCGGCATAACTGTAAGTAGCTAATGATTGAACTCTTTATAAATGACTGGATATACATTATACATTTTACGTATGTTTTGTTTTTAGCATTAGATCCAGTATTAGACATTAATACACCAATAATTGTAATCAGTCACCACCTATGCAAAGAGTATGCACAATACTACTAATACAAATAGAAAATACACAACTTAACAGACTTACCAAAAATGTGTCTCAAATGTAATGATATATTTTAGTTTTTGATTTTTAATTATTTTTTGTTTGAAATGCTGTCAAACTGTCCTAAACCTTTAATGTCATTACCGCACACATTTAATCATAAAATGACATGATTATATGTCATACTTTTCTTATGCTGTAATACAGGTTAGGTGTATATATAATATTATACAACACAACTGCAATTTACAGTGACTAGATGGTTTGCTGCAAGTTGTAAACCTTGTCATATACTTTACTTTTAGTCATACTACTGTATATCTTCCCTCATGAGGGGCATTGAGAGATGAGTTTAAAAAACTAGATGTGATATATTTTTCCTAAGTTCTGCAGTTGGATAATATTTAAATTTGGTTCAAGGGATAACATTTTTTTTTACTAGATCCCTCCCTCCACCCCGTGGAATTGATAGATACTATTATTATCCTAAGTAATCTCTAGCAAATCCAGTTTTTTAAACTCATCCCCATAGCGAAGATATACAGTAGAGTGACTAGAAGTAAAGTGTATGATGTGGATTAGAATTTACAGCAAACCATCTAGTCACTGTAAATTGCAGTTGTGTTGTTTAATAAAGCTTACGCCGTGAAAATTCACCATGAAAGCATAAGCCAATGATGTGATAAACCTGTATTACTGTAAGTTTGGGACAGACACATGCATTTAAATTATATTTGTTTATTATTTTAATGAAAACGTATTAACCCCCTTTCATAATGTTGCACAAAATAAAAAAAATAAGGGGCTGTCCTATAGTCCGTGTTCCGTAACAAACAAAAAGCTGGTCCAATTTATGCAAAGCTTTTGTCTTAAGTACGTAATATCTCAATGCCCGCACTGGGCAGAGGAAGTTTAATCTCTCATCCTCCGATGAAGCAAATGGAGGCGGATGAAAACACTCCAGTTCCACAGATTGGTTAATGTGAAAAGCTGTAATCACCTTGGGGAGGAAAGTGGGGTTGGTGCGCAGCGACACTCTGCTTCCATCCTTCCACACACACATGCAGGAGCTGTGCAGACAGCACCTGCAGCTCACTGATCCACTTGGCAGAGGTGATAGCTAAAAGGAAGGCTGTCTTCATAGACAGGTACTTCAGCTCTATGGAGTTTAAGGGCTCAAACGGAGCCTTTGTAAGAGCCTCCAGTACAATGTTAAGGCTCCACTCTGTGAGAACAGTACTCCTAGGAGGATGTAATCGCTGTGCACCTTTAAGAAAGCGCGTAGCCAAAAAATGCACACCCGGAGACATAGAATCTACGGGGGCATGGCAAGCAGATATAGCAGCTAAATACACTTTCAAGGTGGATCGACCTGCGCCTTCCCGAACTGTTCCCAAATGCGCTCCACCATCTGACGGTGGAGATGCCACTGACGGATGCGGACCTCTCCTGGAGAGGAGATCCGCTGCCCAGTTCACCACTCACGGAATGTGCGTCGTCCGCAGGGACAGCAGGTTGGTCTGAGCCCATATTAATAGCTTGAAAGCTATGCCATGCAACCTCGGGGACCGACGGCCTCCCTGGTGGTTGATATACGCTACTACTGTTGTGCTGCCCATCCGGATCAACGCACGTGTGCCGCTCAGCACTGGGAGAAAGTGCTGGAGAGCAAGGAACACCGCCTGCAACTCTAGCATGTTTACGTGCAGGGGTGCCCAGCGGTCCGACCAGGATCCGCGGGCTCCCCTGCCCTTCCAGACCGCTCCCCATCCCAAGTTGGAAGCGTCTGTTGTCACCACTTGGCGGTTCAGTACTACTCCCATTTGCACCCGTCTGCACAGGTGAGAGGGAACCCTCCACCAATGTAGGGCTGCTGAGCACGTGAGAGACACAGTCAACCGGTGGTGTCTGTTGCGTTTGGCATTGAGATGAAATGCATTGAGCCACGCTTGCATTTAGGATTGCTGCTGTAGCTGCTGCCATCAGACCCAGTAGTTTCTGGCACACCCTGAGGGTTACCTGCGATTCCTGTCGAAACAGGGAGAGGCAATCCTGAATAGCTGCTATCCTGTCGTCCGACAGGTATACGCGCATTGTATTGGAGTCCAGCCGGAGCCCCAGATACGTGGTGCATTGTACCGGTGCAAGCCGACTCTTTGCATTGTTTAAGGTTAGGCCCAGCCTGACCAGATGCTCTGTCACAATTGCTGTGTGGGCTAGTGCCTCTCGTGACTGGGAACAGATCAACCGCAAGGGTGTCCCCCACCTGCATGTCGGAGGAGAACGATGCTGCATCACCCGAAGCCGCTATGCATAGCGTGTCCTCCTGTGCCAGCTGAGGCGACCTTTCCCACCCCCCTTGCGCTCCCAGATAACAGCCAATCACAGGGGAGACACTGAACACACGCTATTACACAGACACAGGTAAACAAAGCGGCGGCGGGAACAAAAACACAAAGGCACAGATCGTTACAATACATTTACGTTTTGTCATTGTTGGTCTAAATCCCGCCAGAACAACAGCTACAAAATTACCATATTGCACATACTTGTGTAGAATCGTATTGAATATACCCTAAATGAAAACGCATGATGCAACTGAGGAATAATCACAGATGTCTGTCTGTGTTAATCACTTTATAAAAATAATGTTCTACCTGGTACCTTTTTTAAAAAAAACTTTTCACTGCAACGTTATTTTGACAAAAGGTAGTGGCTGCATGAAAACCGGGACATTTTTAAGACTGATGAATGTCGGACGATTGACGGGAAACCAGATAGTCTAGTCACCCTATCTGTAAGCTGCCTTTTCAGGAATATAAACAGCTGTGGCTGTAGAAAAGATAGAGATCAGGAACCCGTTGCCATAGATACCTCACCAGGAAAGGCTGTTCCTTTTACTTTTGCGTCATATCCTGCCGAATGTTGAGCGCACAACACTGCTTAATTGTACAATACCATGGGGGGGCAGTTTTCGGTTACAAACTGGATACTGTGTCCTACATTCCTTCCTTGTGTTTTGCAAGTGGAAATAAAAAAAGCTGTGCTGCTGTCTTTGTCAGAATTGCTTGATAAGCTCTAGTACTGAAAAAGAGAAAGGAAATCCTTACTTCTAAGCAACACTGCAGTATGACGTTTTGCTTTTGTTTCGAGTTAATGACCAAATTATTATTTCGTGTGTCTCTTTGTAAGCTGGAAACAGGAAAACATTTGGGTACCTGCAATGCAAGACGTGGACAGTGCACGACCCTTGGAGAGGCAGCAAAGATTGGACAGATGCTGTTAATGCCTTTCACAAAGCGAACATGTGGACTGAAGTGTACTGGGTATTGTCATTCATTTTGTTGTTGTTGCCTGGTGTCCAAGTGACTTTTTATAAATTCCAGGAAACTGAAGGTATTATCACCATTTTGTTTTTTTGTTTTTTGTTTTTTTAAAACTAACATATAAAACACAATTGTTTGTCTCGTCTTGTTAAACATGTGTGTCAGTATATAGCCAACACAAATTATGCAACGTTTCCATCTGCCTCACATACTTTGAAGTAAGCTAATTTTTCTCAGCAGCAGAGCAAGATGAAATCGATTTCAAGTAGGACTCCGTCAGCCCCAGTTGTGCTTGTGGGCTTTCAGAACGCAATCTCTCCAAGTCACGCTGATGGTGGCCGTTATCAAATGAGCATCCAATGGACACTCTTAAGTGGGTTTAAAATTTTAGACTGAAAAAATTGCAGTATAAATGTTGGAAGTTGTTGAATACATTTATAAATAGCTTTAGTTATTACCGTTTATTATTTTTTATTTATTTAACACGGGATATGTATACAGTACAAAAAACTAACATTTAATAGGGTGAACCTCATGCTACCGATCAATGTAGGTATTGATGAAAATGAAAATGTATTTATCGGGCACCTCCTATCTTGTGAAAACCGTTGTATCACGTAAAACACATAACACGTTTAATTAGTCTATTCTTTTTAACATCATTGAACTTATTTTAAGTTTCTTTCCACTCTAAGACATAACATCAACAGTAGATGTGTACAAGTGAATGTAATATTTAGATTTGCTTTCATGAATGTCATCAACAGGTTTCTTGACTGGAATGCAGCCAGGTGGATATATAGCTTTAGCTGGAGATCAATTCATAATGCAATGTGCTTCACTAAATCAATCAGTTATCTATAATGATTCCGAGAGCTATCAAAACAAGGTTGCATGGTTTCGACATTATCAGAATGGGGGCCAGGCACAGCTGGTTGGCAATGGACACGAGAACGTTATCCTGAAAGGAAATTTCTTATGGTTTACAAAACTGGAAACTATTCACTCAGGGGTATATTCCTGTCAAATAAGGTAGGGTTACATTTCTGGGAATTATTTTTTTTTAACATTCTTACACATACCACACTGAAGTAGTGTTAGCTATCAAAAATGATGCTCAGTTTTAACTGCCTCTGTTAATTTCTATTTGAGTATGCAATAAAGGCTGATTTTGATTCAGTGTTTTAACTTAAGTTCTGATTACATTCTAGCATTGTTGGGTCAATACAAAGGGGTTGGTGGAAAAAAAAAAAAAACACGTTCTCTGAGCAGTAAAAAATGATCTGTTAAGAAGAGTTCCAACAGATTTTGCTATTTGTGGAAAAAGCTCAGTCAGCTGTGACAAAAGATACATTGAGTATCAGATGATAAAAACCTTTCTTTACAATTTTGTATTAACACTCATGTCCTCTGCACATTTTTCTTGAATGAATTACAGGGATGAGAAGATATACCTCACATTAGCTGTTAAGCAGAAAAACAAGACACACTGCCAGGATTATGCACACAGCACAGTAGACCTACTGTCTGGTAGCGGTGATTCAATAACCTGTCCTATGACTTGTTACAGTGCTTCGGGACATTTGCCTGTGAGATGGTACAAGGTACAGTAATGGCATGTTATTGCTAAGTATTGGTACCTTTCTAAGATTCAAGTTCAGTTTGCTTTGTGGACACAAATTATCCCAAACATTTGACATAAACAATGAATATAAGTAATATACATAGTAGCTGTATAACTGTTTTTGTATTCTCATTATTCAGAATGGGAAACCTGTGAAATTGAACAAAAACAGACCAACGCTGGAACTTGAAAATGAAAAACTTGTACTAAAGACGGTCTATATAACAGACGCTGCCAATTATACATGTGATTTAAACTACAGTGAAAACAATACTCTGTGGATTGTGAGAAGAATGTTAACAGTCAGAGTTTTTGGTAAGTGCTTTTAGGTTGTTGTTACTAACAAATGGTATATTCAGTGGTTTTAAGGTGGTGTTCAGCAAGATTTTGACTAGAAGACTTTCTCAATGTCTTCAATGTTTTAGAGTATCAAAATTAAAGTAAGTTTTACCTAATGAGCTACTGAAACAGTCTCATTTATATTAACCATGTTGGCAAGCTTGCAGATGTGCTTCCTGTATTTGCATTAAGCCCAGAATTAAGAAGTACAGGTCATTTTCTTTTTGCTGTAGATTGGAATGCTTACTCATATATGGGTAAGATGGGTTAAGAATACGTGTTGCCCACCTTTTAAAATCTTTTTTTGTTTCTTATATTTTTTGTGCTTCACAGGACAAGAAACCAAGAGACCACCATCTATTCTCAACCTCAATGGTGTGAAGACTATTGAAGCAGAACTTGGTAAGATTTGAGTTATTCACAGGATTATATAGGTAATACATTGCATTTGTATGTTACTTTGTCTGTGCTCAACAAAGCACCATTTTTTAAAAATAAAAAGAACAATGTAGTGTGGTATAGTACTCTAGTAGTGTTTCTTTTTTATAATTCTGTATTGTTGTTTTTGTTATTTACCAGGTTTACTTCTACCTACTTCTTATAAATGATATACGGTTTCTTAAGCACTCTTGTTTGTCGGTTTTATAACCTTTGTCTGTCGTTTTGAAATAAATACAAGCTAATTAAAGATTTAAACAGAATTAAAGAGTTAACACTTTTCAAAGAAAAAACTTCCAAAGAAGAATCTTCCAAAGACAAACTATTCCCTGGTCTCTCTTGAGCAGTGTTTTTGATAAGCTTTTTTTTTTCATAATTAATCAATCTTAATTGGAATAGTGAGGCTGGTTTGCAATAAAAAAAAAAAAAAGTATCCTTATATTTGAATTAAATATATGTACCTTTACAGGGAAATCTGTAACACTGGAGTGCAGAGTTAATTTTGGTTTTGAAAGAAACTTTACACCTACAATTAAATGGTTAGTCAATAACAATGACAACTCAACTGACATCAGACTGGAATTGGAAGAAAGCCGGTAAGTGTGTGTGTTTATCTGTGTGGGTATTTATTTAGTCAAGTTTATCATTTTATTTTACATTACTGGATTTTTTCACACAGAATTGTTGAGGATGACAGAAAGGGAAAAACTATTCTCCACACAGCTTACTTGAGTAAAGTGACTGAAAGACACCTTATTGCCACATTTACCTGCTTTGCACAAAACTTTCAAGGGAACACAACTGGTATATTGAGGCTTAAAAAGAAGAGTCCAGGTAAGAGTTTAAAGTGTGTTTCAAACAACACACTGAATTTGTACCTAGATGCTATATCTATACTGTGACTATTAAAGACTGTTACACAGTATGTATGTCTTAACGTTTAAAATCAAACCATTGCAAAAAACATTTAAGCTTTGTCATTGCAATAAATATCTTATAAAACATACTTATTGTATGATATTTCTCTTTTATAGTGAATGGACCCTTTCTAACATACATATTGTGTGGAATTATTTCGACAGTCGTTTTCATATTTGGTGGAAGTGCCTACATATATATTCACTGGATTGAAATAGTTTTGTTGTACAGAAATTATTTTCCATACGATGAAACCATAGGAGGTAAGTGCAGATTCATCTGTTTTGTGTTCAATCATACGTTCATCCCAAATTTTTAAGTATTTAAAAAGTATGTAAAACTATTTAGCCAGTCAAATTGCTTTAGTAAAATAATGTGTCCCTTACTGTCATGGGCTGTATTCATGCTGCATGTGTTTTATCACACCAACACTGGTTCACAGCATATTGAACTCTTGAATTTGTATTGTTTCAAAACTGGCCCCTGTGTTTAATACAATGTAATTTTAATAGTGGCATTGATAAAAGTCTCCCTCCAGCATTTACCTTTGCAAAAAAGGACCAAATAAAAGAAAAGCTACAGTTTATTTCCCTAACACAGTATCAATTAGTCATCCAGATGCAGAAGGCCCAGGCTGAGGCCTTGCTTTATTTATTTATTATTTATTTCTTAGCCGACGCCCTTATCCAGGGCGACTTACAATTATTACAAGATATCACATTATTTTTACATACAATTACCCATTTATACAGTTAGGTTTTTACTGGAGCAATCTAGGTAAAGTACCTTGCTCAAGGGTACAGCAGCAGTGTCCCCCATTGGGGATTGAACCCACGACCCTCTGGTCAAGAGTCCAGAGCCCAATTGACATATATGCTTGCAAGATATGTCAATTGGGTTTGGCAGGTGAAGCAACTGGCTCGACAGTTAGAACAGGTCGTTCATTGAGCTTCAGTCCTCTTGATCGTTGAGCGGGTTGTAACAGTGAGGAGACATTTAAATTGGGTCAAAATAGGGGATAACATCGATTTATAACACTACTAACCAGGTGTGGTTTGAAGAAAAAAAATAAAAGTACAAGAGGGATTGGCTCTACTACTGTAGGATATTAGATGTTTACTCCTTTCAACTTTACCTCTAAGGTGTTTTTTTATTTAAAATGTGCAGTAAAAAAAAAAAAAGTGGTTTCCTCTTGGCCTTTAATAGCCACTATGAACTTTTTTTTTTTTTTTTTGGTTGCATGCGTCATTACTTATGGAAAAACATGTAACCATGGGGATTTTTTTACATTGATCCGAGATAGTGGTGTACATGAAATGACTACAAGTGAAATATCTTAATAACCCAGTTTCCTTTGCTGTCAAAAGGTTGTCTCAAAAGGTTACTTTGCTGCCCCCAGTTGTTTTTAAACTAAAGTTAAAATAAGTAGAATATAAAGTGTGCCTTATTTAAAAAACAGTTTCAATAATACCACACTTTTTAACCCATCAAAACACCTTTTAACCCATCAAGTCTTGTTAACTAACTCATCGGGTAAATAATTTTAAAAAAAAAAACATTTAAGGTAGCTTGTGTAGATTTTATCAAAGCATAGTGTTATTCAATTTGTGTTTGTTAATATGTTCTAAATCTGTTTGCTGTGGACCTTTTTGACCTCTCCTGTAAGATAAACTAGCACACACACTGAGATATAGCACCAGCACTTTGGAGATACAGCAGTTGAAATATTTAAACTACTTATCAGGGTACATTTTACAACCGTCTTTAACTACACTGTTAAAAATGACACTGTAATTGCCTATGTGGTTACATAGTAATTCCATTGTAAATACACAACTACAAGCAAATAGACACTTTTTGTAAATTGTTTTCAGTTTTAATTATATAGTAAGCATCATTATGTATTTATAGTATAGGCTATAGTGCCAGTCGATTTAAGGGTTTACCTTGAACTAATGATTCAGCAGGTATTCTTCCACTGAGAAATGTTTTAGGAAAATAGTCCTGAAAACGTTTGTGAAGTATCACTTACATATTTGGAGAAGAAAACAAATAACTTTTTATTAAGCATGCAACTTTTTACTTGTCAGAACTGCTTATAGTCTATCTGGACAGTGCCAGATTTCTGAATGGAGCAATATTACTGAATTGTCGGTGTCTCGGTTTGTTGTTTTTGAAAGATGCTGAGCACCAGTCGAGCTGAGAGGCTGTGATTGGCTGATTTGCAGTTGGGGGTTCAGGACTGGTTGCTTTCCTTGGTGCAAAGTATTGATAGGCTGGTTTTGGTGGCTAATATAATTGGTTTTGACCAATAGATGTGAACCAAGCTTTCATCACGGCAAGTCAACATGAAAAAGCCAGCACTTGCACGGATTGGTTTTAAGTTTGATTCACAGTTGGTGCTGTGATGTTCCATCAGGCACCTATTTTCTGATAGAAGCCCGCTAGAGCTGAATGTTCTCATAATGGATAATGACCGCTGCAGGGGATATTTATGCTATTATAAACCAAACAAATGTGTTTTTTGTTTTTTCTTAATATAAAAACATTTTTAAAATGTGTATTTTTAAAATATTTTGGAAAGGATCACTTAGGTTACCTGAAATGTATGTTTCCTTTTAAGGTGCGTTCCACCTGACATTGACTGCTTGACTCTGAACCTGATTTTTCTTCTACTTATTAATTCTGTATTATTATTATTATTATTATTATTATTATTATTATTATTATTATTACATTTCAGATGGGAAGGAATATGATGCCTTTATATCACATGCTAACCACTTCTCTTCTGAAGACATTTTGGAGTCAGAAGAGGGAGGTGGTGTTACAGAAGAGATGTTTGTGTTGAAGCTCCTCCCAGAGTTCTTGGAGCAGCAGTGCGGATACAAGTTATGCTTCCTTGAGAGGGATGTGCTACCAGGAGGAGGTGAGAATGTATTTCAAAATTTCACAGATGTGCAAACACTCCCACAGAAGAATATGCAGTATGAATGGGTCTTAGTGATAGCGTACAGTAGTTTTTGAAGTTAGCAATAGCAAACATTGGGTCTAATTCACTAAGAATGTACCTCTGACAGAAGAAAGAAAACAACAGACTGTTAATGTTACAAAACAAGAGAGAGAGAGAGAGTTTATGGAGGAGTATGTTAAATAAATATTCTACTCCTAATATTGGATATTTGTATGTATTAGCATATTTTGGTTGCAACACACATAGTACATAGACGGTCTAACCTGACGTTTTTATTTGCATGGGTTTGAATTGAAAAGGTTTGCACTGAAACGTTTTAATTATAATAAGATACATTGGTCCCAGTTTCCCCAGAAAATACTGTCATTATAAAACATACCAGTGCTGTAGCTCATACTCAGATGGCGTTCTACTTGAATTCATTATGACTTGGTGGCCATTCCTTTTAAAAATGATCTTCAGGACTACAGAAAATTAAAAAAAAATGTTATTCATATGCAGTTGTATGAAACTGCATTGGAATTCATATGAATTCCAGCCATTATTTTAAAATGTTAGTTCTAATTCTTTTGTTTGACCTTTCAGCTTACACAGAAGACATTGTTTCATCTATCAAAAGAAGCAGAAGAGTGATTTATGTCCTCAGCCCAAGATACATAAGCAGTCCTTGCATTTTTGAACTGCAGACAGGAATCAATCACCTGTTGGTCGACAATCAATTTAAACTGATTCTGATCAAGTTCAGGCCATTGCCCGAAATGGATACCCTCCCTCATGTAGTCAAGAGGGCACTAAAGATTTTACCAGCAATGAAATGGAATGGTTCCAAATCTAATCATTCTGATTCTACATTTTGGAAGAATGTCAGGTATTACATGCCGGTAAAGAAAACAAAAGTCTCCAACGGTGAGATCCTGGATTGTGACGAGTCTCCAACATGTTTAGTGTGATACTTTTTACTGCAGTATTTTGTGACAGTTGTAAGTCTCCCTGTATAATGGCGTCTGCTTAGAAATAAATAATAATAATAGTTTCTGTTCCACAGCCTGCAGAGATGGAGTGTGGATCTTTGTGAACAAAAAAGATTTAAAGTGGATTTGCAAAATGTATAGAGTCTGACAAGGTCCAAGACAGGTAAAGGCAGTATTGGCATGCAAATCTTTAAAAAATGATCCCTAAATATTAGGTGGCTGGTGAGTGGACACAGACCAGAACCTTAATGGCAGTCACTCTTTGTAGCTCTGTGATCCAAGGTGGTTCTATGTTGTTAACCAGTGATTCATCAGCCACCAGGGGGTGTTCTTTATCTATATATACTGTAAGAACTGTCTCTGACTTGTGTACTGTATTAAGCTGCTTATCAGTTCAACAATGCTATTGGTCAACATAACAGTTTTGTTTTGCTTGCTGTAATGGTCTGTATTTTGACAGCTGTAAAGGGACTGTCTTCTTGTTGAAATAAGCTCTCCTAACTTATTGCCCATGATAAACAGGCATGCCCATGGAAAATAGTATTATTATTATTATTATTATTATTATTATTATTATTATTATTATTATTATTATTATTATTATTTATTTGGCAGGCTGCTTTATCCAAGGCAACTTACAGGTGTTGCAGGGCAATACAGTATTACAATGCAAGATTAACAAGAGTGCGCTATAGAGTGATCAATGTTTACTTGTTGTGTTATTTTACAATAAGTGAAACTATTGAATTTTACTGTTTATACATCAGGTTTGGGCACTAATGGGTTAAGTATAAAGATATATATAAAATATTTATATTTGAATTAGGCTATATACTCTGTGTGTGTGTAGAATGTGTGTACATATATTTATGTCTATATCTATCTATATGTAATATATATAAAATCTTTTTTTTCTTATATATATATATATATATATATATATATATATATATATATATATATATATATATATATATAAGGAAAGTACCATACTCACCAGGTCATAAGCTTCCTTGTAGCTTCTACATCAATATGTTTCTGTAATGGTGGTTCAAGCTAACCTGTATAATACCAATACCACCTCTCTCAAACTCTGTCAGGTCAGTTTTCTTCAAATTACTCTTGCTCTGTCAGAGAGCACAGCTGAATCTATCCAAGTCTCTGCTGTGGCTTGGTGCGCTCTGTTGACTCTGGTGGTGGAAACTTCCAGCTAAACAATTACACTGAATATGCCAGGGTGTAAATCTGTTATTTTAAAACGTATGATATTGGTGTATTTTTTCACTTGTATTATTTAAATGTAATGACATATTTAATGGAAGATATTTATAAATACGTATCTGGACTATATTTATTTGCTCAAAAGAAATTCAAGAAACATGTCCTTGCCAGTTGTAAATATCTCTTGTAGACTTTTTTCATACATGTTTCTCAGTCTGATATTCACCATTTGCCTCACTAATAAAAAGAGCATGTGAAAGTGGCCAAGGCAATTAGAATTTAGAATTAAATACATTAGAATTAATTTAGAACAAGGAAAGAACTGCTTAAGAAATGTAAACAAACTGACTAGTCCCTTGTGAAAGTGATGGTATAAAGAGGCATGAACTTTTTAAATGTTATTATTCCTGCTGTATAATAAAATATTTGTTTTAAAAAATCATTGGAACTGTCACATTTGTTTGTATACAATCAAGCATTTCTTAAACAACATAAAAGTATTTTCCCAAGTATGAAAATGCTGTACATTTAGGATTATAAATTCCTGTCCAATTTACATAGCAAGAAAAAAAAGTACAGTTTTTCTTGAAAAAAGCCAGATAAATCTAGCTGCATGCCTTGCCCAGGTATGTACTACTGTAATAGCTAAGACCTAGGTCAAAGAATACAGTCTTACAGACAGTGTCAATTTAGGACAACCCTTGATACCTGTGTATGTTAAGACTGCGTTGTCATGTGACCTTTGACCTCAAGACCTCAAAAAAAAGTAAAGACCCTTTAATCATGCTTCCTGAGATAGCCAAGTCGTGATTTTCAATGTATTTCAATACTGTTTTCACAGGACCACAGTCGTGGTTACCTAAAGTGGTTGTACAGACATTTATATGGTGGTGACATTTTTTCCATCTAGGGTCCCTCGACAAAAAAAGTATACATATAATAAATAAATAAATATATTAAAAAAAAAAAAAAAAAAAAAAAAACCTGGCTGCTAGCAGATTTTTAGTTCCACCTTTATGTTGCTGTGCTCATTGTATAATTGTATTTGTCGTGCAATTTAATCTTCATTTCTTTTTCTAACACTAATGCATCTTGTTGAATTCCGGGATAAAAATGCAACCAACCTCCACAATCCAAGCATTCCAATGTTTCCAGATCCAACCAACTGGAGTCTCGGTTACAGTGTAGTTATATTTTGTCCAATCAGGGTTAACAACGTAACAACAAATCAGAGCTTTTGTCTCCTCAGTGGCTGTCTGGGAGTTCGGTAGGAAAAGCAAAATGTATCACTAAATTCTACGAATTACAATGTACAGTATTTATATGTATATATATATATATATTTTAATAGGGTATCCATCGCATTGTGCAAAATATAACGTTCAAGGACAGTGTAGTTTTTTTTTTTGTTTTATGTACTTTGTTTATACAATTAAATATAATTCCAGATAATTGAAAAGAGAAAAAAAAGTCAACATTGTATTTGAGTGAAGTATGTTTTGAACTGAAAAGTACATTTGTACCACATATTTTAAATAGTTAAGCCGGACGAGACACGACATAAGGAATCAGGAATGTGTGAAATGTGGTTACTTTACACTCTGCTTGTGTTTGCACTGTCTGGAATTTCGAACGGAAACAATCTCCCTAGTGCTATGAAAAGTTCAGTATGGGGACCAGGTCTGGAACCCAATATCGTGCTTCCAGCTCGGTATTTCTTTATTCAGGCTGTGGATAATAGCGGTCAAAAGTAAGTACTATTTCACAGCAGCATGCAGTACTCCATTTGTGTTTTACTGATATTTTGCACATGAATTCACTTTTAAACGGGCCAATGCACGCGTTTAATTATTATTATTATTATTATTATTATTATTATTATTATTATTATTATTATTATTATTATTATTAATTTCGTAGACGCCCTTATCCAGGGCGAATTACAATCGTAAGCAAATACATTTCAAGTGTTACAGTACAAGTAATAATACAATAAGAGCAAGATAAGTACAATGACTTTGGTTCAAGCAAGTACAAGTGTGACAAAATACAATTCAATAATACACCAGATAACAGTGACAGTGATAGTTACATCAGGATATGATTAAATACAAAATACTACAGATTAAACACTTGGCAGATTACAGTACTCTGAAGTACAAAATGCAGTAAAATAGGGGGCAGATAAGAGCAAATAAAGCTCATTTAAGGAAGGGTGATAGTGTCCCAGGGGAAAAACAGAGGAGTTCTACAGGTGCTGTCTGAAGAGATGAGTCTTAATTATACCTCGCTCCCTGTATTTCAAAGCTTAACAGAAGTGCTGAATTGTTTCGGCCGTCATGTTTTTATATCAGTGATGTTAAGATTGCATGTACAGAAAGCACACCCAACCATTGCAGACTGGTTGTCTGTTGTCATTCTTCCTGTATTCCTTAGTGAGCCCAAAACTACACGATTCAGCTAGCCAGTCACTTAACTGATTTTTTTTTTTCTATTTAAGGCAGAGACAATAGCAATGTTTATTGTAGTTTATGATTACATTTGTATTAGCAGCACATTCAAACTTATTTTTAAAATGCACGTTTTCATTGTTTTTAACAAATAATACATTGTTTTCCCTTGTGTATAGTTTTACTTCATCTCCTGGAGAAAGCACATTTCAGGTGAAGATTTTTGCACCTGGTGAAGAATTTTCAAGGATCTGGGTGCAAGTGTTGGACAGGAAGGATGGCTCATTTGTGGTCAGATACAGAATGTATGCAAGCTACCCAAATCTCCAGATTGATGTACAACTTCAAGATAAACATGTGGCAAAGTCCCCATATACATTGACCGGTAACACTTTTTTTTATTGTACAACATTGACCCTGCAATTACTTGGCTACACTAACATATTAAACTTCCAGCTGCGGTGTATCATAAAGCTGGTAAGTTATTGACCACCTGGCTTTGGTCTTCAACATTTGGACATGTAGAAAGCTTTGTTGCTACCACTTGTTATATTACATTGTATATTATGACCATTTTGGCACACAGTTGCCTTCTGATAACTTTTTAGACTAATGGGCATATTGTTTGAGTAGTAAACACAGTTTAAAAATGTGCTGTTAACTATGTATATTAATATATCATTTTAAATACATATTTGAAAAAGTCTATTGTTTTTTTTAGGACCGGTGTATCATGAGAATTGTGAGTGCCCAGAAGATGACAGTGCTAAATGGTTGGAACATATGCATTGCCCTCAGAGCATACCACAGATTCTTCGTGATTTAGCGTTTTTTCAAACTATTGATCCAGACAAGATTGTCAAAGAAATTACAAAGAGGTTTGGACAGAGACAAAGTCTGTGTCACTACACAATCAAAGATAACCAGGTATTTGTTTTGGATTTTCATATATATATATATATATATATATATATATATATATATATATATATATATATATATATATATATATACACACACAGTCACCTCCAAAATGATTGGCACCCTTGATAAAAAAAAAGGCTGTATAAAATAAACAACACAGGTAATGAGTTATATGTTATGCTCAAATATATGGGAAAACCGTATTCTTTTATTCTAATATAATTGCTCAGAGAAAGTTTTTTATTAACAAGTACATTTTTTTCTCAAAAAGATAGGTGTCAGAATTATTGGCACCCCAAAAGATTCTTATAAATAAAATCAAACAAAATTAAATCTGCATTAACATTCTACTTCTTTAAGTTAATCTCAGTCTTAAGGAACTGTATTGTGGCCTTCCATGGCTTCCTGTTTCACTGGGGTATAAAAATGAGGTAACACGCATATGAAATCCATTTGTCATCCATCACCGTGGGGAAAGGCAAAGAACTCACAAATGAAAAGAGACAAATGGTTGTTGACCTTCATAAATCAGGCAATGGGTACAAAACAATAGCTAAAAATCTAAATATGCCACTTACCGCTATTAGGGCAATAATTAAGAAGTTAAAAACCACTGGAACAGTGGTAAAATTGCCTGGTAGAGGACGCAAGTGTATCTTGCCCCCACGCACAGTGAGGCAGATGGTTCGGGAGGTAAAGGGAAATCCAAGGGCCATCTTGGGGTCACCAAGTCTCCAAATCTACAATTAGACGCCACCTCCATGCCAATATGCTATTTGGAAGGGTTGCCAGAAAAAAGCCTTTATTGAGAGCAACCAACAAACGTAAGCGCCTGGAGTTTGCTAAACGGCATTGGCACTTCGATTGGAACCGGGTGCTATGGTCAGATGAGACGAAAATAGAGCTCTTTGGCCACGCAGACCAGCGGTGGGTTTGGCGTCGAAAGAAGGATGCGTGTGCAGAAAAGAGGCATACCTACTGTAAAATATGGTGGTGGATCTTTGATGTTATGGGGCTGTTTTGCTTCCATTGGTCCTGGGGCCCTTGTTAAGGTCAACGGCATCATGAACTCTACCCAGTACCAGGACATTTTAGCCAAAAACCTGGTTGCCTCTGCCAGGAGGCTGAAACTTGGCCACATGTGGATCTTCCAGCAAGACAATAATCCTAAGCACACATCAAAATTGACAAAGAAATGGTTAATTGACCACAAATTCAACATTTTGCAATGGCCATCTCAGTCTCCGGACTTGAACCCCATTGAAAACCTGTGGTTTAATAGAAGAGGACAGTCCATAAGCACAGACCGAAGGATATCAAGGATCTGGAAAGATTCTGTATGGAGGAATATATATAACTTGGATCAGGCCATTTTTCTGAAATAAACTCTGTTATACAAGGTTCAAGGTTGTTTCAACCAATCAGAGCACAGAGAGCAATTCATTTATACAAATAGCTCTAAAAATAGACCCTGCTACAGCTATGAATAACAAGAAATATATTAAAATGTGATATACAATGGTACAACCGGTGCCTCGAGTATAATACCCTCCTCATCATATGTATGCTCCCCCATGGTGTACTTACATATGTAACAGAGCCAAGGATGGGCACAAACCAGCGACCAACATTCCACAAGAGTACCATTTTTTCAGCTGCAATACTTCATATACCATGCCTATTGAAACATTAATTATAACATACCGCATGGTAATTGATTCAATAGGGAAAGTGTCTAAATGCAAGGAGGTGTATTTATCTTGTATTATTTTTCTTTGACAGGTCTACATTAAAACCCATGGAGAACATGTTGGCTTTAGGATATTTATGGATGCCCTTTTACTTTCTCTTACCAGAAAAGTAAGTGCTGATATCGTCTATTAACAAACATTGGCAAAATTGGAGCATGTGTAGCTGTGCAGTAAAGCATTTACCTTGCTATGCAATTTAACAACCAATTTAAATAGTGAAAAGTAATTGCTCTGTAGAGTAAATTCAGCATTATGCCTCATAAAAATAGATCCAAGAAAAGAAAGATTATAGATGAAAGTTTATTTTCAGAAACATTAACTTGTTTAGTTGATGATTGTGTAGAAATTAGTTTCTAGTAACACCAGTAGATGGCAGTATTTACTACATTCTGAATTCATGAATACACTTGTTTCAAGAGAAGCCCAGTAGCATGAGGTTTGAAGAGCAAAATAAAACCAGCTACTTCAATGTGATGTTAAACCATGCAATTCTCAGATACTGATTTAAAAATAGTCAGATTACCAGCCCATGGTCTCCAAGACAGATTCTGTTAAATCGAATGCTGGCATGACAATGCCTCTTGTTTCATTAGACCCGCATCAGACTTGTGGTTTACATAATGACCAATAGCATGTGTTGCGAGGTAGGTCCTTAGGACCTCTGGTTGTAGCATAATTCAACATTATTGAGTGCAAACAGAATCTGAGCATCGAGTGGGAAATGTATTGATGAAGATACAGAGCAAATCAGAATCTCATATGTTAAGATCAAATGGAATTCAGCAGGTTTTGCAGAAGTTGCTTCCGATCGTAAAAATGAACCGGGGGGAAGAAAACTCAAATATAATTGATGGACAAAAACAGATGACCTGGTATAGAGGTTTGTAAATACAGTTGTAGTCCAAAGTTTACATACCCCAATGGAAATTTATAATTTCTATAAATGTCTCGAAAACAAATAATTATAGGAAAAATCTTTTTGTAGCAAAATTTTTGCATTTGGGGATAGGGAAAAAAGGTTACAAGAAATTGAGGTCTACAATTAATTATTTCAGCAATTTTGTTGCATAACTAAAAAAATGCTAATTCAAAAGTATTCATACCCTGACAAGGAATCATGGTAACTAGCTAGGAGCGCACCGAGGTCATGTCCATGGTTGTATTTTTGCATCATCAGTGCTGATGCTCATGTAAAAATTCTGCTAAAGTACAAAAGACTCCTTCATTTTCTCTGTTGGTTTGCCGTGTAACATAGATTTGGAGGTTGAATAGTAAATACCAAGCAGTCATATAAATACTGCAGCTATAGCTTGAAACCTAAACCCAGAATGCCAGCTCTGGTTACGACGCTGAAATGAAAATAAAATGAATTGCTAGCTGAGGCACAATTAGCAATAATAACCTGTTTTAAACTAATATGATTATATGATTAGTATGAATGAGCATTTTTGTGCAAAAAAATTGCTGAAATAAATAATTGTAGATATCTATTTCTTGTAACCTTTTTTCCTCATCGCGAAATGTAAAACTTTTGCTACAAAAGATTTTTCCTAAAATTCTTTGTTTGAGAAATTTCTAGCAATTATAAATTTCCATTGGGGTATGTACACTTTGGACTACAACTGTATAATCCAAGAGGAAAATAAACAAAACATAAAAACTAAATGTATAGGTGTAGGTGTTACTTCAGTAAGTCAGACAAGCACAAAATAGAAATCGCTATGGTGTGAAAGGTTAAATGGAATATTAAATATACTCTCTATAAAGTATACTCTGTAATTTTACTCTGTATTTTCTAGGTAAAACTGCCAGATGTGGAATTCTTTGTGAATCTGGGAGACTGGCCATTAGAGAAAAGAAAACCCACTGAGAAGCTTCATCCTATCTTATCCTGGTGTGGGTCTAATGAAACAAGAGACATTGTCATGCCAACATACGATTTAACAGAATCTGTTTTGGAGACCATGGGCCGGTAATCTGCCTTTTATTAAATTATTATTATCTTTAAAATCATTGCACTGGGCTACTGTGATGTCAGTGATGTATATGAAACACTGTACTGTGTAACTGGAGTATAATAGAAAGAAAAACGCATTGGTTTATCAAAGATTAGGGGCAGAATATACTTGTATTGGTTGATAGTAAATATTTATGAGCACCTCTCTTAGTTATTCACAGTAAAATGTTGAAAACTATTTACCTGATAATCTTTGCCTCAACTAGTGTGAGTCTGGACATGATCTCGGTTCAGGCCAACACAGGGCCTATCTGGGAGGACAAGAATAGCACTGCATTCTGGAGAGGCCGGGACAGCCGAAGAGAGAGGCTAGAGTTGGTGAAACTCGCACGCAAACATCCAGATTTAATTGATGCGGCCTTCACAAACTTCTTCTTCTTCAAACACAATGAGAGTCTCTATGGCCCGCTAGTAAAGCATGTGTCGTTTTTTGATTTCTTTAAGGTAGGTGCATCCCATGCATATACTTCAAAGGTTGTAATAGCAGTTATTGTATTATAAAAATATAATCAAAGGATATAAATCATTAGGTTGCATTCAACAATTAATAATAATAATACTACTAATAAAAAAAGCATCTTTATAGGTAAATGACATAAAAATATGTGTTTAATGTACAGTCAGCACTTGGATATCCGTTACCCAGATACACGTCAGTCGCATTTTACCGCCCTTGTATTAAGAATAAAATCAATCCCCATTATATATACACTGCTGTGCAAAAGTCTTAGACACATTCAGGAGTTACACTATAATTGTATACATAATGCAGTAGTTCCAACTGGTTTTAAGATAAAACTAAGTGTAACGATGAAGACTAATGAAGTGGAAAGATTAAATGTAAATCAGATATTGAAAAAGACTTCATTTAAGGTAATGTAGGAAGCTAAATTGACATCGGCAAGACGAATTAGAGAAATAAATAACTAAATAGAGATAGTTAGAAATGACATAAATTGCATGTTCCCTCCATGAGAAATTAGACAGTTACTTCGTCAAGTAGAAAACCTTGAGAACAAAACACTAGAACATTTGAACAACAAAAAGTTAATGAAATTACACAAATGAATAGGTCAACCGGGATTACAAAATAGAATAGGTCTAGAAAACATTAAAATTTCAAATCATAACAAATCTGAGAATAAGGCAAACACTGCTGAAACACTTTCGATTAGATTACTTGAGCAATGTGATTTATAATAGTTATGATGGCTACAACATAGCTCAAATAGAGAAGGATGGGAACTGTTTCTTTAGATGTTTAGGTGTGGTTTTATATAGTTCACAAAATGACCATCGAACAATTAGACATAATGTAATAGAACTAATGGAAAGCAATATAAAACGATATGAAATGTACATGGACTCAGTGACCCATATTGAAAAAATGAAATTAAGTGACAGGCATATAGATTCTTGGGCTACAGAGGCAGAAGTTCTGGCAGCTGCAGACCTCCTAAATAGGCCCATACACATATACATAGACTTAAAGAATAAGGATTATTTTAAATACGAAGGCACAATAGAAACTATTAAAAGTAAGAATGATCCAATTAATCTTATATACAACAATAACAATTTCTCAGTTATTGTATTTAAAGACAACGAACCCAGAAGAAAATCTGAATACTGTGGCATAATTAAGAAAGATAATCAAAATACCAAATACACTAAAGATAAGACATAAGAAACTTCAACCACATCCCAAAAACCAGTGTTGAGTAAAGGACTAAAAAATACGTCGATAAAGATAAACTGGATAACAAATTAAAGGAGTGGGAGAGACGCATGCGATTAGCAGAATATTTTTTCAATGAAAACATCTCAGATTCAGAGGGTAATTATGAGCATAAAACACATTTTTTAAAAAGACTTGAATCACTAAAGAACAACCTTCCAAAGAATACAATTTTATTTTGCATGGATGTAAAATCCTTTTATCCAAGTGTCCCTCGTAAAGAAACTTTAGAAGCTTGTCAAAAAGCACTAGATAATAGACTAGATAAATCAATACCAACAGCAGAAGTGCTGAACATGATCAACATAGTTTTAGAAAACCGTTATTTTACATTTATTGATAAGAATTACAAACAAAATGATAGTACAGCAATTGGATCTAAATTAGGAATGCATTTTGCTTAGAGAATCAGAAAGAGAACCTTTAAAATACATTTGGTTTGTAGATGATATTTTGGGGGTTTGGACACATGAAGAATCTCTTCCAGTTTCATAAAATGGAAAATTAAATGCACAGTAATATTAAGGTGGACCTTCGATGGACAAGAAAATAAATATAATTTTTAGATACCATAGTAAAACTTGAAGGTTCAATTGACACTAATCTCTTTTGTAAACCTACTGACATGCACCAGTATTTACACATGTCCTCTGCACATCTGATACACACTAAAAGGGCATTCCCAAAGGGTCTAGGAATAAGAATACGAAGAATATGCTCAAAAGAAAGTGACTGTCAAATCAAGGCTGATCCTCAGAGCCAGCATTGCATGATAATATAAATATAAGTTTATATAAAATAATGTTAATTAGAATTAATTCAGATTTAAAGATATAAGTAAAAATGATGTCACAATATATAGAACACCATTACATTATGTAAGAAATTGCAGAATATATGAGAAGTTATGTTGTAAAACTGAAAAGTAAATAATATGGTTATAGGCCAATAACTTGGTTTATGAGCCTCGTACAACAAACCATTGGGAACATCTCAGGTAATAAAAAGAAAAAATACCTGGAATTGTTTCAAAGAAAAGACCAACCTTGCAGGCTTAAAGTAGCTCATAAAATTGTAAGTATGAGTAGTTTATTCCCCTTCTTTTTTTTCATTTGATTTGTGTGCTAATTGGCTGACCTTTGTTCTCCTTGCCTGATTACTGTCTTTTTTTTTAAATTGCAGCAATCCCTGTGTAAAATGATATGTCTGTTTTTTTAAATTGCAAAGAAAGATGATATCCTTAAAGTAATATACTGAAAATATATATTTTTTCAGTCAGTTTAAAATGTTTGTGGTGATTCAGAATTAATTAAGTTACTATAAGGAAAATAAACCTTGAATCTGAAAGCATATAATACAAATTGCATAGGTAGAATTAATGAAAACCACCATGGAATGTTGTAGCATAGGTAGAACTGCAGAGTTTAGTCTGTTGAATGGATATTGAATAAGCTGTTTATATTGTGATAAAGACCATAATTATTATTTAGTATTTTATTTGTGTTTTTTGCAGTACAAATATCAAATCAATATTGATGGTACCGTAGCTGCATACAGACTGCCTTACCTGCTGGCTGGCGACAGTGTTGTCTTGAAGCAGGACTCAATCTATTATGAGCACTTTTACAATGACCTGAAACCCTGGGAGCATTACGTTCCATTTAAAAGGGATTTGAGTGATCTTCTGGAAAAGATACAGTGGGTGAAAAATCATGATGAAGAGGTACATTTTAACATTTTCCAAATAAATGTCTTATCGTGCAGTTTAATCACACATTTATTCAAGCTTAATGCCCATATTATTCAAGGTGTACAGCAGTACAATGTTATTTGTATAGAATTGCCAGATCTCTTTAAACAGAAATTAAGTCAAAGGCCCTAAAAAACAGAAACTACGGACAGTATTGCTTCTTCTGACATCTTAAGATTAAAGTCTGGTTTGTGCATGAAGTGATGTCTGCTATTAATGTTCATGCAAATTAGGCTTGAGTCTCAATTGCTAAATAAAGAATGAATGAATAAACTAAATACATGCTGCTTTACTTGTAACCCTTTTTATCTTTTGCTCAGGCCAAGAAAATTGCAAAAGCTGGTCAGGAATTTGCCAGGAATAGTCTCATGGGGGACACTATATTTTGTTACTATGTTAAACTCTTCCAGGTAAAGTAAATCATTTTAGCATCATCCTAATTTTATGAGAACTATATAATTGAAACATCTTTAAATTAAATAATATGCTGTACATTTTACCTGTTTTGTATCGACAATTCACCAAAATACATTCTTATTTTTTTACATCAGGTTACAATATTGTTACAAACTTGCTTGAATGAAATGTGTGGGATTTTATAATTATTGTAAAAGAGTAGGCTTTTCTGAAATCTCCCCTCCTTTGTGCGGTCACATTGTAAACAAGAAAGGTGTGCATTCATCTTTCCATACAGTATGTACTCGCATACACTGACAACCTGTGTACACTGTGACCTGGTATTAGGTACAGGTGCTAAAGTCGCCAGCCAGTGTATATCTATTTAACTACATGTGCAATTGGGATGAATCTTAGTTTAGACATTTTTAAGCACATATGTTTTTGAGTATCACAATTGGGGTTTATTGGAGATTTTATAGATGAATCCTTGAAACGAAGTCATTTGAGTTTGTATTTGGTTTGGACTGCATGTTACATCTGGCAGGATTTTGTTGTCCTTGATGTAATTCATGCTTGCACGTTGGCATTTGCTGACAGATGTCAAGGTCGACAGTTGTGAAACAGTAATGTCAGTGTCCTGTACATTATTGCTGTTTCATGTGAAGAGTTTAATGACTTATGTAATATGAACAGACTCACTCATGTTTAAACATAACCTTGAAAGGCTTACAATTGTGAAATACTTCTCAGCTAGATTGCATAGCTTTTTTTTTTCAATGAATCATCGACTTTCTGTAAATATACTGCATTTAGGATATTTTAAAAGTTTTACTATGTGAAGGAGAATATTTTCTTGGCAAGGCCTTGTTTTGTAGGTATTTTAAGCTTTTATGTGCCAGTAAAATATAGCATTAATCTATTTTACAGGTTGTGTTGCATATATTTATGTCCATGTTAGTCCACATTTGTAGTACTTTACAGTACTAAGAAACAACAGTGTTGCACCAAGGTGAAATGGAATATGCTTGGTGTTTGTTTCACGTTATTATCAGTCAAAACCTGATTCAGCATTGTATGCTGATCTAAAAAGAAGAGTAGGCTATTCTCACTCCTACGGAGAAAGAATCCACCAAAAGGAATGTACCGAATCATGCTGCAGTCTCACCAAGAGTACCCAGTTGGTAGGTGCTCTTACAAGCAAAACCCATGTTTTATGTTTTAGGAGTATGCCAACTTGCAAGTAGGTGAACCAAAAATAAGAGAAGGAATGGAGTTAGTGGAGCAACCAAAAGATGACCTCTTCCCATGTACCTGTCACAGAAAGGAGGTATGTTAGATAGATATGGAGCCTAATAAGTAATAGTGGGCAAGGTGAAAAGCAAGAGGGCAATTATCTTATTCAGCATGTGTGCTTATGAAGAATTTTTACAAACAAAATATGTTTTTTACTGCATATTATATACATATTTTATTTTCTCTTGGAACATACAATGCTTCCCCCTTTATAAGGCGGCCCTTTATACTGTGGAACATGGCTCCCATTTGTCCCATAATGACATTACACTAAAACTAGTAATCTCGATATAAGGCGGTGTGAACATTTATTAATTCAAAATAGGACAACACTTTATACAAATTCTATGCATACAAGTCATTTTCTAATGAGAATTTTGATGAGCATGGTAGATAAGTAACATCTTATAAACGTCTCATTTAGAATCGTCAATGTGTTAAAATAAAACAAAGTCAGTGACGCCACGCTCATCAAAGCGATACAGTAAATGCAGATGCTAATAGTAGGTTTTAATGGGGGGGCGGGGGCTATCTGACGCATCACATGTGTGGTGCAGTGGTTAAAGAAAAGGGCTTATAACCAGGAGGTCCCCGGTTCAAATCCAACCTCAGCCACTGACTCATTGTGTGACCCTGAGCAAGTCACTTAACCTCCTTGTGCTCCATCTTTGGGGTGAGACGTATTTGTAAGTGACTCTGCAGCTGATGCATAGTTCACACACCCTAGTCTCTGTAAGTCGCCTTGGATAAAGGCATCTGCTAAATAAACAAATAATAATATAATCCTTAGATAAATTGAATATCACCCATTTGCCATAGAACCACAGTAGAAAACTTATCGGTAAAAGGGATATGGTGAATATTTGAACGCATATCCCCATTATAGTTTTAGATATTTAGAGAGTTGGTCGAGACGAAGACGAGATAAGTCGTATGATGGGATATCATATTTCAAGTAATTGGAAGCTTAGGCTGAAATTCGGGGGGGGGGGGGGGGGGGGGGGGAATTATTGAATGATTTCTCTCTCATTAAGAGTATTGAATGATTGCTCTCTCATTTGATCACTTCCTCATTTGCTATATACATCTCAGGTAAACTTGTCTGGGCGTTTCCATCGCAATCCCAATTGTAATTTTTTTTTAATTTTTATTATTTGTTTATTTAGCAGATGCCTTTATCCAAGGTGATTTACAGAGACTAGGGCTTCTGAACTATGCATCAGCTGCAGAGTCACTTACAATTACATCTCACCCGAAAGACAAGGAGGTTAAGTGACTTGCTCAGGAACACACACAGTGAGTCAGTGAGTGAGCCGGGATTTGAACCGGGGACCTCCTGGTTACAAGCCCTTTTCTTTAACCGCTGGGCCACCCAGCATCCTATGTAATCCTACCCACCACGTTCCCAACTTCCACCTTAATAACAGGCAGTCCCCTTGATGAGGTGGGGAAGGGAGTGGCTTTGTCACAGTCCACCCTGCTGTCATGGCATCACCAGATCAGTTCCTCTTTCAGAGGGCAGTGGCTTCTTCTTCTCCCCTTAACAGACAGGACCAGTGGCCAAATAGTCCATAATCACCACTCTCACCATACCCATAAAAGCAGTCATGATCCCAACATTGAATTGAAATATGTGTTGTCTTTCTTCTTGGCTTTAAAGTGTATATAATGTAACACCTTTAACTATGACTTTTTTCTTTCTTTTTTGCAGGTTAAAGATGAACTTTAACAGCCATAACGCAATACCGTGTGCCAGTGTTTAGGCGTTAGCTGGGATAAATCCACAGTGCCAAATATGTTTTTAATTGTTACAAAAACAAGGAACCTAGTTTTGTTAATGTTTAGTATACATTGTGTATATTCTTGTATTTTATAGAAGTGGTGTCAGGAGAATTAATTGTAATAAAGATGTGTTCCAACATTTATTAAAATGGTTGGTTGTGAGCCACATCAAATGCAAATGACTGACAAGTGGTAGGATAGTTTAAATACTATGGTTTAAATACTATATTTATACTAGTTCATGAAATGTATAAATGAGCAGGCAGGATATTTAAAACAGAAGAGAACACAAATTGCTTTATGCTTCAGTTACATCATGCAGATGTGGTATATGCTTATAGAAACAGATTTAAAGTGCCAGGCCTCAGAATAAGATGTGAATGATTTAGGTCACAGGGTTCTTTTTCTGACAGTGAGACACTTGTGGTGAAAGTGGATTTTGAGGTTAAAAACTCAAAATTCTCCATTGTGACATGAAGCAAGCAAAAAGGGAAGATTATTATGATGTACAGGATCAGTTTAAAAAAAGAACTGGTGATAATTGAGATGTCTCGCTGCCACTTCACAATTTGGTATAATTGTCTGTCTCTGTTAGAGCGAACCAGAACAGTCAGGGGGTGTTCAGGCCAGGATTAAGATGTGCTTTCATCCATAACTTCAAACACTTGATCATAAAACATAAATCAAGTAGATGTATGTTTCAGGTAATGTCATAAGTATAATTTAATCTTGAATATTGAGTATTTTAATTCAAGTCTCACAGTTTGCTTGCAATAGCAACATCTGACAAAATACTGCACGGCTGTGCATGTGTGTCTCGGTTCACTTCATCTTGATGATTTATATAAATCATATAGTCCTCCGCCACCACCACCATCCAGCTGTGGCTTTGTCGGAATTATATGGTGGCAATGAATTTCACAAACTGGTGGTTTTGCAGATCTCAATGTACTAGTCTTGGGCTGCCTTACCTAAAGTAATAATATCAGGAACTCCAAGATTAGTGCTATCCAGGAACTGAACCTACTGGAAAGGTATGTTTGAATAATACATGAACCAAAATAAAATACTTTAACAAAACCTAGTTATAAGACCTAACCAGTATTTTACTAAATTGGTGTTCAAAGTTCAGTTTGGTTAGCCTTGAGTCTGTCGGTACAGTAACAATAAAACTGTAAAAAAGATATAAAATGGTGTCAATGTGTTAGAAGTACAGTACTTAAAATTAAGGTACATACTTCCTTATGGTCCTATAACAGCGTCAATGATAATGGATTTTTAGCTGTTACAAACCTGTTCCCAAAAAAATTTACATATCCTGAACTTACATTTATTTGACAAAAGTTCAGTTATTTAAAATGTTCTCTTACTGAGCACAGCTATACAAACCAATTATTTTATCGAAAGCAATTTGCAAAAGTCATGAACCATATACATTTTATGTTATATAATCGGGCTCTCTCTGGTAAATCTAATAATGCAAAAACAGAGAACAGAGCTTATTCTAAGCTAATTGAAAAGGACTGAGGCGCCAAACCAAGTGTCTACTGTAGCCAGGCAATCCAGGTTGACCTTGACCAAGGAAGCATCCATCAGAACAATAATTTCATAAAATGCCAAAATCTCATGGAACCAGGGAAAATGCATTAGAGGAGAAGTAGCTGGAAGCCTCTTGGCTACAGACACTGCCATTTCAAAAAGAGCAGGCAAAACAGGAGTCTCTAACCATAAATTAGTGTACTGGGCAATCTTAACAAATGGAGATACTCTACAGCTATGGCCAAAAGTTTTGCATCACCCTAGTTTCTTTGATTACATGATGATAAATAAAATATCTGAATTAAAACGTTTGGCCATAGCTGTAGGTACCTACAATTTGAAACTTGGTGGAAGAGTGATCACAAATTCAGTAACTTAATTCTGGAAGGTTATGCACTATAAATACATTTAAAGTGAGTTAGCCGTAAATCAGTTTCCCAGCCAGAATCTCCCCCGCTTTGTTAGTTTAGCATTGGCCAGAGGCTTTAAGAGATTTCTCTGCAAAAAGAAATGGAATAAGTGCCAAAGTGAATCATCATACTGAGCTCCATTAAGCACAAACACACACTGGCCCCTACTTAAAAAATATAACCCAGTGAGGAAATCAATCTTCATATAGCCCTGTGGTTATCATCACACAAATTGCCCAGTGTATCTATACTGTTAGAGGACCAAGGGGTCACTGTTTTTCTCAATTGGTAATCCTGATCTTAACTGCATGCGTCTATCTGTTTAGTAACACTATATTCTTACAGGTAAACAGCTGCAGCACTTGGTTGTTCCAAGTTGCATGTGAGTTAAATTACTGGCATATGACACACAAAATGGATTAAGTGGAGATGAAAGTCCAGCTCTTATATTACTCCTTATAAAATACAATTATATATTTTTGTATGTACAGTGTATGTTAAGTATACCAATTTGCACATAATAGCTGTGTTGGCAAAAGCTAACTGGTTGTTTTAAAATAATTAAATATGAACTACCACAAAGATAACTTCTAAACATCAATTGATCTTTATGTCTCGCAACCAAGCAACCAGCAGTTAATATTTAAGTACATTAAAACATCAAGTAACCTGACAAATGGTGTGTGTGTGTGTGATAAGCATTTTGGTGAACTGATTTTCTGGATAATTGACCTTGACTCAGAACTTTTGTAGCCTGCAAAACCCATATATGTGTCTAACACATGTTAAATGTTTTATTGGGACCAGGTAGTGGTCCAGTTTAATGATAATCCACTTAATAGACTTCCGGATAATAGACTTCTTACTGTAATTTCAAATGTCTGGTGTAAATCTAGAATTTGAATTGGGACATAATCAGCAATAGCTGTTCAAAAATGTGAAGTAATTGCAGTGGCTGACTAAACCAGGTGAGAGTCAAGGCATGAATCAAGCATGAAGGTGTATGTTCACCAACTGCATCCATGTAAGATATTATAACGCGGGAGCAGACACGAGCCTGCCATCGACAAAGCAGAGTTCAAATCAAAGAGGATGATAGCATTTTATAAAACACCTTCAGTATTTAAAACTAGTTTTGATTAGCAGCTGGTCTGACCAGGCCACAGTTTTACAGTAGGGTATAGTCTCAATAAAGTGGTACACACATTCAAGGAAATACATGCACTAAAATATCTGTGAGACACGTCAAGGTGACGCGTATTTGTCAGGAACTAATCTTTCTGCATCTTTTTCTTCAATTTCTAGCCGCTGGAAGTATCCCAAAAATTCGTGGTGAAAATGTATTTAGTGTACTTCTTACGCCTTGACACCAGAGGGCACCAAGAAGCAAATTCAAAACTACTCTGCAGAACGAACTTCCTCCTAACGTGGTTGTAGATCTAGCTTTTGATTTTTATTTCAAGAAAGTAAATATTGTTGGCGGGCATTGTTTAAATTATTTCAAATGCACATAACGGCGGCAATGACATTTCAGGAGGTAATGTTTTATTTTAATCTAACTTGGTCAAATGCATGGTTTTACATAAACCGTTTTTAATGTACTTAATGAATTACCTAAACTCATTCACAAAAGATATATATATATATATATATATATATATATATATATATATATATATATATATATATATATAAGCGGACAGGCAATTTGTAATGTCACATTTGTGCAAAATGCTGACATTTTCATATTGCAACTCTAGTAAATATTTCATTTTTTAAACAAAAGCGATCTGCTAATTCTGAATTGTAACTAATCACTTCGCTTGTACAGGCTTGTGAGCTTGCACGTTGTTGAACCAGGTTAAGTAAAACGTTTGTTTCTCTTTCATATATGTTGCATTTCTCCAGGTGAAAGTAAACATCCCCTTCGGTGATAAATCTCTAGATGGAATTGTTTCGGTACCAGATGATCATAACTTTTGTGGAGTGATTCTCACACATGGAGCTGGAGGAGACATGAACTTCCGTCATCTGGTTTCAATAACAACGTTTCTTGCTTCAAATGGGATTCTGTGTGTCAGATTTACCTGTAAAGGGCTCAACCTTGCTTATAGAGTCAATGCTTATAAAGCTGTTGTGGTAAGAAATCAACTGCTTTGCTCAATATTTTGCTGCAGTGGCAGTACACAACGTGAACGCTTTTTCTCCTTGAAATTTTTGGTAAACTGTTACTGACAGCAATCATAAATTGAGTCATACAGTAATGAATGGCTCTCACTTTTATATTATTTTGAAACATTTATTAACATGTATTTTCAAAACGTATATTATCCTAACCTGAAGAGTGTGTGTGTGTGTGTGTGTGTGTGTGTGTGTGTGTGTGTGTGTGTTTATAACCTTAGTATCTTACTTGTTTTAAATGTGACATTAATTAATTATATAGCATGCCCCGTTTGTGCGTGTTCTAAATGTAGAACTTTCTGTGGTTAATGTTGTACAAACTTTGCATTTAGGAATACGTGAGGAAGTCAAAGGAGTATAAAGTAAATGACCTTTTCCTTGGAGGTAAGCTCTTACTTTATCAATGGTACATCTTTGTCTGGCTTCAAAGACACAGGTTTGTATTATTTTAGGTAAGGTAGTCCACAATTAGTGTTATTCAGGGTGTGTGCAACCAGCCCCCAGACAAATGGTCCTATTACTATAAATTATGTGAAACTAGACCTCGTACAAATATATTGTTATTGTTAATTGGTGTTGCTTTGTCTAGTATGTCAATTAACAGAACTTTAACAATGGTTGCTATTTACATTTTTTTTAAATAAATGTTCTAATAGTACTGTTAAAACAAAAATTCCACACAATTTACATTGCAAAGTAAACAATTATTCCTCATTTTGATTCATGGTTGATTTGCATATTATAAAGGTACATGTGATTTCATGCCCTGTTTTGTTTCCATTATTTACAATGTCAGCCAAGTCTTGGGATTGATGTTTCAGGTTTTTTTTAGCTTGTTTCCATTTCTCTTTTAGGGCGTTCTATGGGAGCACGTGCTGCTGCTGCTGTGGTGAAACAACTAATGGAGAACAATGATGACGATATCCGGGGCCTCATATGCCTGTCGTATCCACTACACCCACCAAAGCAGCAAAAGAAGCTTCGGACAAGTGATCTGCAACTTGTGCAGAACCCGGTACTTTTCCTGTCAGGAACTGCTGATGAAATGTGTGAAAAGGTGAGTACTGTACATCACACGCTGTGTGGTAGATCAGGAATCAGTCTCTGAATGTGCATATGTCTCAAACACAACGCTGTATATGAAACAGTAGTTTCTTGGGCTGTAGCTCAGTTTTTCCTGGGTTAGAGAAGGATTACAGTATCTGGGGGTTGCATTATTTCAAGTCCCTAAGAAGTTAATATTAAAGAAGTCTCTCACTTAAATTCTGGGACACAGTAAAGGTAAGTTGGTGACATTTGCACAGATTCTGCCTTTTAGCATTCAGAATTATATATTGTTTTTTTAAAGAATTTCACAAATTGCAAAATTAATTTCTATAGGACAGCATCCGTTTTCTTTTGAAAGGTCAACTACTTCAAAAAATAGAGGGGGGGGCATCATTTACTTCTTATGTATATGTAAATATTATTTTGTTTTTGTGGATATAGGCATACAGGAAATATAGTGGTTCTTTCCCCCCCCCAATTCCCCTCTTAGCTTCAAATAGTGGAACAGATAGTTCTTCCAATACCAAAATAAATCCAGAAATAAGACTAAATTAAGGGGAAAGTTCAGGGGAGACCAACAGCTTAAATGACCACAAATATGGTACGATTGGTTAGCCAGCAACCAATGACTACCTCATCATTGTGGTTACACAGTCATGTTCATCTTTCACCTAATTCACATGTAGACAGCCCACATGTGCAGTCGTATTCCTATCTTGTTATCATTTTAGAGCTTGCTGGAAGGAGAAGTAAACAAAATGGTGGCACCTACCAAACTTTATTGGATAGACGGGGCAAATCATGGAATGGGAGTGAAAGGACGAACTGAGGAAGAAATAATGGATGAAATGAACTCGCAAGTTCTTTCGTGGATTCAAGAAACCGTTTGAAGATGTGTGGCCTGTGATTGTGAAAAGAAATTCCACTGAGACTGTTCACCCTGTCACAGGGCTTGCTGGAGGGTTGTATATGTCCAACAAAATGCATCTAAAATATTTAATTTGTATGTAAGTGTAACAGGGCGAGCAGCCCTGTACATTGATTTGTTTATTTTTAGAACGAGGGTTCCCCCTCCGCTCCTGTGTTATTTTGTGTTTGTTTATTTTGATTGTTGTATGCATGACGGCGAGCGCCGTATGTTTGTTATTGTTTTGTTTATTTTTAAAACGTGTCCTGGCAGAGGCGAGATCGGTGCTCGTCCTCTGCCAGGTGTAATGAAAAATACTCGTGCAGAAGGTGGCCATCTCCCGAATTAATTAAGTGATTAATTTAGTTGCTAATCGGGAGATGGTCACCTGAATATAAAAAGCCTGCAGTTCTCCAGTTCAGGGTGGGTGTCAGAAGGAGAGTGTGCGAGAGGAGTGACGGAGAAACGAGAGAGAAAGTAAACATAGGAACAGTGAAGGCAATCTGCCCAGCCTGACCTGTGTTGCAGTTATTATTTTGTGTTCGTGATTTGTTTTTGTTTACCCTTTTATTTTTGCTCTGTGAGCGAGTGCTTTCTGTTTGAAATATTTATTTTATTTTTGGATTCTTTAAATAAAACGGCGCCCGCGCCACTGCACAATACCTTTTTGTTTTTGTTGTCCCTTCTTCTGCCGTGACGTCAGACCCTCAGCCATTCCTGTCACACGTGGTGTCCTGCGTGGGATTGCAGCGCCTCCAGGACGCAGGCAGAAGAGGGTACTGCAGGTTTTTTCGTTTTTTTTTCGTTTTTGTGTGTGGAGAAAAGGAGAGTGAAGAGGAGGATGGGAGGAAGGAAGATGGGAGGAAGAAGGAGGATGAGGGGACAGCAGCCGCTGCAGCAGCAACAGCCGCAGCAAGTCTGCCTTACCTGCCTGTTGGGGGAGGAGTGGTGTTTTAACTGTGGGGAGCCATGGCACATTTCCCCTGGCACCTTCCCCATATGGCAGGAGGAGGGGACACAGACAGAGGTGAGGAGGAGGAGGAGGAGGCAGAGAGGAAAAGTGGAACGAGGGGAAGAGGAGTGGTGCACCAACTGCATGAGATACGGGCATGAGGAGCACCACTGCCTGGAGGTCTTCAAAGACACGGACCTGGAGTGGGAGGAACCTGAACGTCCTGCGCCTAAAAGGGAGGAGCCCGAACGTCCTGCGCCTAAAAGGGAGGAGCCCGAACGTCCTGCGCCTAAAAGGGAGGAGTCGGTGCGTCCACGACCCAAGAGGGGGGAGTCGGTGCGTCCACGACCCAAAAGGGGGGAGTCGGTGCGTCCACGTCCCGAGAGGGGGGAGTCGGTGCGTCCACGGCCCAAGAAGGGGAAGGCCGAAGGTCCACAGCCCAGGTACCTGCCAGCAGAGGGGGAATACCTGCTGGTGCCGCCTCCATCTCCATGGGAGGACTGTGAGTCGCTCCCACCTCCGCCAGCAGAGGGAGAATACCTGCTGGTGCTACCTCCGTCTCCGTGGGAGGACTGTGAGCCGCTCCCACCTCCGCCAGCAGAGGGAGCATTCCTGCTCGTTCCACCTCCACCGCCCTGGGAGGACTGTGAGTCGCTCCCACCTCTGCCAGCAGAGGGAGAATACCTGCTGGTGCTACCTCCGTCTCCGTGGGAGGACTGTGAGCCGCTCCCACCTCCACCAGCAGAGGGAGCATACCTGCTGGTTCCACCTCCACCGCCGTGGGAGGACTGTGAGTCGCTCCCACCTCCGCCAGCAGAGGGAGCATACCTGCTGGTGCCACCTCCGTCTCCGTGGGAGGACGACATGTTGCTCCCACCACCACCACCAGCAGAGGGAGCATGCCTGCTGGTTCGGCTTCCACCACAACCAGCAGAGGGAACATGCCTGCTGGTTTCCCTGTTGCAGCCAGAAGGGGAGGAGCCGCCTTCGCTGCCAGAAGGGGAGGAGCCGCCTTCGCTGCCAGAAGGGGAGGAGCCGCCTTCGCTGCCAGAAGGGGAGGAGCCCCTGCCGCCTTCGCAGCCTGAAGGGGAGGAAGCCCTGCCGCCTTCGCAGCCTGAAGGGGAGGAAGCCCTGCCGCCTTCGCAGCCTGAAGGGGAGGAAGCCCTGCCGCCT
This sequence comes from Acipenser ruthenus, assembly GCF_902713425.1. Classification (NCBI taxonomy): domain Eukaryota; kingdom Metazoa; phylum Chordata; class Actinopteri; order Acipenseriformes; family Acipenseridae; genus Acipenser; species Acipenser ruthenus. The sequence goes on from NC_081196.1 coordinate 49,168,701, forward strand.
TCGCAGCCTGAAGGGGAGGAAGCCCTGCCGCCTTCGCAGCCTGAAGGGGAGGAAGCCCTGCCGCCTTGGCCGCCTGAAGGGGAGGAAGCCCTGCCGCCTTGGCCGCCTGAAGGGGAGGCGCCCCTGCCGCCTTGGCTGCCAGAAGGGGAGGAGCCGCCTTGGCTGCCAGAAGGGGAGGAGCCGCCTTGGCTGCCAGAAGGGGAGGAGCCCCTGCCGCCTTCGCAGCCTGAAGGGGAGGAAGCCCTGCCGCCTTCGCAGCCTGAAGGGGAGGAAGCCCTGCCGCCTTCGCAGCCTGAAGGGGAGGAAGCCCTGCCGCCTTCGCAGCCTGAAGGGGAGGAAGCCCTGCCGCCTTCGCAGCCTGAAGGGGAGGAAGCCCGGCCGCCTGAAGGGGAGGAAGCCCTGCCGCCTTGGCCGCCTGAAGGGGAGGAAGCCCTGCCGCCTTGGCCGCCTGAAGGGGAGGAAGCCCGGCCGCCTTGGCCGCCTGAAGGGGAGGAAGCCCGGCCGCCTTGGCCGCCTGAAGGGGAGGAAGCCCGGCCGCCTTGGCAGCCTGAAGGGGAGGAAGCCCTGCCGCCTTTGCAGCCTGAAGGAGAGGAAGCCCTGCCGCCTTGGCCGCCTGAAGGGGAGGAAGCCCGGCCGCCTTGGCCGCCTGAAGGGGAGGAAGCCCGGCCGCCTTGGCCGCCTGAAGGGGAGGAAGCCCGGCCGCCTTGGCCGCCTGAAGGGGAGGAAGCCCGGCCGCCTTTGCAGCCTGAAGGGGAGGAAGCCCTGCCGCCTTTGCAGCCTGAAGGAGAGGAAGCCCTGCCGCCTTGGCCGCCAGAAGAGGAGGAGCCCCTGCCGCCTTGGCTGCCAGAAGAGGAGGAGCCCCTGCCGCCTTGGCCGCCAGAAGAGGAGGAGCCCCTGCCGCCTTTATTGTCAAGAGGAGAGGAGCAGGAGCTGCCTCTACCTCCACCACCACCACCATTGGGAGAAGTGGAGCTCCTGCTGCCGCCTTCATGGCCAGGGGCTCCCCTCCCGCCGTTGGCATCGCCTTGGGTCGCCTGTGTCTCCCTTGCATCTCCTAGGGTTGCTGCCGGTCCTGCGTCGCCTCCCGAGGGTCCGCTGCCGTCGCCTCCCGAGGGTCCGCTGCCGTCGCCTCCCGAGGGTCCGCTGCCGTCGCCTGGGGTCGCCAGAGATCCGGCTTCGCCTGGGATCACTACGCTATGGTCGGAGCCCCACGGAGGGGATCTGCCGGCCATCAAGAAAGGGGGAGAGGTCAGGAGACCAGCTCCCCCAGCCGCACTTTCGCGGCCGAAGGTCATGTGGTCGGAGCCCCACGGAGGAGAGCTGCCGGCCATCAAGAAAGGGGGGGAGGTCAGGAGACCAGCTCCCCCAGCCGCACTTTCGCGGCAGGATATTGTGTGGTCGGAGCCCCACGGAGGGGAACTGCCGGCTATGAAGAAGGGGGGGGAGGTCAGGAGACCAGCTCCCCCAGCCGCACTTTCGCGGCAGGAGTTTGTGTGGTCAGAGCCCCACGGAGGGAAACTGCTGGCCATGAAGAGGAGGGGGAAGGTCAGGAGACCAGCTCCCCCAGCCGCAATTTCGCGGCAGGAGAGAGTGTGGAGGGAGCCCCAGAAGAGGGAGCTGCCGGCCACGAAGAATTGGGGGGTGCCGGAGATTCCACCATGGCCACCCCCCAGAAGCAACTCTCTTCCCCCTCGTCCGGGACTTTGAGACTGAGGGGGGAGGTGGCCGTTGGGGCCATGTGTGCGTTGCACAAGGGGGGGGATATGTAACAGGGCGAGCAGCCCTGTACATTGATTTGTTTATTTTTAGAACGAGGGTTCCCCCTCCGCTCCTGTGTTATTTTGTGTTTGTTTATTTTGATTGTTGTATGCATGACGGCGAGCGCCGTATGTTTGTTATTGTTTTGTTTATTTTTAAAACGTGTCCTGGCAGAGGCGAGATCGGTGCTCGTCCTCTGCCAGGTGTAATGAAAAATACTCGTGCAGAAGGTGGCCATCTCCCGAATTAATTAAGTGATTAATTTAGTTGCTAATCGGGAGATGGTCACCTGAATATAAAAAGCCTGCAGTTCTCCAGTTCAGGGTGGGTGTCAGAAGGAGAGTGTGCGAGAGGAGTGACGGAGAAACGAGAGAGAAAGTAAACATAGGAACAGTGAAGGCAATCTGCCCAGCCTGACCTGTGTTGCAGTTATTATTTTGTGTTCGTGATTTGTTTTTGTTTACCCTTTTATTTTTGCTCTGTGAGCGAGTGCTTTCTGTTTGAAATATTTATTTTATTTTTGGATTCTTTAAATAAAACGGCGCCCGCGCCACTGCACAATACCTTTTTGTTTTTGTTGTCCCTTCTTCTGCCGTGACGTCAGACCCTCAGCCATTCCTGTCACAGTAAGTATAAGTGATATAATATGCATAGACACCCATATAAATGTTGCTGTTGCTTTACATAGATTTCAGTACATAGATGGGGCTTGTGGTAAGACACGGTTAAAATGCCACTATGCAGTACCAAGCTCTTTGTATAGCCATGTTTAAGACACAGTGGTGACAGGGTGGGTTGAAGATGCAGATGTAGACCCAGGCATGTATTCTACCATGGGGTTGCTGATTTTACTCAAGTCCCACTCTAACAGGGCATGTAGCCAAAGCAGAATAAAAGGAACAAATTCAGTGATTGAGTATTATTATATATGTCCTTATTTTTGCCTGTTAAGAATAAACATGCATAACACCCTAAAATGCAATATATGATAAACTTAATATAGGTCATAAAGTTCTAAAAAGAATCATTGTATTGGTCATTTAGCTTCCAAGCTTATCATGGGTATTGGGTGGGAACAATACCGTGATACTGCACAAGAAATACTTTGTTCATTAACATTTTCATCAGTTTTGGCTTGAAATAAGAGAAACATTCATTTTTTGTCCCCACCTTTTAATTGAGGTATAAGACAGGCCCAGTTTTTGGGATGGAACCGCATAAGAGTCTCACGTTTTGATTGGTTCTTGCCTGTCAGAGGAATAAATACGAGTGGAAAAGCTTGGAGGAATTTTAACATTGTGATCGGAGAGAGAGATAGACCTGTTTCCAGAACCTTTCAATTAAAATATCATATGGTATTTTGCTGTACTAATATAACAAACTGGGCGACTATTACTAGATATAAATGATCATATTATGCATGAATGTAAGAATTGGCTTTCTGTGGTGATGTACTTTTTTCTTTCAAGTAGCATATATCTATAATCGTTTGCGTGATTTATTTTAATTGCAAATATATATATCCTGCCCTCTATTACAGTTCTGTTACAGGATACATTAGTTTATCTCTATGTAATTTAATCACAGTTTTACATATAGACTGCCCTGTTCTCAGGCTACGTTCCAAATTCCGAACCGCTCTACTTTTCAGATAACGTCCCAAATTCTGGGCCGCTCTACATTTCCAAAAGCAGCCCAGTTTTTGGGGTGTTCTGCTGTTGCAGATAACAGCAGAGTTACTAGGTCATGTTCAGTTTACCGTAATAATGTACACCAGAACTGGATTGTGAATTCATTTAAGAGTAACCCTTAGTACATGAATCAAAGTTAATGTGTTTTATTTAATCTCCCCAGAAAACATTATTTATTTTAAGAAGAAACAGAAATCAAATATATTTTTTTAAAAAAGCTTATTTCTTTATTACAATTAAGAAAATACATTGCACTGAAAAATAGATACATGAAAATTAATTAAAGCATGTGTTTACCTTTATTAAAGGTTACTATGAAAACACATTTTTGAGAAGGAACATGATATTCCAAATAAAAGGACAACTCATTTGCTTATGTAATGTCCGTCAACATATAGTCTTGCTTAGGGGTTGATCAGACCTCAAAATGAATACAATGGTAGAGTTCAGCATATTGTATTCACCTATCACACACAAAAACAAAACAATAAAGGCCTACATCAGCTCCTGTGGGTTTTAAGAGACCAGTGCCCTTCAACAGCTTAACATAAATAGTATTTTATTGTATTGGTAAATTATTCCTATAGTTTAAACTGTAGGCTATAGATAATGTTTAAACCGTTTGACTATGCAAATATAATGGAAACAAATTAAATCCATTGTAAAATAGTAATGATTCCATCTAGTGAGAGATTACAGACATTCATGTGCAAAGTACAAGTCATGTGTAAAAATGTTCCCTTCAACGATTCACTGTGTAGTCCTTCCCATGTGGAAACATTTACACTGGCCATAGAAGGGTTAACTGCAAGTGATAGAATGACACAAGTTAATTGTATCAATCTGTGTGACCTACTTAATGCCCAGGTTGATACTTTGTTGTAGTTGATACTTCTAACAGTCCATATGCAGTCATGATATTGATAGAATGCCACAGGTTAAAGGTATCAACCTGTGCCCCCTAATAATTGTCTAGATTGATACTGTGTTGCCGTACATACTTCTAATAGTCCACAGATGGAAATGCCTGACGTTCTAAACAGCCTGACATTGTGCTTATTAAATCAATGTCCTATTATAAGTGAAAGCAGATCTTTCTCTCTTCGATCACAACTACAGCTTTCCAACTCGTGTTGACGTCATATTTCTCGGACAGACAAGGGCCAATCAAAATGCGAGACTGTTATGCAGTTCCGTCCTGTGTCACACCTTTTTTTAATTGGTAAGCACGCCTATTATCTAATATGGATCCGCCTCTTTAGTGTTAACCCCCACCCCGCTATATTTAAACAGTGCAATTAAAGCCCACCTATTACTCCGCCCATTTGCTGTGCATCAGAAAGTGTACCAGCCGCCTTGTTTTCACGTGGACCGCGTTTGACTTCTTACTGCTTCCTGTGTAAAGATGGCTACGGCATTGTGGAACCGAGTAGAAATCGCTTATCCTGGTACAAGATCAACGTTGAATATAAAGATTAGTGATACTACAGGTACGAAAGACACGTAACTTAAAATGTACAATGTTATGTGTATATTACACACACACGTTCAGTGAGTTAAACCTGCCTGTCCCGGCATCATCCAGGACAAGCAATTCACCCACGTGGAGTAAGATCACAGAATGTTGTGCAGTTACAGTCAACAATATACAGCTTGCACTCCAAGCATAGAACTAGCGCTAGTAGTTGTACCTGTATTCTGAGTTTATGTGTGTTGATAATTACGAAATAGGTATACTATTTAAAAAAAAAAATCTTAATACCTTCGTACTGCCACAGCATGTATCTGACTGACACTAGGTTTAATACTGGCTATCAATATATATATATATATATATATATATGTACACACGGCACCATGTATTTAAGACCTTTTTGTTCACATTGCTAAATTACCAAGTTAAGTTGCCGAGTTGGAAAGTTACCGAGTTGGAAAGCTGTAGTTTTACAGTCCTATGGATTTGATTACAGTACTCTTCCATCCTTAATCTGATATCGGCTTGTCACACCAGCGCTCTGTGTGTGTCAGCGGGTTATCTGTTACATATGCAAGCCCCCCTTTTTTTTTTTTTAGTACAGAAAACAAAAGTAAATTTTTTCAAAAAAAAAATCGGATTTCTGTTTACTATTTTGTTACACTAATAACTGTGGAGGAAACGATTAAAACGCATTTCTTTACTGTTGTTAGCACTGAAATGTACGCAATTTTTATTTTTCCCCGCAGAGATCTGTATAGAACGCCTTCTTAAATCGTGTGAAAGTGTGTTGACACTGCTGAGGAGTAAAGTACTCAAAATCGAGATTGAGGTCCTCTATTCCCTTCTTTATGTTTTTCACAACAGACTTCGTCAGCATAAACCGTACCAGGCTCTAAAACAGGTAAGTACTTCTCCTAAACAAAGCACTACTAGCAATTTAGAATTATTATATTAAATAATTCCCCTCTTTCAACAGCTAAGTATGTATATAAAATACAATTGCAGCTTTCCCCCGGTGAGGGTAGCTTAAACAGAAGGGTGTAAATCCACTGCTGCCTCCTCCTTTTACTAATGTCTCTTTATTAATTGTGATCTATGGAATAGTACTTCTATAGAAAGTTTATGCTGTATGTACTACTTCCAACAACACACATGCATTCCATTCATCCTTGTGTTTCTTTGTCTTTTGTTCTAGGTTGAACAATGTGTAAAACGCTTAAATGGTATGAAACTGGAGACTGTTATTCAAGATCTGAAAGAGATGTGTCCAAAGAGACTTGAAAAGTAAAGAAAGCCTTTTTCTTTTTTTTGTATAGCTATAAATTGATAGTAATGCAATAGCCAGAGGTTCTATGCAGTGGGTCTGAGCTTTAGTTGACCACTGAGTCTTGAGTCGTCCTCCTGAGAATTTAATGGTCCTGGGTCAATCCTCTAAGTATCCTGCTTTCTTATCTGTGGCACTTGCTTACCTACAATGATCTAGTACTTTACTTGCATGTCATAAGGACAACATCGTATTATACAGCAGGGCTAGAAATGAATGGGTGCCCTTCTAAATTACTGCAGATTTGACCATCAAAATGTTTGTCTGTTCACAGCAGTTATTTCCGCAGTGCCCTTTCCACTACAGCAACTAGAAGCATCTGTACACGCCAAATTAGGAAGTGTTAATGCCTTCAGCGCTGCCTAGACTCGAATCTAGGCAGCGGTTTGCCAAAAAAAGCCAAAATGTAATTTCTGACACTGTGGGCACAAACCTCACCCTCATGATAGCAAGCCAGTAGCCAAACAGGACAGTGAAATAATTACAAATGTACAGAGGCAGCTTTTGCCAAAAAAGAGAGTTTTCTCAACAAATAAATAGTTATTATAAAGTTAAACTGTGTTGTTTCTTTCTGTGGCTAATTGGCATTATATATGAAAATATATGACATTTCATAATATCCTACACTTTGGCCTTTAGTAGCCTTGGTGCCTTCTACAAATGTATTCAACTGAAGGCCATTTTGGCCTTGCCAAAAGTAACAGGCATTTCACAAGTAAACTAACTCCGACTAACCTTTTGTTATTTCAGCTCACCGAACTTTGAGAACGTCACACGTGAAGTCCCCAGCCAGCCTGTATTAGAATGGCTGTCCTTGAAGATCATGGGAGGCTGCAAGCTGGCTCTGTGTTTCATGGAAAATTGCTCTAAAGTCTTTCTGTATCCTTTACCGTATGAAAGTGAGAACGTTTTTTATTGTCAGTACTTAATTGGTGACAGTTTAACCTGGCAGAGGGAAGAGGTGTTCATTTAGTAGTGAGAGTGTATTGCAGTATATTACTGAATTGATTCCCCCCATCATCATAACGGGTGCATTACAGGTGATTCCAATGAAATACAAGGCAAACATTGAATGTCCTTTATTAGGAGGTATAATGATGTCACATGTGTAGGAACACGTTTAACGGTTTGTGGATCACAAATGCCTTAACTTGAATCATTTAGGTTGACAATACAACACCTCTACTGGGAAGAGTACATTGTTTTAAATGTGGTTCTTACAGGAATGCTCAGTAGATTGTGGTGAGTGTTGCATATTTATTATTTTGGAAACTTAATTAAGGTAGTTTTCCCAGAGATTGATATATGTGTTTCAGTGTAAATGCCTTGATTTTGATTCAGCGTTGCATTGGCAGTTAGTTGACATCTTGGTCATTCACTTGCCATCTACAGAAACTCTCTCTGTTTTGGTATGGTGATGGAACAGTTATTTTAATGATCAAAAAGTTGACAATACAAAAATAGCCCTGTAAGACATGTAAAAATTTAAAATGAAGTTTTAAAAATGTCTACTTTTTAAATTCATGCTTTATAAACATATTGCCTGTTTTAATAGATGCTTCATCCATTTTAACTTTTGATCAGGGTGCTGTTCAGGGGCATACTAAAAAACCTGGCTGCTCTATATGAGGAGATGTTCCTGTTACTGCAGGAGGTTTCTGGGATACAGCAGATGCCATTTGTGAAAGAATTCACGTTTCCTTCCGACATGAAGAGTTTTCTAGGCCCATCTTACATAGAAATAGTGAATATGAAGCTGCCTAAAGCCCCTGCTATTAAATCTGCAAAAAGTAAAGGAGCAGCGAAAATGCTCGATGCGTTATTTGCTTCCGAGGCTGGATATAGCAGTGAACGACGAGAGCTGGTAAAACCAGCGAGCAAAGGCAAGAAGAGCACCACGAAAGGGAAGAAATCCTTGGATGTTTGGTGTCCTGTGATAGAGAGACACCCTGATGATTTTGGTGTGTATTTTATTTTTTGTTGCTCCGAATACAGTATTTCTAAATAAATAAATAAATATTTAACTGACTCTCTTCATTTCCAAAAAGGAACTCTGTCTGGATTGGATGTAAAGGCTTTGTGCAGAAGACCCCAAGGTAGCTCAAAGGTTTGTAATGAAATGTTATAAGAATGAGTACAATTTTAATTTTAAAGGGATTGCCATTAATGAAATGATTCCATGAAACATGCCTGGCGTGCACTCCATTCATTAGGTAGGTCTCCCGTACAGTTTTGAATGAAGCATATGTTATATCAGACATGTGTTTTCATGTAATTCTCTGGACTTTCCTATCTCATTAACCATATGACCTTGCACTGCTGAAGTGACATTACCTACTATAAAGGCATGCAAAATGAGAGATTCCTTTAATTATACCATAAACTTTTTTTCTTTTTCTTAAATGAACATGCCTGTACTGCTTTCAAACCTGAGATCGACATAGCAAATTGAAAGATTAGTAATTATTTGATTATCTATAAACTATAAGCCTTGTTTTTTGTTTTATTTTTTTTAGGTGGTTACATCTCAAAGTAAGCTATCTTTGAAAAAAGCTGTTCTGCCACAAAAGAAGGGGTTGATTCGTAAGAAGAAATCCTTTGTTTCCCAAATTAAAGGGACACAGTCTTTTAGTGACCTGACAGAAGCACTGGAGGAAATGGTAGACTGGTGCAGGGGGAAAAAACTAAAGTCTGAAACCATGCAGTTGGGTTACAAGCTTCTCAAGTGCAGGAGGCTCAAATATATGGAAGCTCTGGGATGCAGGTATGATTCCTTTATGAAGACTTACTGTTACAGGGTTTACTGTTTTAGAACTACTTCAGTCTGCTTGTTTCTAATTTCATAAACCTGGAAGATTGGAAGCATTATTAATGAAAAAGACCAGTACCAAAGGTCAGGACGGAGGTGCATTGCCAAAGCCTTGGTCCATTATCATGTTGTGTGTGTGTTTATCAATTAGTCCTTTCCATTGAGGTTAATACAATGATATCATTAACAACAGTACAGCTGTGTCCTTCATCAGTAACTATTTGATCATTTTTGTGTTTGTTTTTGTTTTAGTTTACACCGCAAGCTGAATTGCTTCAGAAGAGCTGTCTGTAAATCCCTACTCCGTGGTGGAAGGTGCATTCCTTTCCAATCAACATTGAAATGGACACGTTTTGTTACTATAAGGCATCAGTTTGACATGAAATTAAATAGGTTTCCAGTCGGTCAAAGGACTACAAGAAGACGTGTGCAATCTAAAGAATATGCTCAGCATCCTGTTTTTGTACAAAGTGTTCAAAATATGAACGTGTCCAGTCAAAGTCCAAGGACTACAGTTATTCAACAGACTGTAAAAGAAACCTCAAGTGGAATTGGTGTGCCAAAAAACAGTGTGGAGGAGGATGCTGCTGCTGATATTGACAGCATTTTTGCAGCAATTGGTTTATAAGCCATATAGGTTATGAGCTGCAGTTAGAATAACTGTCAAAACCTGCAATTCATGCTACTGATAAATGTTTAAACAAACTTGCATGGCCTTGATTGGGTGATATGTAATCTACTGGATGAAAGTAAAAATTGTAAATACAGCCCTGTTATGACAATAAATATCTAATGAGAAGCAAGCTTGTATGTTTTCATAACTATAAACACTCAATCATAAACTCTATTGGTAAAACTTTGAAATGGAACCATTAATATGCATGCCTGACTAGTGTCTATTTCAGTGTTCTGAACAGTGCCTGGTGTTAGATACTGCCTCTCTCACTGTATTTATCCAGTTAATAACATTACTATACATAACAAACTACAGTCAATAATTAAAGTAACTAGGACACTATAATTGGATTCTGCACTGTTTACATGCTGGAAGGGTTTGCACACCCTCTGTTTCAGCTGTAAATATCCCATAAACCAAGTGAGAATAGGGCCTTCAGTGACTAACTGGAGGGCCAAATCGTATATTCCCAGTTGCCAAAGAGTATACTCTGTTTTTGTAGATTTGGTTAAAAATTAATTATGGCAATGATATCATTATAGCGACTTTTAAAAATATTATTTTTATGTCTCTGCCCCCCCCCCCCCAAAAAAAAACATTTTGGAGCAGAAACCACATGGAGCAAAATTGTATTCGTATTTGTTATCATTTATTATTGTAGAAACAATGTGTATTTATATCTGTAAAAAAAACTATATATATATATAGAGAGAGAGAGAGGTTAGCTCATTTAAGTTCCAGGGTCTTCCTGTAATAGTTTCAAAAATAAATACAGTAATCCGTCACCTATCTGCCTGTCACATATCTGCCCTAGCCATTTATCCGCCATGACCAGCCTCTTCAGCAACCTTAATTTATTATTCAACAGAGAAGATTATTTTGGATATTGTAGAGATTCACATACACTGTCCGTGCGCTGCCATTGCTGGTAGTGTCATGTGTTGATATGTAAATAAATCCTGTTCGCCTGCGGGGTGTATCAACGTCAGCCTCCGTCTCTATCTCCTGCAGCGAATGCACACACCCACATGGCAATTGGCTACCCTGTATCTTTCTAAACAAGGGATTTAGGGGAGCTCCCTAATAAAAGTTGAATCTCAAAACAATAATTGTGTGAATATATTAATTGTTACAGCTGTGTATAATGGTATTTAAAACAGGATAACAATGCATAGTAAGTTTAAATGGAATATCCACAGTTACCTACTGTGTATTATGACTTCCTTATTGCACTACATTTGGTGCTGAACACCAGCCCAGTTCCAACAGACCCACGTTGTCCAGTTCACTTGTCTCTCATATCACAATACAATACAATAGTGCTTTGATATAACAAATTGAACATAGGTTTTTGAAGTAAAAGAAGTGCAGCCCAGATACTTATTTGTAAACTGGATCAGCGTAAACTGGATCAGCATGAACTGGTTTACTTCAGTTTGATTCACAATTGAGTGCGCTTGCCATCTACAGCACTGTCTTCAATATGAAAACCTTCGTTCTTTATGGCATATGATGATGGTATTACATCCTGTGTTTTTTCTTTCTCCAAGTCTTCATCCTCATCACTGGAACAACGTTTCTTGTAAATCCGATAACCTAAATTGAAACATTATTTTTAGAAATCTTTGCTGAAATCACATTTTAAGTCAAGTTACCAAAAGTGTTGTAATGAAATTGTTTTACAGGGAGGCATAGAACACTTTCATGTGTTAAGGAAAGAAGAATCTGTTAAAAACTTTGTGGTTTAAAAAGGAGGGATTTATCAAGTACTTTGAGTTTCGTGAAGTAATAGTATTCATTTGCAGCCTTTACAGTAAATGACAGCAACTATTAAACATTGTTCACAAGAAACAGGGTTAACAGTCAATGTTAAAATGTGCTTGTATATATTTGTAATGGTTTAGCTATTACCCTTTTTTGGTGCAACCAGTTAGCAACCCATAGAGCTATCACTGATAATACTGGATATTTTACTTAAATGACACTGATTTAACATCTGCTGCTTTTTCGAGGTTAGTTCATACTTCAGTCGTGCAAGTGAAATTCCTAATTTGCAACTGTCTGACAAGCTAAGGGTGACTAATTGAGTTTTATTTTTCTGAAACAAGAGTGCAGTATGAACCAGCCTTGAGAGTCCTCAATATCTGGAGAAAGAAACTTTGCAAACACTACTCACCAGCAATTATCAAAGCTGCAAATACCATCTGGAAAATACTATAGATCAGTGGGAAACTGAACATCACTTCCAACTCTTCGGGACTAAAGGATAGCTGGACAATGGTGCTACATAACTGAGAATTCTGGAAACCAGTCTCTATGGCTATGGTACGACATCTGAAAAAAAAAAAGAGCTAACATTAATATTGCTGTTTATAACTACTGCAACACCTAGTCGTTTAATAATAGTAAGTTGTACTAAAATGTGCCAACTGAATCTGCTGTATCGGAAATACATTTCAGGGAATTTAACTTTTCTGGTTCATATCAGTAATTAATAAAATAAAATGCATATGAATGATAAATGTGTCAGTGTAATGACTCTGGTTCAGATATGATGATGATATTTGATTTTTTTTTTCATTAAATAGCAGTTTCTGATTAAACCAGCTTTACCTGTAGTATGGCTGTCCAACTAATCTTGCCAGAAGGAATCCAAAACCAAATCCAACAGCTGGATATATTACTCCAATAATCCATAGTGAAGGAGAAATGACCCAGGAAGACTGATACAACACCCCTCCAACTACAGCTATGCCTGCTATCAATACTGCCCCAGCTATAGAGCCAACCTGTGGAAAACAAACAAAAAAGGTTCATTGTAGCACACATGTTGGCATGTTTTATGTATTTTCTTTTTTTTAACTGCCTCCTCATTTTCAAAGGAGTATGAAACTTGCTTTGACATTTTGGATATAAATTGAACTCCCAAACTAATGCATTGAACTTTGTATACAGAACATAGTTTATGTTGAAAAAAAAAATGAACTGCAGTATCAATTGTATATTCTCACTTACCTTAAGTATGGCCTTTGCCTTTTTTGGCCACTTGTGCTTCACATAAATTCCTAATCCGACTGGAATAAGGAGGGTAACTAATGTAATACCTGCAAAATGAAGAGTAACTGGTTAGTGGTTGAACACCACTGAATTGACTAAAGTCTTCAACAGAACTGGTTTAAAGATTGCAATAATGTATGGTTTAAACTATTGCTTGACTTTATATTGTATATATAAAAAAATATTGCTGACAAAGACTTTAGTTTGCATGTTACATATATAGTACAGTATTATCCACACCATTAGAGGTAGAAAGACCTTGTTACAAATTATCTCTTTTTCTTAATACCATTTTTTAATGTAAATTGTAATAATTTATTCTATAACTTACCTATGCTGTCGTATGGTATTTGGATTGCATCTGTATCAGTCCACATTTTAGTGTAGATAAAAAGACATAACGGCATCATCCCCATTGCCAGAATTGTAGAACATGCTGTCATGCTTACACTGTTACAATATCAAGAAACAGAAATAGTGTTACAAAAATTATATATATACCGGTATATAAATCCTTAATTTAATTTAGACACCAAGTTTAATCACAGATGTATCAAACATACTGTAAGCTTTGAATTAAAAGTGTATCAAACTCTCAGACAAAGCTTACATATAATTAGTTCTAATCAGCATGAATTCAGCACATGCCCTGGAATGTATCACAGCTCATAAAACTGGGACGTGTGTAAAAGTGGGTAGATTGCTGGTTGAATTATATGACACTCAGATAGTAAAGTAGATAGTGAGGAGACATGGGGGAGCAGAGTGAAGCAATTTAAATGTGTTTCTTTTTGAAAATAGAGGTGAGATAGATGAAAACTTTGGGTGTAACTGTTACGTGATTTTCTGCACGTAGGTTTGAAATGTAGTTGTAAAGCTGGTGTCTATATATATATATATATATATATATATATATATATATATATAGTATGTTGCTGTCGCTCTGTGCTCAGAAATACCGTCTCGCTCACACCAATACATCTCTGATGTGAGATGAGGGCTCAGAAACGAAACATCTACACTGATGTCAGCTCAGACAAACCATCTCTGTTTCCACAATAAAGACTTTGTTAGTTCTGACAATCTTTGTTCAGACTCTTTTATTGTAAAGCAGACAGACCTTACAATACAGTCTGGCTTCTACAACAGTTTTATAGATTGATATTGATTGGCCTTTCATTCATTTACTGCTTTGTCTTGCCTATTTCTACTCTCTGCATTACATAAATTCAAATCTCTGCAATTATGTTGCAGAGATTGGAGAGAAGAAGATGAACATGAGAGATACTCAATTAAGAGTCTGAGTTTGTTATACTTTATTTTAGGTTTTTCATTAGCAGTCACTAAAAACATGCATTATAGTCAATATACTTTTTTTCTGTCCCGAACATCAAATAAAACGCTAAAAACCCTCTGTAAAATAGATTTGACAACCTGTTATGTACAATATAACAGGAAGGAGATGACATGGTAGCCTAGGGGCTACAGCTTAAGACTGAGAAGCAGAAGTTCCTTCACCTACCCTTTGATCCTACCATTTTAACAAGCCCCAGTTGATATGACAATTTAGACAGGAAATATGCTTATAACTACATGTAGAATACTATATTTACAGCAGCTTCTGGGATTTCCTCCTGTAAAATCTCACCATTTCAATATACATGTCCTTTTTTTTACTCAGTAGACTATGCAGGTAGGAATTGTACAACTGACCCCAGATAATCATGGCATGCACAGAAATTCAGAACAAAAGTGTTAAAAAGTTATATTTGCTTACCTGAGATCCATATCTCCATCCACCCAATATGAAATAATGTTAGACCCTGTTCCACCAGGACAGCAACCCATTATCATAACTGCTATTGCTTGAATTGGCTGAACTTGGAAGGCAAGTGACAACAGAAAGGCTGCAAGAGGCATAATGCCAAATTGGCACAGGAACCCTACAAAGATACCCCACGGTCTCTTGATATGTCCCCAAAGCTTTGTTGCCTCCACATTACAGCCCATAGAGAACATCACCATGGCCAGCAGAACTGTTAACACAGTACTTAAAGCCAAGCTCAGAATCTCATTATAATTACTGCTTGGCACCAAGCAAGACATTCCATTGCACACTGTGGCATTTACGGAGCAGATCATTTTTGCTGTAAAAAAAATAATAATAATGATAATAATTCTTCACTGGCTTGCAGGCTGAAGTTATCAGATATGAGTGGAAAGATGGAAGTTGTGACTCTTCCTTCTGTTCCCAGCCTTTTAAACTGTTGAAGACAATTAAAAAAGCAGTTAACTTCTTTTTTATGAGTTCATCCACAGAAATGTGACGGAATGAATGTCATTGTTTAAACTTCAAGGAATGAATCATAAAGTTCCATAAATGTCATTGCCAATTATTTTATTGTACATGACCTTATATTTTATTGTGTCATTACAGGTACTGAATTATACCACAGGTTAAAACTCCTTAAACATGACAAAGACTGCATAGGATATAGATAATACTAGGTGTGTCATCAAAGTCCAATATTTCCTTCTACACGCATGTGGTGGGAAGGAAAGATGAACAGGGTGGAATCTAAAAGGTTCTCATGATTTCTGCTGGGAATGTTATTGACCTCTGCTGTAATATTCGCACACATGGCACCATTTACTGTAGAGAAGGACCCAACTTGGAGGTTCTTTTTGGTAGATTTAGACAACTGTATTACTTCAAATTGATCTGCTAACTTGACACTGACAAGTTACTATTATGTCAGCTATAGTCCATTGTGAAATTGAACAGTTATACTACTGTATGTATAATTGATGTGAATGATACAATAACTATTTGTTTGCTTGTATGTTGGTTGCAGCCTTGTACTAAACTATTGCACTTTTTTAAGGATACATTAATAGTAAATATGATTAAAGGTTAACACAATATCCAGTAAGTAACATATAACACTATCTCCCACTGTGCTGCAATGTAAGCCATTCAACTTCATATGTCAGGTCACAGACCTCTTTATTTTGCTGTATGGTTGTATTTAGTGATGTTAATAATGAGAGCTATAAATCATACCTGTGGGAAAACAGCAGAAGGAGTTAAATGGAAGCAGTAATTAGACCTGCTACAGTTTAGATCATTAAAACAGACACCTGTAATATTTACTCTACTCCAATCAGTCTCCATTGAGCTTCTTCCTGCTGAATCAGCTATTTACTCTACCCTAGTCCCCCACATGAGCTAAATTAGGTGCCAGGTCTGACACTATACTCCCCAGCCAGGTGGACCAGCATAATTTAACCTCTGATAAACTGCTGTGCTATACTTCTTGAATGACTATCCATGCATCATTCTGCGTGTCCCAGCATCTTTAACTACTACTTTTGCATTTTTATCCAGTATTTCACGCCTGCTGGGTTTTTTTTTTGATAATTGCTAGCACATCCTTGTATAGGTTGTACTGATTTAATTTATATGGTATCTTAATGTCTATTTACATTTAATTAAAAACATGACGCTACCCCTCTCAGAGGAGTTCTAAACACTGCAGTCACTGTCTTTCAAAGCTTGCTCCATTTTCACCATGAGGCCCTATCTAAATCCTATTTACACTGTTTAATTTGAAGAAAATCCAAAATCCATTCATTGATACAAACAGTAGCTCAGTCTGTTCTGCAAATAAAACATGTATTATAAATATATTTCTCTTAATAACTGGTGCTTGTGGTAGGCCCAGGATTGACAGTAATAGAGATTGTCTTTTCTGTTTTAACCAAATCGCACACAATGCCAATGTGAGCATCACTACATTGTTCTGTTTGCAAGCTTCAGACCTGTCCTGGAGGGGGCACCCTTTTAGGATGTGAGGGAGCATACTGTATTGGTCTCCATGCCTATGCAACCCTTGGGAAAACAGTAATTATCATGAGCATGTCAACCTTTTAAACATTCATCCTGTAAAGTATGCCTTTGATATGGCACCTTTCACAGGGAGCCCCTCCCCCTATGTATATTTGTGCGTTATTTATTATAATTTATTGTATTATATATGACGGCAGAAAGCCTGTATTGTTATTATTCGCGGTGTGGACGAAAAGTCGCCGCCATTTGTATTGTTTGTTTGGTTGTACCTCTCGTTAGAATGTGCGACTGTCAGCTAAGTAACTATTGAATCAGTCATGCAGACTAATTTAAACCCGTGTGGAATGCGACCATCTCCGGATTGATCGATTGTTGTTAATTTGGAGATGGTCGCATTTAAATGGAGACCTGCGGCTTTTGCAGGGGGGTGGAGAACAGATGTGTCTGTCTGGAGATAGACTGGAAATACAATTCTATCCTACAAACCCTACCTGCCTACTCACTTTCCTGAAGGGTACTCGTTTTCATTTGTTTTGTGTTCTGTTAGTGTTTGTTTACTTTGGCCAATGTGCCCTTTTGTTTTGTGTTTATTTAAAGTGTATTATTGTTTAATAAATTGAGAGCGATGTAGCATCTCATATTTACCCCACAGTTGCCATGTGTTTTTTGCCTTTACTTCCTGGTCTGACATCACCCACAACAGTCAGCCACAGCACCAGATTTGGTTTTCAAACTATAATGGGAAACCCTGAAATTTGATCTTTTTTTTTAAACTGGAAAACTTCTTCAATCGGTTCTTGTTAAATCCTCCAATAGCTACTGCCAGATTGCTTAAAATAATTAAAACAGAGTGTTATAAATAAACAGCAAAGGGAGGTATGGTAACTTTCACAAACTTTTCCCTCTTAAAAATAAGCACACAAAAAAAAACTCTCATAACATCCATGGCTCCTTAACAGTCAGGTTTTTTGCCCCACTACTGTTCTTATGTGTGTACACAGTTATTCTATGACAACTGATGAAGGTAAAATGATTAGTGGGCAATGCTTTTAATGCAGTGAAACCCCAAATCTTAACAAATAGGTTTATAGGGTCCCAGGACTTGGACCCTTCAACTCAAGGTCAGAATAATTGGATGGATTTGAATGTGCATTGTGGGCTCCATAGCAGGTTGCTCCACTGTATGGGTCGGTTTGTATATCAGTGTAAAAAATTACAATACAAATAAAAAAATAAAAATAAAAAACACCACTTCATCTATAGCAGATGTATGTGTAGATTCTAATTCAGGACCACAAGTTAAAGATTTCAGTATTCTGATTTTTTTGTTCAGGCTGTCAATTAATTTTCTCCATACAGGGGGATCAGCCACTCTTTGGGAGGGCTCAGGATACAATAGCAATTTACCACAGCAACATTCACATACACATTTTATGGGTTATAAGCACTGAAAATAGAGTATTGAATTTTTTTTATTGAGAATAAATTAAATAATAAAAAAACCCAGCTCCATCAACAACGTTTCCTCTTCCTTTTGTAAAAGGTATGCTTGTAGTAGTTGCTCTCACTAATCCACTGAAGTTCTGCAGTCAGCATGGTCCTAGCTTCAGATTCCCAGTCACATGGGCAATGAAGCATCTCAGCAGGTATACCCCAGAATAGTGCAAAGAACTGTTAATGCAAGATCAGTCAGCTATTACAAAATACACTTAAATGAATAAAAACAATGAAACATTTCCTCTATGAAACTCTGCATTTTGGATCATCCAACAGTGACCCTTCATTAAAATGTTGCATCTAAAAAGTCTGAACCTGTACAGATATTGTAAATTCATGAAATCAGTTCCTTAACCCTTTGCAACCCAGTCTCCAATATATTCGACATTGAGAACTTAGGCATTAATAGGTATGGGAAAATATCCAGGGCAGAAAAGGGTTAATATATAAAAAAAAACTATTTCCAGGAATAAAATTTCGCTCTTGTTTTATTTTACAATTTAATGGATCATTTAACTGGGGAAACTCGTATGATTCACTTTTCTTTTCTGGTTTATGATCTAAAGATGTACAAATGCCTCATAAACCACATTTTAAGCCATTGTCTATTTGCTATCTAAAAAGGTTAGCAATCCATGACATACTGTACCTTACAAGGAATGGCTGAGGAAAACAGCCTACAGTGTGACCTCTTGGATCTCCAGGATGTGCCTCAAAAGTTCTCCCTGCTTTGCCTTGTCAATTTTGGTAATCACAAGCTGTATAAAGTAAACCAATCATGTACAGTGAGAAGAAGGGAATCCTGACTGTATGATGAATTATACAAAACTGTGCTTGAACATACATTCATCATAACTGTGAAAACAGTGAATCAATTTGTATGTATTTCATATGAAAGAATTGACAATGTCAGCTAGACTAAGGAGCAACAGTTGACTGCGAAGACTCATGTGTAGGCCACACTATAGTCTTCCTGCCATTCATAATCAAAAACACAAACCCCAGTTACTACAGAACAACTTCTCACGCGTTTAGTCTTTCTATGCTGACATGATAAATATCAGGGGTGTCCAGGAAATCTGAAAGCAAAATACTTGCTAAGCAGGTTTCTTCATATACATTAAACACAGTAAAAAATACAAATGTATTGATTCTATGAAATCAAGAGAATTGCACTCATTAGTACTGATATTGATATTTATGAACGGTTAAATGGTTTTCAGTAACTTACAACATATGGAAGTCCAAATTCTTCACACATATCAATGGCTATTCTGTCTGCATGCTGCAGTCCTACCGAGCCATCCACAAGCAGAAATGTTCTTTTCAAACTATGTAAAAGGATGTACGTGTTAATACACATAGATAAGACGGTGCTTCTAAATATAACAGGCATTTTACTGCACAAAAAACAGAAAATGTCGTTTCTATTTACATTAACAGGGCTTCTAATACCTAAACTTTAAACTAAAATTGCCCAAAAGAAAAATAAGAAATCAAGAAAAACAAACAAACAAAAACATACTTATGTCGTGTTTCTAGGTAAGTTTCCACCATATCAACAAAATCCTTGGGTGCTTTATATCCATAACCAGGCATGTCAACTAAAGTAAATGCCTTGCCCACTGTAAAGAAGTTCATTTTCTTTGTATGTCCCTGTATTAAACAGGAAAATAAAATCAACATGTCAGTTTTCTCACAGATTGTAATACTTAGGCATTGCACACAATAGTTACATGTTGTAAGGAATCTGGCGCCCATCTGTCTCTAACTGGCTTGAGTCTGCTTGCAGGTCTGTGCTTCTAAACTATAGGGTCACTCCAGTTCAATTACACCAAATTCAAGGGAGGATTTTTCCATTTGTGGTACATAAACTATATGTATTACATATATATGACACAAGAGGTTGTGCAAACAACAGAAAACTGCTTGCATTTCAAAATAATCTATGTCCATTTCACATACTTATAGACCACACTGTAAAATACCGATGTGTCTTTAAATGTTTTAATACAGCATTAACTTTACAGTAATGTTTCTACACAGTAGGTATAATTAATTGATTAATGTTGTTGACAGAATAATACTATGATTTTTATCTTCTTTTTAACTAATATATTGCTTACCGGAGTTTTGGAAACCCTGACTTCAGTTTCTGGGACCAAGGAAAACAAAGCTTTTATAAGAGTTGATTTTCCAACATTGCTTCTGCCAATAAAACACACCTATTGAAACAAATAAAGCCAGCATTTTAAACGGAAGACTTACCACCCTGCACCACCAATAATGTTATATTTACCATATATATATATATATATATTATATATATATATATATATATATATATATATATATATATATATATATGTGTGTGTGTGTGTGTGTGTGTGTTTGCTCAAAGAGCCAACTTCCCAACATTTCGGTATGTTTAGCATACCTTTGTCAGGGAAAGTGTATTTGAAAACAAACATTGGAGGTATTTATAGGACTTTTGTCATTGTAACCATACATTTATTTCTCTTTAAATCTGATGTCATTCACTATATAGTTAATGATGTAATGATCTACTGTTCATTTCTATTTAAACCTTCAGGCATCATGATATCCATTTATTTTCTTTTATTCTTCATTACTGTACATTATCTAATTTTATTTTTTCTAAATTCACAAACTTTATGTCATTCATGGTGTGTCTGTTAATGTGCTGACCTATTGGTTCATTTACTTTATTATTCTTTTATATAATGATGAATGTATTGATAATCAAAAAAAAACATCCCCTTGGAATTTCATCAAAACTGACTATTTGCTTTTAATTGTCCTGATTCACAAGAATGGTTGGGAATAAACCAGACATCTTGTAGAAGTGTTAATTGTTTTGCCTTACATTAAAAAGTGCACTGCTTTCTATTGACTGTTCAAGTCTTTTTAACACAATTAATTGAAATCTATTGCTAGGTGATGCGTGATACTAACTATTTCTCAGAAAATCCTTTTTGTAATTAATACAGAGAACTATAATCATTTTAAATACTTGTCATAAAGGGCAGGGAACTGCTATGACAATACTTGGAAGTGGGTGCCTGTTAATTCATTTTCATCCTTGAGGCAGGCAGTCTCACAGGCAGTTTTAGATTGAGCGTTTTCACTGACCTCTGATTGAGTTATTAATGGAGCGTGATCCATCCTTACAGCCGATGTGAAATAATCAATCTTCTGTTTTTTTGAAGGTGTAAAAAACATTTCAGCCATTTTAATGTCTTCATACCTTGGCTGAAAAAGCTGAAAGTTGCTTGTGTTTACTTTGCTTGACAGATGCCTCTCAAGGTCCTCAAAGGGAAACACAAGTTTTCTGAGCTTCTTCTCTGGCATCTTTGCAGCTTCCAGAAAAGATGAAAGTTTGTGGTTGCTCTGGCATGTTTGAGTAGTTGATATGCTTTTCTGCAACTTTGGGATTGCTTTTAAAACTACTATGCGTGGTTTTATATGGAACATTATTTTTGTGGCAGCACCAAATGTTTTCTGGAAATTCAAAATGAGAGAGATCAGAATGTTGATGACCGTTAGGTATATATCAGCACTATGTACAGAATAGTATAGAAGCTTCATGACCATTTTGAATCAATTCTGCAGATAGATATACTGTATGCAAAAATGTGTGACATACGGATGGGTGAATGGACAGATAGACACCCCCATATATCTCCAGGATCTTGCATTTGAGATAACGTATGATAAGTAATAAGCAGTTCTCCAGTTTTCAAAGGCAAATTAATTAATTCTACTTTATTGCACTGAGTTATCAATTATCAATATCAGACTAAAGGAAAAGCCAATATTTTTGGTGGTGGGTCTACCTACCTTTACACACATGTCTAATCATCAAAACGTTTTGGGCTTGCCAGTTGTCTGATATTTATGAGTTATCAAAATTGTAACTGGTTTTCCCATAGTGACTGCAACATTAGTGTTGACTTTTAAATAAAGCGACGTATTAAAAATATCGATGATTCTATATTGGGAGGTACTGCGGTAAAAAGGGACCACACAGGAAGCACGTGCAAAGAAAAATATAAACGATTAATAAATTAATTTAAACAGCATAAAACTGACATAGAAAATACATTGAGCAGTCAATGCTGTTACTTCCGAGTGTTGTCGCGACAAAGTGTAAATAGGTTTTATTCCATTCAGAAAACGTAACTGCAGAGATACGCCTTTGCATTTTAACTTATTTTTATGGGGAGGGGGGGACGTTAGTATTATTATTACCCCGTGAATAATATTATTTTATTTTATCAGATCATTTTGCCAGAACATGTGGATAATAGTTTACTTAAAATGTAAAATTACCTTTATTCACGTACCTTTTGTAGACCCAGACGAGCATGTACTGTAAATAGATACTTTGTAAAATTAGTAAAACATTTTTAACATAAATGTTGTAGCACTGTAATCTTTCGGTTTTAGTTGGTCTTTTTCTTTTCTTTTTTTCTTTTCTTTTAGGTGTAGCATTTGTATTCGTCCTACTAGAAACTGGAAGCTCGGAGAAAATGGCACCCAAGATAGTTTAGAAAGTACAAAGAAATAAATAAATAGTAAACGGAAACATATGCCATTAGTAAATATAATAGTTCAATATAATTATTGTATTAAGAAAAATGTAAATGAATGTTCTCCCCCCCATTTTCCACCTTATCGTGCTTTCAAAATCCATTCTATGCAATGCTTTACACCATTAAACAAACCATATAAAAACAGCCTGTACGTGATTGCCCTCTAGTGACACAAAGAAGTATAGCAATGTCATTCTGTTTGGGGGGGGGGGGGGGGGGCGTATTTGACTAATTTGTGTACACTGTGATTAAAAAGGTAATGATAAAACACTTATACAATTGTGTACAACAGGCACTTAGATGAATCATGCAAATATGATTACAATCCACAATCTCTTATTTGCTTAATTGACACTATATTAAGTCATTATAAATTGCAGCTAGACTATTATTCATTTCTTAGCAGACAACCTGACTTACAATTGTTACAAGATATCACATTATTGTTTGCATACAATTACATTATTTTTTTATACATTATTTTTACATACAATTACCCATTTATACAGTTGGATTTTTACTGAAGCAATCTAGGTAAAGTACCTTGCTCAAGGATACAGCAGCAATGTCTCCCACCTGGGATTGAACCCACGACCCTCCAGTCAAGAGTCCAGAGCCCTAACCACTACTCCACATCTGCATAGTCAAGATTGTATAAAGTACAAAATACAAGCAAAGAACCAAAAGATCTCCAACAGAAGACAATGGGCACCAGTGATAATATTGCTAGTTCTAACAGATTTAAGACCTTGCTAAACAGTTTTTATTCAAAGAGGCCCCCTAATGAACTGACAACTCATGTCTGAGTGTAGATCAGTCTGGACAGATACTGATAATTTCCAGAATAACACATGGTGTGGTGCTTTGACTGTAAATCGAAACATCAGCTTTGAAGGATTACTCTTTTTAGTGTTAACCAAGTGAACGAATTCCACTTGAAAACCCTGTGAACGTGTTCAGACCTAAGTAGTGTGGATTTTTAAATAACGCCTCTGGAAAATATTGTTTTTCTTGTTAAGTTCTTTGATGTGTAGTCTACAAAAATACCTACTTGAACACATCATAGTTGACAGAAAGTCTTAAACAGGCTATTTATTTCTTGTGAAGCAAACTGCAGCTGTTTTAGATGGATGCATCGATAACATTGTGAGATAGCACACTATTATTTCTTGTTGTGTGGGGCGTTAGATGCTGTTGCTTGCAATCAGGACAGTTTATTTATAATGCATACTGTACGCCAGAATCACCGTCGAGCCCTCTTGAGGTGTCGTGGGCTAGTCGATGAAACACTGAGGATGGAAGGTGCCCACTTGAAAACCCCAGAGATGTACCCTACTTAGCTCAATCCAGACGGTTGTCATGCTGATGCGCTGGGGAGGCCGCACTTTGGTTGATCCCCGGAGCCAGCATCGCAGCCGTTGTGTGTGCTGATGCGCCAGGGAGGAAAATAAGCTGATCCCTGGAGCCAGCATTACACTTCAGCCATTAACACCAGACAGAAGGATATCTACATCATCATATGGAAGGAAACGTAAATGGATGGAGACACATATGGATCACATTAGTTTACTGTAAAGCTACGTCTTAGTTGGTGCTTATCTTGGCGAGAGCCGAGTTCAAATCAGCATGAAGTTTCAACATCTACTCTCGTGTAATGGAAATCTTAGAAGCATGTGCAGAAATGGTTCTCTAGTTCTTAGATTCTTGGCAGTTTTTTGTACTTTTTTTTATGAGCGTAGGTCATATTGTAATTCATATGGTATTGTGTTTTTTATTATTGTGTTATGGTGCTTTGACTATGAGTTCAGGGGCTGCTCTTGAGTTCCAGTTGCCTGCCATAGACATCTGTAATGCAGGCTAGATCAGTCAACATGTCTTTAAATTAGGAAACACCAGCACCATTGAGAGCACTGCAGTGTATTGCCAGAAAAACAAAAGAAAACGTGATCCAAAGTGGCAGATCACTAGATGGCGCTGGCTCCTACCTGGGTCTTATCTATGGTAGGCAATGAGAACTTAAGAGCAGCTACTGAACTAAGGTGAAGACACTTTAACACAGATATATGAAAAAATACAGTATTTGACCAATTGCAATAAGAACCACCCTGAATGTTTTCCCTTGAAAGCTATGGAGACATTAAGTCTTTGTTTGACTCTAAATATTGAAAAGGAAACTAGGTTAAAAGACAGTTTCTTTGTGTAGCCTAGAAGCCGGAGAGTGCTTGGCGATTCAGTGTGTTCCTTTTGCAGCGAGCACGCTGATGCAGCATCCTACCATGTCACTACAATAAGGCTTTGTTTAGAAATGACAGGTTTATTTTTAAAGCTGTTCTGGCCTCAGTACACTAGTGAAGTTTTGACAGGCCTGACTGTCAGTGGTATAACACTAAAGGCACAATTCAGGATGTGACAGAAATGTATATTTAAGATTAGTCTGGAGCGAATATCAAACAAAACCTGGAACTGTTCCATCTATTCCAAGGCAGTGACTTTACTATTTCGTATGAGATGTTTGTCGAAGCACAAAATGAACTGATGCACACTGACACATACACCAAACACACACACACACACACACACACACACACACACATGTTTCTATTCCTATATTTGTGGGGACTTCTCATTGACTTACACTACATTTTTATTAACTGTTTCTAACTCCAGGCAGACAAAACTCCACACAGGGTGAAAGTCGACAACAAACTAAATATTTTGGCACTTTTTTTTTTTTTGAAGGCATATTTAGTTCTTAAAAACGTGTTTTACAAAGTGGGGACATCCCCACAATGTCATTTTTTCAGGAGTTACTATCTTTGTGGGGACATTTTCTCAAATTGTGTCCGCACATTGATAGTAATACCTGCCCACACACACACACATTCATAAATATGTATGAGCACAGATGCAATAACTTTCATGCGAGTCCATAGATAATCCTCAAAGATGTATAGCAGTGTGGTATCTATTGAACTGATCAGTGTATTATTTGATATCCTGAAGTTTTCGCTTTAAAGCTGCTTGAATCCAACCCACTATGCACCACTATGACTACAAGAAAATGAATTGTACCCTTTAAACAACATTAGACTTCAAAAACAAAGTGAATCTTTAAGTTATTGTGGCTAAGTTAATGCAGTAGATTCCTTTATCCATTATCCACTACCTTTTGCCTTTTTTGCAGAGGTAGTTTATCAGTGTCTCGATTCTCTCTGTGCCATGTGAAAGCCCATACTACTCCCTCATGTGCCAAAATAACTCACTCACATCCACGTTGTTTTGATTCACACTTGAGAGAGATAGCCTGTGGCGCATTCTCCTCTCTACCACCCACTATGGAATGCTGATCTTTTTTGGTAAAGCTGTGTCAGTCTGTAAGAATGCTGAATGCATGTTCCCAGGGGTTCAGGGATGGGCCATTTAAGAGAAAATAAGTCACAACAGGATTTCTGGCAGGTCAAAACATTGTACTGCTCTCACTGCACTTTACATGCAGGTATATTTATACAGTATTTGAGTTTCAGGTGAGTGTGAAGGGACTGAGGAGCCTGCTCCATTTTGTATGGCCCAAGCAAATGACATAAAAATGATATGCTGTAAAGCACAAACAGAAGAAAAAAAATCATGTCTCAAAACAGCTGAAAGGAAGACCTAAAGTCCAACCTCTTCATAACAGGCCACATTAAAGGTTGTCTGTGTTTCAGTGTTATGGCTGTTCAACCTTTTCTGAAGCAGCAACAATCATCGGCAGACACAAAAGGGCAAAAAAGACATCTGAACACATTATAACTGAGATGGTCCTATGACTTGACATGCATAAACTTATGATAGATTGTTTAGCAATATTACGCATTAGTCAAAAATAAGTAGAAATATTGAACAAATGGATAGTCATAAGGAAGATCACCATTGTGTGTTCACCAGGAGGCTTCAATGCAAGGAATCTGCATCCAGACTAGAGTGGTGAAATGTAGCTTAGCACGTATAAGAGATATTCTTATGACCACTTGTATATACAGAAGGTGTTATGTACAGTATACTTCCAGATTGATGTTCAGTTTGCTTTGTCAGTGACATCCTGACAGTGTCTTGATGTGCTGTAAATCAGGACCTTCACTCCAGTACTGCAGATGTGATCTGTTGTTCATTTGTTTCTGAGTTTGTTTTTCCTGTAAAAGGGAAAATGCAGAAGACAGCCTGCAGGCAATCAGTCACGGTGAAGTCATTCCCGCATTGTCAGTGCGGATGCAGGTGTCCCAGGTGCCAATAGGGTGTCATTGTGACTGTGATGTCAGGTATTAATCTGGTCTGACGGTCGCAGACTTGGCACGGCTGAGCAATCACTTTCTGACTCATGACCTGTTTCAAATATTAAGCAGACTTTGGGACAAATGAACACATTCCAGCAGCCCAAGTAACTCAATCCAGAACCAAGGGGGATACAGAGTTATTCTTTTCTCTCTTATTTTGTGGTTATAATGGATGTGCATTGATCGCACTTAAAGCTGTTGAACACGCAATGGCACACTTTCTAGTAGCAATTCTCGAAGGTACATTCATGTGCCATTAAATGCATGGCAGTCCTATGAATAAAGTCAATAGTCCATATTTCCAAAGAGTTTATTCCAGTCTTTCATCGAAGACTGGAATAAGATTCCAGTAATTACAAATCAATGGCCCTGTTTTGAAGCAACCTCTTTTGGGTTGGGGGATTAATCACAGCTTCTAGACAGCTTGTCATTGCATGTACAGGACAAGAATTTCGCACAAGCCTGGGGAATATCTCTTGACAATCTTAACAGATGTGTTTCAGCTGCTTGACACTACAATACCAACCTCTTCAACTCCATCTAGAAATACTTAATGGATTCAGAACTGGGGATAGGCTCGGTTATGAACCTTTTTGTTTCCACATCAGTAAAACATTGAATTAAAATCCATATTTAATGCCTGCTACTCTGGGGAATAATACTCAAAATATTAGATGGTGTCAATACCATTTACATATCATTGTATGTGGTTTGTATTTTTTATTGCTGCATAACTGTTCATTAATGTCTTTTTTTTTAATTAATACATGTAATGATTCTGATTTATTGACTTTATTTTGAATTAATAAGCTGTCAGTCAAAAATGGAGAGTCCTGTGTCTGTGACATCTTTTAATTAATATAATAAAACAAATAGAGAATAGTTTTGTATCTCATGAATACGGCTTTATTTATTTATTTATTTTTTAACAATTTACACTATATACTGTATATGTAAAATGGTAATAGTTATGTATCTATTTTCATTTGGGGCTATCTAAAATGGTAAATTTTTTATATCATATCTTTAAAAAATCAATGTTAGCTGGTACTGCTTTTTCTACACTTGTGCTTTAGGATACAAAAAAAAAAATCAATTTTGCCAAACGTAACCCTTATCTCCTTCTTAAATGTAACCCCCCCCCCCCCCCCCCCCCTTAAGACATGTTATAAACCTTATACTGTAGGTATAGATCCCATATACACTTGATAGAGCAAATGTTTATACTTATTTATGTTTTTTATGTTCTGAGATACTTAATGCAAGAGGGAGAGAAAATAATAGATTCTCAGACTTCTGCTCTTTGTAATAATGAAAATAAAAGATGATTTAAAAAGAGGCTTTTTGAAAGACCCTTAAGGGAAAACATAGAATAAAGTAAACTACTGTGAAGATCAAAACTCATTTTTCATATTGTATAGGATAGAATGGTAGACCAATAAATCACAAAAGCAGACTTCTTTTGTAGACCCATGATGGCATTTAGCTCAACAGGGTACATATCAAAAATAAAATAAATCAAAACCATTGTTCCTCTTGGTATGCCCAATCTCCTTTCCAAAGTTCCCATGTTTTTGACCTACAATCGTTTTATTTCTGTATTTCTAAGTAAGATTTATAGCAGGGCATTATTGTTCGGTGTACAGTCCAGTTTATCTTGCTGTCAGTGTGATATTGTAGCGAAGCGTGAGACCAGCTGCAGCCATAGAGCAGTGAGATCACAGGCAATATGCTCCACAGATCAGGAGAATATTAATTTCACACAAACTGATGCTAAATAATTGGCCATCTGCCCCCTATCCATAACCAGATTAATTTGCATGTTAACTATCAGTATATTTTTTACTAGTCATATATTACAATAAGCACCTGTCGCTGCACACCATCCTTTAGTTATTGGAAATGATAAATGCCCTTCACATAATCAGAACGTGCTAAATATGTTAGGAGCTCAACGGCTCCCGTGTCCCTTTTGTCTCTGAGAATGAAATAGACTAACCCTCCTTGAAGTCATAACTAATCATTGCTCCCAAGTGTTAGCACTGACAGATCCGCAAGTCCTAAACCCAACCTACAGCAAAAAAAGCGTATTTAACATTCCATAAATTTGTAACCTTTTAGGGTATATTGTGTTATGTTAGAGCTTACAGAACTGTGAGAAATATTCACCAAAACCAGGTTTATTTTAAAAAGCAACTATATCCGTAACACAAGCAGCAGGTAGCAGGTTGCTGGTATTACATTGTGGTTATGTTGGTGTTGCTTATCTTGACTCTTGGTGTTTGTTTAGTAATAGATACAGTATACAATACTAACTTAGTATAACCACTATAAACTAATATGTCTCTTAATAGTCACTGTCTAAATGTTTTAAACTGTCAGGGGATCATAAGTGGGCTTATAAATTAAATAGAAATGCTATGTCATGCAGATTTCTAAAAATAGAAAGTGAAAGAAAAAGAAAAAAAAAATTGTTTATTTAGCAGACGCCTTTATCCAAGACGACTTACAGAGACTAGGGTGTGTGAACTATGCATCAGCTGCAGAGTCACTTACAATTACGTCTCACCCGAAAGACGGAGCACAAGGAGGTTAAGTGACTTGCTCAGGGTCACACAACGAGTCAGTGGCTGAGGTGGGATTTGAACCGGGGACCTCCTGGTTACAAGCCCTTTTCTTTAACCACTGCACCACACAGTGAAGACTTACACTTGCATGCATTCGTTAGTAGACAGATGCTGTCCAACTTTTTACATGGTTAACAATGTTCTGCACTTAAGTTTACCACTTCAGAGGCACTCTACTATGTCGTTGCTATTCATTTCAATTGCATTGCAAGTTGCTTGAGATTCTGTTGCAACACCACCGATTCTAATATATGTTCAATAACTTAACTCTTACTAAGGTAAAAAAAAAAGTCGAAGTTCACAGTTAAATGCTTAGCCTTACATGATGTAATTACTGTGGCTGGGGAAACTTGGTGAAACCTGCTTCTTTTAAATATCAAATCAAATTAATATGATTGGTGTGTCTCTTCTGAAGAAGAAAGATGGTTAACATACGCTATAAAACACATCCATTTTCTCACTTCATTCACCTTAAGCCTCTGGTGTGAATGGGAGCAATTTAAAACAGAAAACATCTGAGCAATTTGTTAAAAGCATAACAGATGACAGGAATAGACTGAAACTTCCACCAAAAAGCAGTTCAAAAAAGCACTAGTCTGAACACATAAAAAGAGAATTAGGGCAAGTAATTAGGTTTCAGTCTCTCATTGGAGTTTGAGTCTATAGCAAAAGGTTTTGCATCATTCTACAGAATTAACTAATTTTGCTTCATAAAGTTGAATAAAACCTGCTGAATAATGTTATGTTAACATACTGAATTGCATACCGCTTTGTAGTTTTGAATATACTTAATGAAAAACTGACAACAATTGAAAGATGTGACATTTCGAAATCTAACATGAAATACTGAACTACTGTTATGGCTTCCAGTAGACTTGCACAATATCAGTTTGTAGTTTCTTTGATTACATGATGTGAAATAAAAGATCTAAATTATGTTCAAATAGTTATTTTCTTTTTAAAGTATGTCTCAATCATACAATTCTTGGTGATGCAAAACTTTTGACCACAGCTGTACATTCCCTTTTGGCTGTGGATGTAAAAATGGGCAATTGCCACATTGTTGCCCTTAAATGTAACCCAAAAGAAAAATGGTTGAATGATTTCCATTTGTATGAATATGAGACTCTTCTTCCTGCTAAACATTCCTAGGTGAATAGGGGTCGATAAGGGAAGAGATAATTACCATGGCAGTATCCTGCCATTTTGAAGATAAAGGTCAAAAACTAGAAAGAGAGAAGGTCATATGTGACAGTGCTGGCTTCTAGAGATTCCTGGCTCACAGGAGGAGATTGCCGCTAGCCTGAATAGTTATAGGAGACGGGAACAGTTGGGAATCACCTCCCAAAAGTAACTGTATACAAAGAACAACCCCTGCCTGTGCAACGCCACAGTCATAGTTTCTCATTCAAAGTCACTGGACTCTGACAGAAAAAGAGAATAGTAACAATGTAGTTAATGGACAGCACAGCATGTGGTGCTGCACAGCTCAGATCATCATCGAAATATGCTACTCAAGCCACCATAATGTAAAACTATACATGCGATTGAAAGGACCACTGATATCTTTCCCTAAGAATACTGACAAAGAACACCATAATGAAGAGAATTAAGAAGAGTAATGGGGGGAACCATTGACTGATGATGAAAATACTCTTCTTATATATACTAGTTAACGTCTTATCAGCAAGACCAGAGTCCCATCCCAAACTCCCAAAGATTTGTTTAGTATTTTTTTCCCATGTAACTGCCCAAATGAGAAAGGGTATCTTATGTTTTCAATGGAGACAATGGCTTTTACTCTGTTTTACTGACAAAAGAAGGTCACACAGTAAATCAGTATCAGATATGAATACATTGATTCCTTGCCTCAAGCTACAACTATAAGGTCACTCTGTCAGCAACCACTTCTAGAAATGGAAGTATTGTATTACAGTAAGTAGAGTAAGTGACAGTGACCAGGGAGGGCTACAGGCAACCTTCTAGTTCAGGCTATAGTTTCAGCCATATCTTTAGTTATTAACCTGAACCAATCAATCCAATGACCCTGTTCCTAAATCATTTACCAATAACCAATAATCAAATAACTCCCTACAAAATTTTAAAAAAAATAAAAACCAAATCAAGATTTTTTAATTGTTAAACAATATCACATAGTAACATATTGTGTGATAAGAAATTCTGGGGAACGCTTTATATTGTGTGGCACAAATTAATATTAAATAGATATGCAATTGCATATTCAATTAATGTTAAATTAATATTTAATAAATATGCAATAGCTGGTTTCTTGCTAAATGTTAACCAAATGTCGATTGAAAATGTAATTGCATATCACGTCCATTTATATTACCTTTTGTTACCCTTGAAAATATGTAATAATTTCCCGTTGTTTACATGTTTTTAATTGAAAATACAGTTAATCTGACTTAAATGTTAATGGAAAGTAACAAGGAATAATTGAATGTACATTTAATATCAATTGAATATCTATTAAATATTAATTTAACATTAATTTAATATGCAATTGCATATCTATTTAATATTATTTATGCCACGCAATATAAAACGTTACCATATTCTGTCTAGGAAATACGACATAAAGACCCAAGACTTCTTTCATTTATTTATGTATTTATTTTTACAATGCTTTACATTTTTTACAATTTTTTTTTTTTTAAGCAGTGCTAAACCTAAATAGCACAAGCCACAAGACCAAGGATGGATTTTGAATTTCATTAAGTGGTATTCTTATAAAAATAATGTTTTCTGTACATTGTTATTAGTGTACATTTACTTTATGTTAAAAATAGTGAATTTATGAAAAGGACCATAACATTTTAACTTTTAAAAACAGTTAATCTATTGAAGCATGTTAAACAAATTGATCGATATTTGCCTGTCAAGCTCAAGAATGGAGAAAAAAGCCCTGACAGTAATTGTTACACACATCCACGCCAACAGAGGGCAGACAAGTATCATCAATGAGCAAGTTAATGCTGTTCCTCAGAGTTAAACAACTGTTGACTGTCTCCTAGACTTGCAAGACTAACCACCAACCCTTTGGTATTGTTTATATATTTTAAAACACAACACAATATTCATTCAACTACAGTTATAAAACTTTTTTTATAAGCCATTCCTAAATTGCAAACTGTATCCTGTAGTAGGATTAGGATTCAATAATTTACAGTACATGTATAACAAATATAACCTTAATAGTTTTAAAACTGTTTAATGTCATTTTTTATTTATGTATATATTCAGCAGACACCTTTATCCAAGGCAACTTACAAATGTTACAGGGCAATACAAGATTACAATGCAAAACAATATTTAAATACCTTATAGTTTACAGCAAGTGCAAATTATACTACTAAAATACAGTATAAAATGAGATGCAACAAGTTAGGATTAAAACAATTTATATATTATTATTTGTTTATTTAGCAGACGCCTTTATCCAAGGTGACTTACAGAGACTAGGGTGTGTGAACTATGCATCAGCTGTAGAGTCACTTACAATTAAGTCTCACCCGAAAGACGGAGCACAAGGATGTTAAGTGACTTGTTCAGGGTCACTCAATGAGTCAGTGGCTGAGAAGGGATTTGAACCGGGGACCTCCTTGTTATAAGCCCTTTTCTTTAACCACTGGACCACACAGCCTCCTATACAACATAATAGTTGTGCAATAGTACTTCAGCTGAAAATCCAGTAACATGGTGCTTAGGTCAGTACAGTACATAGTAGGAGGAGTAGATCAAGAGATCTACAAGTGCAGCCTAAACAGGAGAGTCTTGAGGAGGTGGTGGAAGGCAGTGAGTGACAGAGTTCTCCGGTAGCTGGTTCCACCACAGGAGGGATAGAGAAAAGAGGGAGCAGGCACGGAAGGATGGAGAGTGAAGGGAAAGCATGACTAGTTAGCCTGTAGAGGAGGAGTGGAGGGTGAGAGGGGGTGCCGGGAGACACAAGAGATTGGAGGTAGAAGGGGGCAGTGTGGTGAAGAGAGCATTAGGCAAGGCCAAAGGTCCTGAATTGAATGCGATCAGAGATCGGTAGAATTGAATGCGAGCAGAGATCGATAGCCAGTGGAAAGTGCAAAGCAGATGGGTAGCATGAGAGTAGCGAGGTTGGGAGATACCATTGACCAAATGAACTGTGTGATTCAATAACACAATCTAAGTGCCTCCTAAATTAAAAATAATGAATATGTGGCGATATTGTTGAAAATAATTAGCAGTTGTCATATTATGGCATGGTAAAAATTGTTCTGTGGTCTTAGAAGCACACACAGGTAATTATATAAAAACACAGTGTATTGAGTGGCTGGAATGCATCTTTTAATGAAGGAGAACATTTGTAAATGTGTTTGGTTTGCTCTAGAATGTAGAAAATGTATAACATGCTAGTTTATATCTAGGCATGTTGTCACCCACTGCCTTCATGCCTTTCTTTGTTATTTGTGCTAGCGTAAGAGATTTGGTACCCTTTAGTTTATCTGCCTAAAACATATTGGGTAGTAGACAACAGCAGGTCTAGACACAGTCAATATTATCTGTTGTATTTAGAAGGGGTGACTTCTTTGAACCAAGAAGAAGGCTGACTAAGCCGATAGAGTAGAGAAATAGACCTTTAGTTGTACAATCATATCCTTTAGTGAAGTATTAAAGCAATGAAAGGGTTGATTTTGTGAGAGGAAAGTGTCTTTTTTTCAGGTCTGGATCCTTATTGCCATAAATACAAAACCAATAGTGGTATTCAAATATATGCATTTTAGGCCTGCACAAACAGTACTGTGAAAATAACAGTATTTGGCAACATATTAATTATTTTATTTTTTCAAACTTATGTAATTTCTGCACAGTACTGTAGTTCCTAAAAAAATGTATATGTTCACAAGTCAGTTGGTTCATGTAAGTAACATTTCTCAATTCAGTAGAACAAATAAGTATCTTAAGCAATTTTCCTTTTTGTCTGTACAAGATAGCTCTCCGAATGCTTACATCCGGGGTTTTTTAAATGACCTGCATGGAAATGGAAAAATGTGTTCAGAGGTGACAGGCAGGTAAGGAGCCCATTAAAATAGCGGAAGGGGTTTCCATAGCAACAGAAGGAGGAAAAGGGAGTTGGTTTGGCCAGGCAGTCTTCGCCAATATATGATTCATTCAGAAGTGACCAGATAACATGGGCTGAAGGGACATGCAAGGAAGGAGAAACAATTATTTAGAAAACACTTTTATTTCAAATGTTAAAACATCACCATTAAATAAGGAAGTAACAACAACAATAATACTAGAAAGCAGTTCTATTATTGGAAGGAGGGAAAGGAGTAAGAATGAAAGCATTCACATTTAAAACCTGTAATGGTTACCCACAGAGTGATTACACTGAACTGCTTTTAAATATGTACATTTATTGAAGCGCTCAAAGGCAAAGCTAAAGCTTTTCTGTATTTTATTTATTCCTAAACAATTTTCACTTCAGACAGTTTAATTTGAGTAAATGTTATTTCAAAATCATTCATGCTATAATATTAATTAGAATGCCAATTTAGTGATTATCCATAACGGAACTGAAAGTTTACAAAATGTCCATAAAAATTCTAAATGTGTTTCCATAGTATAATTCACGGGGCAGGAGCAAAACACTTCACAAGGGAGATAGGGGTGAGTAGGCTTTAAATAGGTAGTAAATGATGATTGACAGGAGCAGAACATTAGAAGAGCTCTAGCTCCCGCCCCCCGAACCTCACTAAAGGTTAACATGTAAATAAGGTGACGTTTTTTTATTAACAGTAATTTATTTAACAATGACAAACACATCTTGCATATTAACAATGTTCAAGGCGGAGAGCAAAAGCAAACAAGCAGCAGTGATTTATGAGTTCAAAGCATAATTGACTTTGACTTCTTTTTGAGACTCACCCAAAGTTACTTTTCTTTTGGCAAACAAAAAAGAAAATCTGTTTTACAGTCTGGTGTCAGATTTGGTTAATTTACCCATTTATTGTGGATTTGGCTTGATGTCACCACATAAATAAGAGAACAGACAGATATTTTATGGTTCATGACCCACACTTCTAAAACCCTTGCACTAGAAGATCTTACCAATTTCATAATGTGGTTTGAACTTAGATCATAAATACACTTAGCAAGCGTTTCTTACACAAGTACAAGAAAAACCAGTTCTAAACTGTAGTTGCAGGGAGTATGCAGTTCCGGAACGAGCAGCCAAGTGGACGTATTCTGGAAGATTTTGCTAGTGTAAACGCTACTGAATGTGTTCCAGAGCACATCCTCTGATCCTCTCAAAATTCTCACAGCCTGAATATTTGCTAGGGTAACAGCACTGAGGACATGTTCCGGAATGGTTCGAGAAAATTCCCAGCAGGCACTGCATGGAAGCCATTTACATAATCAACTTGCTGCCTTCCTGTGATGCGTATTCACTAAATAATATATAATATTATCACTGCGTTATACATTACATGAACAAGTAAAAGTAAACTAAGATTAAATATACGTTGCTTTCTGTATCTTTCCAAAATGTTCTCTAATCCTCTTCATCAACGTCTACCGCAAGCACTGAAGAAGGTAGTATTTTCAAATGATGGCGTTTGATGATGTCGTCATTACACCATAGTGTCAGACGTCTTTACCTTACAAAGTGCACATGCTCTTTCGGAGTCCTTTCTAAACGATTCCAGAACATAAGTGTAAACGCAGCCCTTGTACCTAATCGGAGACAGTCATTGATTGCAGATCTAAGGTGCTGAATGTAACCGCAAAAGCATTCAACAACACCATGCTATTATTCATAATCTTTCTTCCCCTGGGCTGTTACCTGCTATGTTTCATTGATCAAAGTGTATCCATTTACTGTACAATACCTGTGAATTAGTCAAGTGAATACTGAAACTATTTATTTATTTTAAATGAGTTTGAGTTATCTTTTTTTAAATTTAGAGTGCCCTATTAATGTTCCCCTGTTTTTCTTCCCAGTTTTTAATGTCCAGTTATGTCCATTCCCTTCAGTAACTCCCCACAACAGCTCAGGAGATTCGAAGGTCAGTGGATGTCCTGTGATCTCACCTCCTCTTTACACCCAGGAGCTCAGCCCATCTAGGCAATGTATTATCCCCTGGTGGACAAAGCCAGCCCTGCAGGTGTCCGCTTAAGCTCTCTTTGCCTCCCTAACCCGCTGGAGCACCAGAGTGAATATGAAACTCTCTGTAGAATAATCTTCCTCCCCTGACTTTATGACACCCTATGCCTTTACTAGGTGAGCCACTCGGGGACCCTTTAAATTAGCATTTTAAGTTTCAATATTTTAGATTAAAAGTAATGGACCCTAGAATACATAATTGATACAGCCAGTTAACTGCATTTTCTCCTGAATTAGGTTGAAATTTTAACATGATTAAAACCAGCTGTTTCTGTTCCTCAGATATTTATTAACTGAGTTATTTATTCATTTGTTTTAAATTTGACACCCGGGTGCTTGCCATTGAGATGAATCATCTTGTTTAGAAGGCAGACATGGTTGTGGAAACACAAGCAGCTGCAATAAAAGCAAACACATGTTACTGTATATAATGCTAGCCAACCTGGCACATACCTGTAGCAACATATAACCATAGTCATTGAGGGCACTGAGTTCATTGAAATTACATGTATAAAAAATGCAGAAATGTAAAGTGATAAGCATCACTACTGCGTATATTCTGTGTGAAAACTAATTAGATTTGTTTATTGTTAACCTCGCCCAACAGAAACGAAACGTACACCAGTACAGCTGTGGTTTTATTTGAAAGGAGATTCAACATTGTTTATTCAATTGCTAAGTCACAACCTGGTAAAAAAAAAACATTTTTCACCATTACAGGATTTTTCTCGCATACCCCCCGATGAGAGCTTGCGTATACCCCAGTTTGAAAACCACTGTGTTAGGGTGATTATGCAGCTCCTGGAAATTTAAGAGACTAGGGTGGGTGTCTTGGCTGCATTATGTGACCAAGAATAGCATCCAAAAGATTGTTTTGTGCTGACAAATGTTTACATGTGCAGCACTGGAATGTGTGTTTACAGTTAGCAAATAGATGAAAGACATATTCTTTCACCAGTAGTTTTTAATGTCTTGAAGAGCTAGTGAACAAGAGTCATGTTAACAATAAAGAAAGTGGCGCCCAAGAGAGACACAGCAGAGCACAGACACAATTGCACTGAATGTGATTACATCACACAGGAAATGGCTGCCCACTGGGCATTCCAGAGTCATTTGTTTTTGAGAATTTATTCCTGTAGTACCATCATGCTGATTTCACAGTTGGGGGTTGATCATATGAAATGTTGTGAATGACGTAATTGGGTCTGCCAGTAATCTTTAACTTTTAAGTTCTATTGAAAACATTCTGTTTTATACTCTGAGCTAGAACACCACTTAGAGGCCATTTAGAATGTACTGCTAGAAATTTAAGTAAGCAAAAAGGCACAACAGGGTGTGGGGTATACTCTAATATCCTCACGACCCGGGTGCGTTATACGGCACGAGGCAAAGCCGAGTGGCTTCAACTGCCAGGGGCGTGTGGATATTAGAGTATATCCCACACCCTGAAGTGCCTTATTGCGCTTATAAAATGGGTCAACTGACTAACTAAAAAAAACATGTAACAAAAAAGTAATTATTAAATATCCTTCCACTTCTGACCTAAAAAATAGTCCCTTAAAAATTAAAAAAAATGCTATAACCAAAAAATTATTATTATTATTATTATTATTATTATTATTATTATTATTATTATTATTATTAATAAACATTGAACTGATTAAAAACAAGAAGCATTATAGATGTTAAACACTTGAACACTGCCATTGAAATTGCAGCTTTGAAGATTTACGGGCCCTTTTTTTAGATGTTCTTTCTGAACAGTAGATGGAGCTGCAGCAAGCGATTTCGAGCAACATGGTGTTTGATTCATTGTTGTCGTTTTCGTTGTCTGAGGAAGTGCAGCTGGATAATCACGCAGACCTTCTTTGCCACGTCTGGCCATATTTAGTTGCACATCAAAACAAACCTTTCTCACAAGGCCTGCGGCAGTGTTGGGGAAGATTATTATTATTATTTTTTTTATTCATCCTTTGTCATCTGGGAGTAGTGTAGGAGGTAACCCATACTTAGGCCTTGGAGTTTTCGGTTTTAACCGATAATATTCGAAAAAAAAAAAAAAAAAAAAAACACTCCCAAAGCCCTTTTTAGAAAATTCAGGTTTTATTTATTTTTTTAACCGATAACCGAAAAAACACTCCTGAAGACATATTTAGAAAATTATTCTTCTATTTTTTTAAACGGATAAACCTGGATTTTGGAAATATATTTTTTAATAATGTCAATCATTCACAACTCTGTCTACATAAAGAACACATAATATAGTTATTTCTTCATCACATCTGAACCCCAACATTGCAGTGTTCTGGATACGCGGGGGTGAGTAAAATGAAATACTTATCACAATTCTCGCATCCAGAGTTCTAAATTACCTGAATCCTGTAAATGTGGACATCCTCACTTCAACACAGTAAGTAAATACCACGGAATTGGTAAAACGTACATGCAATTTATTATACAAACTGAAAATGGATGCGTTTGAGTGGTATTTATTTTTAATAACAGAAAAGAACCGATTTTGCCAAATAATAATAAAAACTGAAAAAACAACCCATAACTCCACAAAAAATAAAACCCGAAGAATTCAAGCCCTAGCCATACTGTTTGATCCGCAGAGTGATGTTGTAGTAACAAGATTTCAAGGGGAGAGGAAGGTTGTGCCGCTATGGCTAAAATAGCCTTTCCCGAATGTAAACTAGGCTAGGTTGCATTACATTTTTTTAATGCTTAATATACACTTTATTATAAAAGTAGTACTTATATACACATACCTGTAAAACTTAATTTGTCTCATTAGTGGTTTTTCTCCAAACTTCTTGGTAATCCTTAACCTACCTAACATGGTTTTAGACAATGTCTTTCCACCAATTCACAATTAGAATACTCTTGACCAAAACTGCCAAACCACTTTTTGCTTGTATCAGCTATGCTTGCTTGTTGTATAATCACTTACCCTCTAGTGCTATTTAAAATGATGTGTCTGTGTATGGTCCTTGAAAGAAGGGCAAATGAAAATAAATATTGCAGTCTGTGGCACTGTCATCACTCTGCATACTAAAACAAATAAAGACCCATCTGTAGTTCATTACTCAAGTCAAACATTCAGGTTTTTGAATTGGAAACTATGAACCAATGATTAATAAATCAGTATGAGCGTTGCTGTTTCTAAATGATGGATACATTATTGCAAGAAACCATCAAAGAGGTGAACTGTCATTTGAATGACCTCTCAGTGCAAAATAGAATATTTTTATTTCAACACTTTTAAAAAATGTAACCACCAAAGCATCAGTGGATCTTAATACCCCCACCCATTCCAAAACCTGTTGTGCCACAGACCTCTTTCTACAAACTGTTGTATCTGGAATTGGGTAACGCTATTAAAAGGGGTCATGACATTTCTCTTGATGACTGTATTTTGATCTGTCACTGTTTAGATCCTGAAAATAGATCATTTATTTAAGTGAAAGTAATTCTTTAAAACTAGGTGTGACAATATTTTAAAATTGTAAATAAAAATAACGATAATGATAATACAGTAATCCGTCGCATATCCGACTGCGGTGGGACCAGAGTATGGGCGGATATGTAAAAAGTTGGATGAATGAATCCTGTTTTAAATACTATTATATACAGCTGTAACATTATATTCACACAATTGTTTTGAGATTCAGCTTTTCTTACGGAGCTCCCCTAAATACCTTGTTTTGAAAGATACAGGGTATTAATGCTTGACAGAGTAGCTGTCTGCCATGTGGGTGCGTGCATTCGCTGCTGAGTGACAGGCAGGAGATCGAGACGGAGGTTGAAGTTGATGCATCCTGCAGACGAACAGGATTTGTTTACATATTAACACACTGAGCAGCTCCCGTGACACTACCAGCAAAGGAGGCTGTGTGGCCCTTTAAAGAAAAGGGCTTATAACCATGAGGTCCCCAGTTCAAATCCCGGCTCACTCACTGACTCATTGTGTGACAATGAGCAAGTCACTTAACTTCCTTGTGCTCCATCTTTCGGGTGAGACGTTGTTGTAAGTTACTATGCAGCTGATGCATAGTTCACACACCCTAGTCTCTGTAAGTCGCCTTGGATAAAGGCGTCTGCTAAATAAGCAAATAATAATAACATACAACACAGTGTATGAAAACTTTGGTTGGATCTACAATATCTGAACTAATCTTCTCTGTTCAACAATAAATTAAGGTTGCTGAAGAGGTTGGTCATGGCGGATATGTGACGGATTACTACTATAAAAATAAATAAATCATCACATCCCAAGTAACTTATGTCAATTTGCAGAAGTATAAATACAACAATACAAAAACAATGAATATTACACAATGGTGTTTGGCATGCACAGTACTTTACTTTATAGTTTAAAATATGTCAAATAGGATTTATATCAGAATGGAACTTTGCTGACTTGTATTTTTTTTAATAATCTTCAAATTCTGTAACAGCAGCCAAGGTTGTAGGTTTAAAATGACCAAGTTTTTTTGGAGCCTGTAAGCTGTCAGGATGTGCCCCAGACCCATCATGGTGGGTAGTCTCCTAAACAAGCAATTATATCAAGGAGCTACAAATCCAACTCACACAGCCCTGTGGTTTATAATCCAACTGCTCATCCAGAACGTACTGCAGTTGCACATTTCTCTTAAAGGGTCATCACACAGTAGGAAACTGGATTTGATTTGCAGTTCCAGAGGTTATAGATTCAAACTGAGCAACACAGTTACATGATTGCGTTATTGGGAGTATTTCATTTAAATACATGAAAGTAGCATAGAAATTCTACCTTCCGTGGCCAGGCAAAAATGAAATGGAAGCAATATTATTTATAGGGTTTGAATTTTTCAGTTTTTATTTTTTGTTGAGTTCAAGGGTGTTTTTTTGTATTTTATTATTATTTGGCAAAAAAAGGTATAATAATGGTAAAAATGTTGGTTTGGTAAGAGAGTTCTTGCAGTATAACCGATTCAGTTGTGTGGCAGCAACAGATACAATTCTGAAATGTAACTGTAACTAGAATAAGAACACAACTAAAAAATAATAAAATAAAATAAAAAAAAGATTTGGGCTAAAGTGCCAAGGATACCAATTACAAATTTTGTTTGGCGTTAATGTGCACCATGCAAAGGTGGGAAATGAGTTCTGACTGTTATATGAGAATTCTTTACAGGCTTTGATTAACCATTATTCTTCACCGAAACAGACATGAACACTCTAGGGACAGTGCATATGCTATGTCATTTCAGGACTGACAACCGTCATTTTCTCAATTGCTTTCTAAAACTGAAGCGACTGAATGTCTAAACTAACCAATCACCGTTTCAGTAGAAACCAGTTAAACAAGAAGAGGACAATATTTTTTTCTCTTTAAAAATAAAAATGCATTCACCATGCCATGTCAGATTGTAATCTACCCTAATGACCTCTCCTT
Source organism: Acipenser ruthenus (assembly GCF_902713425.1). Classification (NCBI taxonomy): domain Eukaryota; kingdom Metazoa; phylum Chordata; class Actinopteri; order Acipenseriformes; family Acipenseridae; genus Acipenser; species Acipenser ruthenus. Next base: position 49,210,998 of record NC_081196.1, read on the forward strand.
TCTAATCAGTACATCTGTTTTATTTTCTCTTCATTTCTATAGACCTGTGTTCACAACAGCAGGCTGCTAAGAAAAATGTTAAGTTCTGAAGGTCATGTTTACATTTTTATATCGGAAACTGCCTTAACTCTTGGATTAGAGACAGGAGCATGTTACATTATTGGCATAAGGTCCTCATTTAGAGAATGTTTACATGTGCCAATCATAGCATTCATTCGGACAAAAAGAAAATGCAAACGATGCTTCTAACAAGGGCGATTTTTTGGCTGTGCAGCTGAAAAGAAATATGTACTAGGTGAAACTATTGATTGGCTTTCTTTTATACCAAACAGCCTGTATTGAGTGAGCTCTTCATAACGTGTTTGCACAGATTTGGCGGCTCATTTTACAAGGCAACAGCCTTGCTGCAGTCATCAGTAAATCACTCTTCAAGCCTGCTGAGTATTACAGTTCTTGTTTGCTCTGGATGCTTGCCACATTTTCAGATCATCACATCATCTGGCTATATCAACAGTCCACCGCGATAACGTCAAATTAACAATATACTCACACTCAAACTTTCATCAGTATGTAGTACGTTTCTCAACTGCTCTTACACATCCTTTAGAGAACCCAGCAAGTAATGCTGATACCCAGATAATGGAAAATCAATGTGGTTCTACTGCTTGGAAAAGTGGGTTGAGGAATAATTACAGGGCTAAAAAGTGTGCTTATCTTCTGTCTATTTCCTCATTCCAGTGTAATGATTTCTAAAAAGCAGATAATACACAATACATCTAGTCAGCATAATCTATTTAGAACCTGGTATCAGCTGTTAAACTAGAAAACAAAATTATCGACTTGATGTGCTGTATATTCAGAGCATTCTTTTTAAAAAATTCAATAAACAGATGTAACCACACTCTACAGCTATGGCTAAAGGTTTTGCATCACCCTATAAAATTAACTAAATTTGCATCATAATGTCAAATGAAACCTGCTGAATATTGTTACGTTAACATATTGAATTACAGATCCAGCGGTCCAGATAAGCTGCGTACCTGCCGGTTTTACGCATTAAAAAAATCTGAAATACCTACTAAATTAAAATGTAATACGTAAAAATATGCATATCAATTTTGCTGCACAGCTTGTCTGCCTCCCCTCCTGCCTCCCCTAAAACCTCCACTAACAACTACATCTCCCAGAATGCAATGTCTGGCTAGCCCTGTCATCTTTGCAGCCAATCACAGTAAGAATAAGAAAGATTTGACGCTACACAGGTTGAAGCGTAAACACCCCAGTCCATCTACAAATCCAACTGGAACCATCGTCAGAGGCAACCGCTAAAAAAAGGTGCCTATAATGCAAACTGTTTTATAACATATTAATGCGTTTCCTTATTTTATTTATCTGTATGGCTTTATATTGACGTTTTAACATGTTCACTGAGTTTAAGAATGTAATGTTAAATATAGGTTACTGTGGCGGAGTGTCCCGCCCCTATTTATTATTATTTGTATTTTTGTTTGCGGCGTTGATAAAAGCGCCACGTCTTTTATTATTATATTTAAAAACCCTGTGAGGATGCATGGCTGATCAGCTACTGATTATTTAACTAGCTGACAGTCATGCATCCTTACCAAACGCGTGCAGACTCTGGCCGAGGGGTAATAAGATAATTAACAACTAGTTAATCCCTCGGCCAGAGTATATAAACCTGCAGCTCTCTGCACTCGGGGTTGAGTGTAGAGAGGAGAGTATGGGAGAGCGAGCGAGAGAGAGAGAGCGAGAGCGAGAGAGAGAGAGAGCGAGAGAGAGAGAGAGCGAGCGCGAGAACATATAAAATTAACAATTGCTATATTTAAACAAATATACTTGTTTCTGTTTGTTTGGCCATCACGCCTTTTTGTTTTGTGTTTTGTTCATTGTTTAAATCTTTTGTTTTTGTTAATTTGATTAATTAAATACGCTGAACGCAATAGCATTCAGCTTCACCCGCCCATCCACTGTTGTTTGGTTTCTGTACTTCCTGGTCCGTGACATCATCACATATCACCACTGCGAGCCAGACTGTCACAATTCATTTGCAGACAGCAGTTGGTTTAGGCACATGCAGACCATGCAATTGCATGGGGCCCCGAGGCAGCCAAGGGCCCCCTGTTGTCATGGCTCAGTTACTATAAAAAAAACATATATTCACCTCAAGTCTGCACCAGAATGAATGACTTATTAACCATTTTACCATTCTTTTTATCTGTACGCCACAAGCCATGTAATCATGTAACCCACGATTTGAGATAAAAACGGCAAGACATTTTAAAATTAACTAATTTCGACACACTAAAAAGTTTGCTTGCGCGTACCATCAGTGCTGTAAACGTGAGGGTCTGGAACCAACTCCCCAGTAATGTTGTTGAAGCCGACACCCTGGGATCTTTCAAGAAGCTGCTTGATGAGATTCTGGGATCAATAAGCTACTTATAACCAAACGAGCAAGATGGGCCGAATGGCCGCCTCTCGTTTGTAAACTTTCTTATGTTCTTCTTCTTATGTATAGGCATCTCACACACATAGGGCTGCGTACTTGACTGAACCTGGAAACAAATTAAAATAAATGCGTTTCCAGCCAATGTATCCTCTTGCTATCTAAGGGAAATTTGTTGGATCTGTATCCTAACCTCAGTATTGCCTTGCGTCTGTTTTTGACTACCTGTCGTGTCAGAGGAGAGAAGCTTTTCATATCTGAGCATGAAATTGATCAAAAACGATCTACTTTCTACAATGTCGCAAAACAATGTGCACCAGATTTGCCGAAAACTGGATTATTCAGCTAGAATTGTAGACTTTGCAACTGCAAATCACGAAAGGTTAATTTCTAACTGTCTTTGTGAGTTTTTTTTTTTTTTTTTTTTGCGATTGCTGTAGTAAAATGCAATGCAAATAGTTGTTGTTGCCCTATTTGAAAGTCATGGTATCTCGTAGTACTGGTAATAGAATAGGGACCCTGGAATCAAGCTTTACATGGGGACACCGCGGGGCAAACGCTGCCGCTGTTTGCAGAGTCAGTGTGATACCTCGAAAAAAATACGCTGAGCCGATAAAGAACCCTGTAGAACACAGGTATGGGTGTACAGTAGTTGAAAGTAACATTACATTTAAAATGGAAGGCTCTTTTTTAATGCCTACCCCATTACCATTGTACAGTATTTATCGAGATTACTCATGACTTCAAGGTAATGTTGCATTTTACCCCCTGAAAATACTGTAGCGACCCGGGGACTGTTCTGTGTCTGCTGTTGTCCCGTTTGTTTGTCTTGTTTGTCTTGTCCTGTGTACGTGTTACATGTATTGTTAAGGGGCCACCACACCACCTAGAATGGGAGAAAAGCAGGGATAGACCCGGATGGTCAGTCTGGATGGAGTGGTAGGGTTCAGGCGTGTAACAGAGCCTAGCTGTATAGCACTGGGGAAAGACAGCCTGTGAGATGGGGCCTGGGTGAGAGAGTGTGAGGAAACGGAGCCCGGTGAGAGATGTAGAGGGAGAGATAGAGGGTGGGGGTTCAGGCGCGGAGCGGAGCCTTGGGGAAAGACAGCCTGTGAGATGGGGCCTGTGGGAGACTGCAAGAGGAAGGGGCCTGGGAGAGAGTGAGAGTGGGGCAGAGTGAGTGAAGGAAGGAGTTAGCTTTTAATTGTTTTTGTGGCATGGCCTTGGCCTAAACAAGGACTGCGTTAATTTCACCAATAAAATGGTTATTCATTGCACCATGGCAATGCGTCTGTCTTCTGCTTTCTCCTTAGAAGGCATGGGTCATATCAATACATTGTACTGTCTCAGTGTTAATATTCTAGGGTAAGTTACTCCCAGACCCAAAACCTTATCTGGAGTGCTGTACATACCGCTTTGTGGTTTTCCATATACTTAACAAAAAAAGGACAAAAACTGAAAATTTTTAAATTTTGAATTCTAACAAGAAATACTGTACTACTATTATGGCTTCCGGTAGACTTGTGAGATATAATTTTGTAGTTTCTTTGATTACATGATGTTAAATAAAATATCTAAATTATCTTTATATCGTCTATTTTTTAATTTCTAAGTGATGCAAATATTTTGCCCATAGCTGTACACAGTAAGACATTAAAAGCATTATAATACATTATACTTAAATATTCACCTCATCATTTGGAGAGCTGTCTTTGATGTAATGACATGTTAGTGAAATAATCAGATAACACAATAAAATAAACATTGTATATTATATGTCATATTTTGATGCTGTTCTCCTATTCCTAAAGCTTATATCGATAAATATAAAAGTATTCCATTTATGGATGTTAAATCAGCTTTTTGTTGCTTCAGTTTAAGGTTAAACATTTGTGAATCTGATTTTTTTTTTTTTTAATTGGTACAGTGTTTCATTGGTTTAAAATAATTTACTGGGTCCTGTACCCAAACCCAAATCTTCTTTTCAAAGATGTCCAGAGAGACTTTACAAGAAGCAACTTCAGCAAATGTACACTTCAGTATTCTTCATGTCATTATAAAAGTACAATAATTGCAACAGAAGAATTACCTACAGTTGGGAGATTAACCCTGCATGATGTTCTACATAATGGGTGGGCAATGCAGGTCCAGTGTTTCCTATTTGTCATAGCATGTCTCATGGAAAAGTAAACTTAATGAGTTAATGATAGTTAATGATATGTTGAGTTATGTATTTGGCAAGATGCTTTCAAAGAAGGAAACAAGTACAGTAATGTATATTTAAAATAATTTGACTTTGACTTAAACAACATTTTTAAATATAAATTTGGCAGAGATTTACCTTAGTGGTTTGCCACTGTTTGAATCATTTAAAAAATATTTTTCACTTGTTGCTTAGTGTGGTTTGAAAAAGTTCATGTATTACCATATAATTACCTGTGAATAGTTAGTAGGAGTAAAATAATTTAGATAGCAATCTGCATAATTATCAAAGTTAGGGAAGCAAGTGTCAATAATTTGCAACTTTTTTATTTTATTTGTTTATTTAGCAGAAGCCTTTATCCAAGGCGACTTACAGAGACTAGAGTGTGTGAACTATGCATCAGCTGCAAAGTCGCTTACAATTACGTCTCACCCGAAAGACGAAGCACAAGGAGATTAAGTGACTTGCTCAGGGTCACACAATGAGTCAGTGGCTGACATGGGATTTGAACCCGGGGACCTTCTGGTTACAAGCCCTTTTCTTTCTACTACGCTTCTGTACAATCATTATAAAGCTTGCGAGGTTTCAGGCAGGAAATCTACAGTACAAGTGCCTGGTACATTCATTGGTTATCTACAAGATTATTACCAGCAAGATCCAGTTAACCTATAAGGTGTATATAAACCTATTTCTCAAACCTATTATCGATATTGAAATACGTACACGATATCGATATACCATTTTCATATCGATGCCCATCCCTAATTATCAATATCAAAATATGTGCATGATACCGATGTACAATTTTCATATCGTTGCCCTCCCATAGTAATTTTTTTTTTCATTGTACATTGCCCCCTTTTTTATTTTGAGGTGTTTATTCAAGTTAAAAACGAATGGTATGTTGTCTATGGCCACTTTGTTTATTACGAAGACACAACACTGGCAGGGATTATTTTAACAAAATGCGTTGGCTGCTCTGCTTTTACTTGAAATACACACAAGATTTAACTAATGATTGCTTTCTTTGTTTTGTAGTTAATTCACGAGGATAAAGTAAGGCCTTTCTTACTTCTGGGATGTTTTAATACACTTTATATACACACACAACACTTGCATATTTGAGGTTATAGCATTCTCCAATAATTACTATGTTCTAAGATTATTTTTTTTCTTTATCTTGGTGTTTAATGGTGCTGCTGACAGTGACTGAATTAGACTTTTCAATCTGCAGTAATCTGTGATTTACAGATGCAGTCAGAGCTATTTTGTTAAATAATCATTAATTATCCAACCACAGCCTTCCATCTTACTGTAAATTTAAATCAAGCGAAGAGGCACTTATGGCCCTCTTAACACTTGATGTTATTTTAGATTATATCAGTTCATTCAGGGAAAAAAAATATATAAATTGAAATGGTGTCTTTACAAAAGGGAAATAATGTTAAATATTTTGGCTAAATGGTCTTACACGAAGCTTTCTCTAGCCACTAATGAGACATTTCACCTTGAAAAGGCAGAACAAACCCATAAGAGTAATAAATAATAAGAGATGCAACAATGAATCAATTATTTATCACATTGTTTTTATTTTGCAATTAAATATTTATTAATTGATTGCCCTGGAGTCTCAGGTAGCTCGCTAGCCAGTAAACAGATACTTTCCCTATAAGTCTAATACCTTTTACAACTAGAAACATGTTACCCCTTTTTTTGAACACCCTGCTTATATAAAATCAATGCAGTAGGTCTACTGTGTTGGTTGCCCTTAAGGGCACACATGGAATCAAGATTTTTCCCCCTCATTGTGAATCTTTGTAAGACACATTTGTAATGAATAAATGAAAAGGTATCCATACATTGCGCCAGTTCATCTATAAATGCTGGTTTGCAGCTGGTTCTGGCCACCAGTATGGTTGGTGTGTGATCCTTGTAGACATGATGCTGCAGAACAAATTCAATCTTGGCAGCAAGCGAACCCAGCAGCAGTTAAACTAATTATACTAAGAGTGTTTCTTTTTGTGTGCTTGACTCACAGAGATAATTGTGACTTTAGTACAGAATGTCTTTCCCCTTCTGTAATAAAGGTGACATTCTATCCAACAAAAAAATGTCCATTAGTGTAATTAACGGCAACATAATATGTATTCTATCTTATGTACACTAAGTTTTGTGCTTTTAAAAGTTAAAACTTCTGACTTGTCCAGAGCCTTCCTCTGTGTGTTTATAATGATTTAGTAGAAAACAAAACTGACAACTAACAATGGTGGAATTACATCTGTTTTATTCCTGCACATGAAAATATAATTAAATTTGAGTTACCAAAAAAAACAAAAAACTATTGTATTACATATAAACATTTCTAAAGTATTTCCTTTGTATTATACATATAACATATTTTTCACATTCCTTTACAAATATATTTTAAATAACACAAATATAACAATGATTGTTGTAAAGTACATTTCCAAACAGCACTACAACAGTGTTATATATTTAGCTTATGTTGTTATCAATGCCTACCTCTAAAACAATTGAGCATACATTTTCATATGTTTGGAAAGCTCTTCCTGCTAACAAAAAAGTTTGTGGTCATTGTACATTGTATACCAATGAGACCAGGTGCAAAATACTGGCTACTGAAAATCCCCAGATGTAACTTATTAACTGCTGAACAACATACAGAAGGAATGGACACAATAGAACATGACCTAATTTAAAATGAATACAAAAATCTATTCAAAGCACTATTGTATATACGCTCATGACTTTTTAAAAGTTGCATTCATTGAAAAAAATGGTTTGAACAATAGCTCACTAATTGCTAATAACAAGCATTTGTATCTGTTTTATACTGTAGGAGTTCACTAATTTGGTGTACCCAGTGGTAAAAAAAACAAACAAAGAAACAAAGAAACATACACACACACACTTGGTGATTAATCTTACATCCTGCACAGCTTCAATTTTTAGATGTGTGCAACCACTAGAGATTCTTTCTTTCCCAGTAGCACTTGCTGTATTTCAACAGTGAAAATAATTTCAATGGGGAATGGCTGGGAATATATAAAATCATCTAAATTAATAATAAGATGGCCATAAATATCATATAAAAAGACACCACACCTTGCAATTTGTGTGTATGCAACAGACTGGGATCATAATTTGTGGAGGACTGTTCAATTAATTTAAATATTATCAGATCAAAATGCCCCTGTTGTACTGTAGATCATTATTATTTTTTTTATATACAAGGTAATGCAAATGAACGTCTCTACAGTGCCAGCGCACTAGTGTCTTCATGGCCTTTGAAAGTAAAGATTCAACAGCCATCTTTCACTGTTTATTAACTGAAAGCCTTATCAAGGCTTTTGAGGTCTAATTGGTTCCACAATCATTTGGCAAATTACTGGTAGTCTCATTATTTAATTTGATTATCTTCTTGTTTTTTGTTTTTTTCTTCTGGCTCACCTTGCTAAAACCAACACATGGTGAAGTCACTTATTTTGCCTCTTATCTCCTTCTACTGTGTGTGTGTGTGTGTGTGTGTGTGTGTGTGTGTGTGTGTGTGTGTGTGTATATATATATATATATATATATATACACTGTCAAAGTTGATCAGCTTTCAAGATTTGTTGTGGTTTCTTACACTATGCCGCACACAAATAGAGACCACATAATACATATCACAAACTATATTTGTACCTATTACTTATTTCAATTATATTTTAAGCCCGGTTTACATGAGTTTGAATAGTTCATTCAATATCATTCTGATGTTCCGTAAAAAAGAACATGCACATTCAGTCTTAAATAAATCTAACATAACTAAGTTTCAAAATAGACCAACCCATTTGATTATTATCCTACCTAAGATTATTAAGTAAAACACAGATCAATTATCCCAGTGAACAATTACCAAATGAGTGAATGATAAATGGATATATTGTATTGACTGGCTAGGCAATAGAGAACACCCCTCTATCTTCCCTTATATTTTGGGAGTATGTTATAGACCAAGGAGTGAAGACAGTAATGGACACTCTTGAGCTGCAGTCTTAAACATGATAGAATATAAAATACAGACATAGACATGTGAGTTATAATGCTCAGTATACAGGAATAACTATTGTTAGTGTTGATTACATTTTACAGTTCTGTACTTCTCCTCAGATTCACACAATCTGGTACATCCCGAATCACAATGTGTTTCTTCGATGAATGAAAACTGGTTTCCGGGCATTCTGACTGTGAAAGCTGTATTCTGTTTGAAGCCACAGTAGGCTGTGAATTGTCCAGATTTTAATTTCCAGTAGAGTCGAGTGTGCAGTGCCCCAGGAAAACAGGTAATTATGGTTTAAACTATTTTGCTGACAATTGGCAACAGTGGCAAATGTCACTTTAAGTGGGCTGCTCAGTAAGCTAAGCATTGTAATACCAACCACTTCACTAAGCACCTAATGTTTTTTTAATGAGTACCCAGAGCTGTGTAAAGCGAAACTTAATCATGTCACAAATCACAATAAGAAAAGTTCTTAATTTCCACTATAACTTTGTTCTCTTGTCATCTCTAATGATCTTACCATTTTGTATCAAGTCCTTGTACTTAAAAAGAAAAGTTTCCATTGCAGAGCTATAGCAGCATACCAAAAAAAAACTAAGGTTGCTCTTGTATTACACACATACTGTATCTAATAAGTATTTGGGATAAACCTAATGATGCTTCTGCACTTTATTAAAAAGAGACAACGTAAAATGATTTGTGAAAGCTGACACAGATCACTGATTAAAATTCAACATTTGCCAAAGCATTAACTTAAAGCATATGAAACAAATCTGTTAATTACACTTTACTTGGCAAAAACAGTTTATGTGAACGCTGTTTTAATGGCATCTTGTCACAATTTCACTTCAAGTGATTGTAGCTGACAAAATATTTCCATACATTTGACCTGCTTTGCACTTCCATTAGCTATGTACTGTATGTGTATTTTAATTTTAAAACCTGGTGTCTTGAGGGCTCCCGAGTGGCGCATCCAGTAAAGGCGCTCCATGTGGAGTGCAAGATGCGCTCTATAGCCTGGACATCGCGAGTTCGAGTCCAGGCTATTCCACAGCCGACCGTGGACGGGAGCTTCCAGGGGGCGGCGCACAATTGGCCGAGCGTCACCCGGGGGGAGGGTGGGAAGGTGGGATAGGTTGGGCAGAGTGTCCTCCAGCGTCCCCCAGCGACCGCCCACCAGCGACCCCTGTAGTCTGGCCGGGCGCCTGCGGGCTTGCCTGTAAGCTGCCCAAGAGCTGCATTGTCCTCCGACGCTGTAGATCTTGGGTGGCTACATAGTGAGTCCGCAGTGTGAAAAAAAGCGGTCGGCTGACGGCACACGCTTCAGAGGACAGTGTGTGTTCGTCTTCGCCCTCCTGAGTCAGCGCAGGGGTGATAGCGGTGAGCTGAGCTTAAAAAATAATTGGACATTCTAAATTGGGAGAAAATAATAAAAATAATTGGCAATGACTAAATTTATTAAAAAAAAAAAAAAACCTGGTGTCTGGTACTACATTAGGTTAAAGAATGTTCTCCGATGCCATGGTTTGCTCTGAGGAGATTTGTTAAAACCTCTGCTTCTTTGGTCATTTCAACTTAGCAGTGACTTCTGGGTCAATGCATGCTACAGACTGCATATGTGTCAGTCAATAGGAGGAGCAGTTATTGACAGGAAACAAACAGTCAAAGGGGTGGGTACAATTCCAGGTGAGATGACCAAGAAAGTGCAATGCTATCAAAAAGCATGGCTTTAATCTAGAGTAGTACCAGATATAATATTTTAAAATAAATTAAAAAAAAACAGATGTTTACTACAGCATGTGTGTGTTTCTTTCAAACTGCACATTTGAGACCAGGTAAGTTTAAAAAAAAAATAAAAATCATGTTGTTACCTAGAAACACTTCTAAAGACAAATCTAGAATCCACTTTGAATTAGTACATTATGTGTACTTCTTTAAAAATTGACATAATTCTTTATTGTATTAATAATAACAAATATAGAACTAAGCTTTAACTTTTAGTATGCTAGTTCTGTCTGTTGTTTCTTGTCATCTCTCTTTGCTGTGACATGTAAACAACAGGAGTTTAATACTCTATTAAGTCAACAAACACTGACATTTGGTAACAGATAAGTGGTGTGATCTAATTATCTGAACAAAAAGATGATATACAATAATGTATAAAACACAAATGCATTATATAACTGAATAAAAATGTTCAGCCTAATCGAATTGCTAAATTCAAATCCCTGTGTTATACCATCAGTGTTAAGGTTGCCACACACCAGATGCGATGCGATTTTTTAATTGGCGACAAGAAGCATTTGCAGCGACATGACCATACATACCAGAAGCGACACAGAGGTGATGCTATCTATACAACTGTTAAAAAATGCTATATTCAAGACTGGTACATATTCGTCAACATTTTTCGGAAATTATGAGTGCTTTCTCTGACGGTATTTCAACACATATGGCAATAAATCATACCCACCAGGCTTATCTGCTTCCTTCGAAATGGACTCCCATATATTATCTTTCAAATCTCAAAAAATACGATTCAATCCTATTTATTTCATGTCGCTCCAGTGCCGCCGTGGTACCACTCCCGCATCGCCGGTGCTGTGAAAGATACTTATAGATAAGTGCCGGTTCTATTCATTTTGTCGCATCGCTGCACAGTTCCGCTTGTCGCATCGTATCTGGTTGGTAGGAACCTTTATAGTTATAGTTATATTACAAAATATTAGGTTCTTCTAGCATTGTCTCATAATTTATGATTGAGTGTTTGAAGTTATGGATGCTTTCCTTTCCTATGTTTGTAACTTTCTGGTCAAACTAGGAAATTATAATAGAATTTACACAATTTTGAATGCAAATGTTCCAAAGTTAGTCAAATTAAAATAACTAATTACACTTTAGAATTTTTCTGCAAGAGAAATACACTGATCCCTATGTGTAAACAACTGCAAGATGCAAGTAAGCATCTCAGGTGGAAAAAAGAAGAAATGTAATTATTAGGACCAATTACAGCATTTCAATTAAGTTGCAGAACTTTAACTTAAAGCATATTGACAGCCAATGCACAGAAACTTGAATGAAATACTTTTTCTGGGCATTATCTTTAATACTATATTATAAATAATCAAATATGAGCAAACAGTGATACTAAGCAGAGTTCACTATCAGGAGTTCACCAATAACCTGAAAAAAGAAGAATTAAAAGGGTTGATGCAACATCCCTATGAGACTCAACATATAGTATTAGGTATTGCATTGATTACACTAATGCTTATTAATTAAATGTATTTCCAATACTAGTACACAGTCTACTATACTGCACTGTACAACACATTGTAATAATTAAAAAAAAAAAAAAACATAATACATTGCAGTGTTCATTATCCTATATTGTGGTACCGTACTTTTATATCTCTCAATATTTCAATGCTGCAAAACAACATGTTTACATGTAAAGCACGGATGATTTTATTTACAGTAGTGGTGGAATAAAGTTGTATGAGGGATATTAACCAGAGCTTGTGTTTATTATAGTCTGTCTGGGTAATTTCAACATGGTAACAATCATCAGAGTGATATTAAGTAGCTTAACTGTACAAGTTGAAGTCTTGAAAGGTACAATCTGGCCCACCCCCATTTTTTGTAAATGAGTAAATGGCTTACATTTACAGGGTATTAACATTCTCTGCCTGGGATTTACCAAAATGACAACTAAAATGATAATTACATAATGCACTATGTTGAAAGAGGAAGAGATGAATATTTTCTTGAATATATAACTGTACATTAAGTACTACTACAACAACTAATAATAATAATAATAATAATAATAATAATAATAATAATAAGTACTAGTATGGGAATTCAAACTTGATGCTTGCTTAGGTCTGTGCCTGAAATAAAATCAGATTTGAAAAGCTATTTTTAATGTATGATGTATGTAACTTGTTTGTCACAGAAATCATGGGGATGTGGTTCTTTTCATGCACATGACCAGATTTTGAACTAAGCCGAGTCTGGATGGGACATCATATTTATCAGTCAGTGAAATGAGAAAAGCTCAGCACTACTCTCATACTCACTTCACAAGCCACCTCTGAAATGCATTCCAGTTTAGAATGTTCCCCTTGGAGGCTGAAAGAAATGCAGTAGCTGAAGAGTGTTACATGGGAATTCCATTCTTTCCTCGTGCTATTTCATAGTATCAAAGCTTTGTGAATCTCTTCTTGTAGTGTATGAAATGTATAATAAAATGCTCTGTCTACATTATGTACATACACAGTATAGAAAATAGGTTTGGACAAAATATTCTTGTAGTGTACTACATTTGTATCGGGCTAAGGGAAACTGAACATTGTAATGTGCCTTTATAATTCCTACAGGTCCTGAGCCTACAGACAGGCGTTTGATTAATTGGCACACAGGAAGGCTTGTATTTCCTAACATGTGACACGTTGAAGTAATTTCTGAGGCAACTGAGAATAGGTTTTGAAATACAAGCCATTGTTTCACAGCAAATTTTATTGTTCATATTGATTTATTTCCTGTGTATGTTCTCACTTATTGTTCTATAATGCACCCAGGATGAATTGTAGCTAGCACAGTGCATCACTGGAGAAATGAAACTACATACATGAATGAAACCTCTGCCTCAAGCATTAGTTTTTGTCATCTAAGATTTAAAAAAAAAATGTTTTAACACATATACTGCTACGTATTGTAAATACTACACAACAAAGACACACAGTACATGATATTATACTATCTAATAATCCATTATACAGGATGTTAAATACAACTCTCTTTATCAGTGCTGATTCCCCCATTCTGTTTTGTGTATGGCCTGCAAAATTGATGTTCTAAAGCAGCAACATAAATACATAAATAAATTAATAATAATAATAATAATAATAATAATAATAATAATAGGTAGAATTTTGCAGTTTACCATAATCATAGTAGAATCCTCTTAAAATATGAAATATGAATAAAATATTAATATCTGTATAATAAAACAAAGACTAAATGCAATCACACACCTTGTGAAATAAGACCTACTGTACGGCTCTATAATTTAAAATGGATTTGAATAACATATTAGATCAGCATAAAACTAAACTGGACAAATTACAATAACAACAAGAGTTCTGAATTATTACTGTCAGTTCTTAGTTTAATGGCCCCCAAAGACTGCATATTTTAAATGTTAAGTAGCAAAACTTAACAAAGACTATAAAATGTCCTTTTGGTTCTTGCAGAGAATACTTTTACTGTCGTTAGATATCAATTGAAAATAACATTTATCAGTGTAAAACAGTTCCACCCATTTTTGACACATTTCCAATCTTCCCAGCTCCAGTGTTCTCCAGGCTAATTATTTTGCCAAACTACAAACATATCCTGTAACCCTGCAGCTGTTAAGGTTTATTGAAATAATGAGACCAAACAGTGCAAGATTAAAAGATAACTGAGTGGGATTGCAATTTTCTTTTTTATCATGTAAAATCCAAGTGTTTGTTTTATCTTTAAAGAATGCTGTTCTTTACACTAAATCATATTAACCGGTCACTACTGCCCCCAGGCCCAATTCCTTTTACGAGATATAAACTGAACTACGTTTTCAAAGCCCTTACATGTGTATGGTAAATAAACACAGTAACACAGTAGGTGTTAAACTGGTGTGAAGCTGTGCCATTTTTAGCAGTGTTTTGGCACAGGTTACAACACCATCTGCTCCCACACTTGCAAGCCTAGTAATTATCACTGCAGAATTCTATGTATGATCAACAAGCTATATAAAGCTTAAATATGTGCAGAAATGGCAATTAGTAATCTCTGTCCTCTTGAGTTTGTAGCATTGCAAGGCATACTGGCAGCTATAAGAAGATCAGGAAGTTTGTGTTTTGATTTAATTATTTATTGGGTTTGTCTTTCTTATGCTTGTATTTACCAGTGAGTTCTTTACTATTCAGTGAAAGGTTGTGGTGACTTCATGATTTTTACATACTGTATTATAGTTTGACCTTTTCATGTAGTTGGTTCAGAAAAAAAGCCTGGTACTGATATGAGGAAAAACAAAACAAGTAATGTCTTTGATCATGGCAGTGCACAGTGCTGTGGGTTGAAGTGTACTGTATATTAGAATGAATGGGTTTTTAATGGGGCTAAGTGCGGATGAGAGGAAATGTACTGAAGCACCCTATGATGCTTTTTTTTAATGCAGATGAAGTGTATTTGGAGTGCATTATTTGTAAATCACTGCAAATATGATAAGGCTTTTAATGCTTTTTCGGTTTGGATATACAATAATGAATTTAGATAAATACATTTTCTTCATCAAATAGTTGAGACAGTGTTTCTGTCTTGGGATTATGCCACTTTGAAAGAAAAGACCAGAGTGTAACGTCTGCACCTGGACGCTTGTTGCTATGGAAATGTTGATATGCTAGTTGATGGAACCAAATAGGCCAAGGTCTGATGGTGTGGGCCTAGAATGTTGTGCCAATTTGAAAGCAAGGCCAGTATTTGGGGTAGACATATCAAGGAATACAGAAGTGTCAAGAGAGATCTTCCTGTCCACACACACACAAAAAATAAACCAGGCTTTTACATCAACCTGGAGGGTCCGATTAGCAGCAAGCATGGAACGTGGGATAGACAAAATAATCTTGATAACACCTGGCAATATGACCTGCCAATGTTCAGTGCTTATCTGGGAATAATACTATGGTACAATACTGACCAACAGCTGCTGTGCACAGTTTTTCCATCTTGTTAGCCCAGTGCCAATTGTCAGTAAAGATATACATAGCAGTCTGGTATTGGGGTTGTTCAACATGGGCTACAAAGCCAAAAGAGAGTTTACCTCATACAGTACAGATATGTCTATGCCCACTGAATGAGAAAACAAAGTTAGTAATCCCTTTGGAGCCCAACAAATAGGTTTCTTAGTAGATTAACTGTTTCCATCTGACTGCAAATGAAACTCGTTTCTTAAATCCATGTCACACACACACACACTTTTCATGGTTTAACAGATTAATCTGAAAAAAGTGAATTGAGCCAAAAAAACAATTTTTTTTGTGTGTATACAAATGAATTTCATTAGAAATAAGTGTTTTCCTAAATAATTTCAGTACTGAGCAGGAGAACACATACAGTATATGTGCATACACATCTAATATGTGAGTTGATCATTAATATAACGTTAATAAACAATTTCTAGAGGCTGAATCATGAGGATCTATGTACGTTGGAAGGTCTTAAGTAAAACAGAACCACAACTATAGAAAATCATATTATTTAAAGAAGCAAAGGAAAACAAAAAAAACAGTGTCAGGACCGCATACAAGGTTCTTCATTCTGCAGTGACTTTCATAAGAAAAAATACAAAAATGTCTTTGTTCAGGTGACATTTCTGTCAGTATCTGTTGGGCCCAGTGGCCCTGTTGACATTGATATTTAATGAATGAGACAATTTCATTTTCATCACTTGCTTGGGAATTAGGCCTGATTTCAAACATCTTTATTAACCTTCCCCCTGACAGCACAATGTGATGAAGATCATTCAACACAATGTTTTACAAAACATCGTAAAGATTCATAAACTGGGAAATATTCTAGGTACACACATTAGTACAGTAAATGGGTCTCATATATTGTACTGTGGCTTTGTCTGCATTTTATTTATGCTTGTGCATTTTACTAATATCTGTAGGTGTGTTGGAGAAGAGAAAACATTTTGAAGAAAATAAACTTCAATAAGTAACAAATGTTTCTCAAAAATGTTTGTCTTAGCGGTAGGTAATATTAATATACACAAAAGGTGCCTGTTTGTAAAAACCATCATTCAATTAGCTAAGTGGTAGCGGAAGGCTGTTTTGAGTCTATGAATCATTGTGTTTGAATTTCACTTTGTATTAGGAACATTGCAAGCTATTCATCTTAACATGCACTCCTGACCTTGCTCCCTTTTTCATCGTCCATCTTCTTTGTTTTTTATTTATGTCTCAAATGTTTCTAATAAGATAAACAAATTACTTTTATTTGTTTTCTGTCTGGCAGACATCTTCCTCAGCACTTTTATTATTCTGAAGGTTAGTGTCAAGATTCCTCACACAGAAAAGTTTGGCTTGTATTGTTATATTTTGCCATGTTTGTTTAGAAAAATTAATTGGAGCAAATTGAAAGCATTTACATTTCATAAAATAATGACTAATGGCTTATGCATGTTTCCGGTTTTGTTAATTAGTTTAAAAAAATAAAAGGAAAGAAATGTATTTTGTTTTCACAGTAGGCCTACAGTAAAACATGTCTAATCCAGACCCTTTACTGTACGTACTGGCATTCTGTATAATTCTGTACCGTTTTGGGTCCCAACCAAATCCCTATAGAAATGAATGGTGTGATATCCTCTACAATCCTGTCTGCCTAAAATCAGATATGATTTTAATGAAGTTTGTTGGCGAAATACACCATTAAAGGATTGCATTCAAATGAATTCAAGCCTTGAATTACAGTGTATACCTGGAAAGTACTTGCATTGTATGTACTGTAATATATATATATATATATATATATATATATATATATATATTACAGTACATACAATGCAAGTACTTTTTTAAGTGCTCAAATATGCCTCTTTTCAGGTACAGTATTAGATGTTACAGTACCTCTGTAAACCAGCGCTGCACATTTTCCCTGTCCCAATTAATGCTGGATTAGCCAAGTTTTAGTGTACATTTTCATCATGTTTGTGATGTCTTAAGTGTACTTGATTCCTTATTTCATTCCATACATCATTTTTCATCTTTAAGAGTGTCTGCAAGTTGATGGCTGTGTTAAAAAAATGGGAATGGTAAAATTACTATTTTACCATATTGAGTTCATTATTTATCAAGGCTGCATTGAATGACCTGTGTATTAATAACTGCGTATCTGAGTGCTGCACATGGAGTTTTCAATAATATACTGTCTCAGCCAATCCAGTAAATACATATAGCTTTATTTAAGGTTGCATTAATTAAAATATAAGTAGAGTACATAGTAAATAATGGTTATGCATCTGTTTGTTTTGAGATACTTCTAGAAGGAGTAGATTGATGGATTAATGCTTAAAGGAAAAACTTAAAATTGAATTCATATGGCGTAAACAATAATGACAAATGAATTCCTATTTCTCACAAATTTATAGACAATCATATGACCACAAATCATCAATGCTATTCAAAAGTATGTAGAATAATTTATGAATCCAATATTAATTTACTATTTAGTTAGTGTTAAATACCATATCAACCTCTAAGCAGTATGTATGGGACAATCTGACACGCTGCAGTTTCACTAAAGGGGAATCCCCTCTAGCAGGATCTTTATTATTTATTTCTTAGCCTGTCGGTCTGTCTTTTGTGCACACATACAATGTGCCTATTCGGCCAGTAGGGGTCAGTCATTACACCTGTTTAAAAAATAGTTTCACTTATTAAGTACCAGTACTTGCACTGGTGGCTATAGGGGTTACCAGAGAGGTTAAACGGACGCCCCTGACCAAAGACAAAGCCTGGCAGAAGGAGTAGAGGAGACTGCCTCTATCATAGCGCTGCCCGCTAACCTTACAAGGATCTGGAGGGGAAAAACCGGACATGAGGGGAGAGGGGCTGTGTTATAAGGGAGGAGGTGGCTGATTGCGGCTATGAGTTGCATTGCGCCCTGCGTACTTTTTGGGGACAAAAAGAGACTAAGTTGGGGGCAGTGTAACAATCTGTGCATTGTGTTGTACTGTATTTGTGTATATGCGTATTTATGTGCTGTGTGTGTCTTATGTTGTTCCCGTTGTTTGTCATTGTGTTTCCTTCCCCCTCTGTATTTCCCGCCATTGTTTAACTCTGTCTCTGTTGCTGTGTGACCCTAGCCTGCGTGCGGGGGCATGTTCTTTGTCTCCCCTGTGATTGGCCCTTCTCACTGTATCAGTCGTGTAGTCTGTGGTTTGTGTCTCCCCTGTGATTGGTCCCGCATGTAAGTCACTGTGTGTTCCCATTGACCCAAAGTGTGCGGCTGAGGACCAATGGGATGTGTAAGGTTTGAATAGAGTAGCGGGGGGCTGGGGTTATAAAAGGCGCTGCAACGTTGTGTCTTGGTTGCCATGGTTCCGAAGCAGCTGACAGGGAGCTGTGTGTGTGTGTGACTGAGTGCTGAATAAAGCTTTTGGAACAAGAAACCAACATGTCTGTCTCTCCTGTTTTCTGGCTTTCTGTGAAACGCTACAATATGAACACATTGCACAAAAAAAAGCTTTCTCGACTGGTGTATTGAAATGTCACTGCTACACGCAGCTGACTGACATACACACACAGCCCGCCTCTCTGAAAGGGGAATGCACCAAAAGACTGATTGCTATAACGCTTTCTTTCTGTTTCCATCGCAGAAGCTGCATTTGCTGCCAATGCCATTACTCTCGTAGCCTACTTTTAATATTTATTTATTTATTTAGCGAGGCGGTTAATTGAACAGGGCGGTTATGTGACGGTCGGATATGCGAGGTGTACAGAAGATGCCATATAATTCCAACACAACTTACTGTATGTTGTGGTGGAAAGGCTACTGCTTTAATCAACCTCCGAATGAAGGAGGCTGATATTGAAAAACACAAATGCATTTCTCCTGGCACAGTCTAAAGCTTGTGGGTTATTCATCCAATTCTAAGAATTCATCTAATATGTGGTTCTCTAAGGGAATTTCTTCATGAAGTTATTAAGGTGGTAAAATATTCGGGCACTCGCAACTATTTATTTTCTCCAAAGATATAATTTGGGGCTGTAAATTGCTTTTTGATGAATTTATATAATAACAAGACCTTTGGTTATTTTATAATGGCATTTTTATGTTAGCATCCTCAAACAGTCCAGTATGCAGGAAAGTCCAGATAGAGTTGGTTTCTGAGGACAAGTTTTAATGGAATCTGAGGAAGGGGTTGGTGGGAGCTTACTGTAGAAGTAGCGCATATGGTCAGCATGTTAATGGTTCAGGGTTCATTCACAAAAGCTGGTATCACTTCCACATCTATTGGCTGCTGAGAAATAGGCACCCATTTGAGCCTAAATGTTATCACTTAAGATTAACTTACAGGCTTCCTGATAATCATTCCTACCTTCATAGACCCAGGCTTTGAACTTTTGGTCAGACAATGTCCTTTAACTCCCATGAGAAAAAACAGCATTGCTAGCGGGAAGGCTCTAAAAAAAAACATGTCAGATTACAGCAACAGCAAGGTCAGCCTAGTTGACCAACTGATAACAGTTTAAGTGTCAGTTTTTTTTGTGCTCCACTGCATATGCACACCCTTACCTCTGTGATGTTCCATGGAGAAATATCGTAATGCTAGGGCAAGGGCTTTCAGGTTTTCAAGAAGACATACCGCCACTTTATCTTTAAAAGACACAGCATGATCACATTACCTAAGCTCCACAAAAAAAAAAAAATAGAGGCATCTGTTTTAAAGTAAATGTTACATATCTGGTTGCATATTGTAAAGCAGACCATCATTCCGGCCTTCACAGACAATTGGTTTTCAACTGGCGTTCAAACTGTGGACCGATTAGTTTTCACTGTTACCATTTAAGAAACAGTTGGAGTTTCCTCCAATATTTAATTAATTCCTAAAAAGCCTTGAGAGAGAGAGAGAGAGCTTAATAGATCTTGAAATACATTGCTTAGTTGCTTGGTTCTGGTTTTGTAAAATAAACAGGCATTTTACTGCTTTCAAAAAATAGGGGTTAAATAAAGAGGAGAGTAAACACTTTGAAAATATGGCCCCTTCTGTTTCAAAAAGTTTGATTCCAAAGTGCTGTTTTTCGAAGACATCTACTGTAGGATAATGACTGCTCTTGGCAATTGATAGACCCAGTTCAATAATCTTCGTAAACAGACATAACGCAAACGGCAGAGCAAAACAAGGCAGAAGAAAAGCAGCTACTTACAGCTGTGTGGTCCAGTGGTTAAAGAAACAGGCTTGTAACCAGGAGGTCCCCAGTACAAATCCCACCTCAGCCACTGACTCATTGTGTGACCCTGAGCAAGTCACTTAACATCCTTGTGCTCCGTCTTTCGGGTGAGATGTAATTGTAAGTGACTCTGCAGCTGATGCATAGTTCACACACCCTAGTCTCTGTAAGTCGCAATATCACTGAACTGATATGTTTATTGTTGAAAGATACTGTGTCTGAACTCCAGTCGAGCTGAGAGCCTGTGATTGGCTGGCTCGGCAGTTGCAGGTACAGGATTGGTTGTTTTCGATGATGCAAAGTATTGATTGCATGGTTTTGGGGGATAATAAAATTAAAAGTTTGGACCAATTGTGTCTTTAATTAGTATTTACTGTCTAATAGATGTGAACTATGCTTAAAAATGCAGCGTCAAAGTGAAAAAAACTGTACTTGCGCGGATTGATTTTAAATTTGATTCACAGGTGATGTGGTGACGTTCCAGCGGGCATCTGGAAGCTGATAGACTGATGATACTGAATTGTTTAAATGGAGGCTTGGGATTTTGAGTTGTACCAGGAAAAGTTATGTTGAACCCAGTCAGAGACAATATGAAAAATAAATTCACAGTGGTAAGGGACACATTAACTATTATAGATAATGAGATACATGAAAATGAATAAATGAAAACTGCTAGTCTGTATTTAAAAGAAAACGAATGTCTTTTAAACACTGTAGAGACTAAAAACCCATTTTAAGAAGCGTTCAGGAAGCAGGAGAGTACATTGAGTAAGTAATTTAGTAAAGCAACAAAATGCATCTTATTCTCAATCGGACAGATGATATTAAATGAAAGTGACAATTATCATCATTCTTAATATCGCAGCCTGTGATAGACTAACCTTTTTGACCTTGTATAATATTGCCGAACAAATAACTTCAAGGTCCATGATTCACACAAAACAACATTGTGTTATCTCAATTACTAAATGACAGATCTTGTGAAGTTACATTTAACATTAAGGGCTTGTGGCACCTATGAGAATTGGATAAACACAACAAGGATTACATGATTTTTAATATCATCACACTTTTTACACATCATGGTTGCTGCAATATATTATTTTTTTCAGAAAGCTGATACTGTTTTTAGACATACTTCTGTTGCAGTGGGGACTTCTTAGAGGAGACAAGGGAGGCTGTGCCTCGTCAAAATTTAAAAGTGAAGAAAATAATTAGACAAGGGAGGCAGTGCCTTGTCAAAATTTAAAAGTGAAGAAAATAATTAGACAAGGGAGGCAGTGCATCGTCAAAATTTAAAAGTGAAGAAAATAATTAAAATTATATCTGCTTTTAACCACAGTACTAGCAGTAGCAGTAGCAGAGGGGTCCAGAGCATTTTTTTTTCATCAGAGACAAGTCCTATCTGCCATAACCACACACAGCACTGTACTAGCAATGGCAAATGATGTAGTCTGATCCCTGGTTTTAATTGGAGGAGCTACTGTGTTCTTTTCTCTGTTGGCTAGTGGAGAAAGAAGTTTAACAGAATTGGAGTAAAACCTGTTTAGACTGCACTTGTAGATCTCTTGATCTACCTGTATGCACTGGACTTGCCTGACCTCAGCACCATGCTACTGGATCCTCAGCTGATGCACTATCCTTGCACTATTGCACTACTAATATGTCATTGTAGATATAACTTGTTGTAATCCTAACTTGTTGCATCCTAGTGCATATTGTATTTTAGTAGTATTATTACTGTAAACTATACTGTATTGTAACAGGGCGAGGTGCCCTGTACATTGTTTTGTTTATTTATTTTTAGAACGGGGTTTTCCCCCTCCGCCCCCATGTTATTTTGTATTTGATTATTATTATTATTATTAGTAGTAGTATTATGGTTTATTTATTATACTTATGACGGCGAGGCACCGCAGGTTTTGTTATTGTTTTGTTTATGTATTTAGGATGGCGTAGCCGATTTGTTTTATTTAGTAGCGTGGATGGGTAGCCCCATCCACAGTAAATTAATAAACTCGTGCAGAAGGTGGCCATCTCCCGAATTTAATTAAGTGATTAATTTTGTTGCTAATCGGGAGATGGTTACCTGAATATAAAAGCCTGCAGCTCTCCAGCTCGCGGGGTGGGTGTTAGAGAGGAGAGAGCGAGCAGCGAGACAGAAAAACGGAACTACAATTAAACATAGGAACAGTGAAGGCAATCTGCCCAGCCTGACCTGTGTTTTATATATTTTGTGTTCGAGACTTGTTTTGTTTAAATATTTATTTTCGCTCTGTGAGCACTGTGTGTTTTTGTTTGAACCTTTTATTTTTGTTATTTGAAAATAAAACGGCGGCCAGCCGCGTTTTTCTTACTTTAACTGCAGTCCCTGGTGTCAGTATTTTTCTCTTCCTGACGTCAGACGACTCAGCCAACCTGTCACATGTATTTAAATATTAATCTTGCATTGTAACCCTGTACAGCACTGCCCTGTAACACCTGTAAGTCACCTTGGATAAAGGCATCTGCCAAATAGAAGTCACTGGCTCACAGTGACACAGCCTTTGTTACATACCCTTACAAATGATTACCACAGTATTGTTGCAGAGTTACCATGCTGGTATTTAATTTACCATGCTGGCATTTAGTTATTAAACATTCTGAAATTCTGCTGGAAAAGATGATTTTTTTTTTCTTCATACATTAGATTTTTCAAGTACTTCATCTATGATATTGTTAGCCTGTTTTCTATTCTGTAGACTTTTCCCCCCACTTTATTAGAAACATTGAATACCAGCCTCTATAGCCTGTGCACATAATTGAACTACAGTAACAATAGGTATGTTTTTCTCTTGACAGTGACAGGATGCAGGGTACAGTACATACCCATTAGGGATTCCATAATTTAAAAAAAATCTTTAAACTACTACTTTCTATACAACATTTTGAAATTACCTATGTTACATTTTAATGAGGAACAA
Source organism: Acipenser ruthenus (assembly GCF_902713425.1). NCBI lineage: Eukaryota > Metazoa > Chordata > Actinopteri > Acipenseriformes > Acipenseridae > Acipenser > Acipenser ruthenus. The sequence continues at coordinate 49,234,696 of NC_081196.1, forward strand.
GTACTTGAGTCCCACATTACTTTGGATGAAGTTATAAAAGCAATTAAGACTTTTATAGAAGTAATGAATTCAAAATCCCAGGCTTTAAAGTGGATACATTGGGAGCAATCAATATTCGCCTGTAATGTATTACAAGTATTACTAACTTTGTTTTTCTCAAGAAAATGGTCTGTAAATAGCTGTCAAATGCATTGGCTTCCATTTCTGTGGGTAATGTGCTTAATGTGATTTTTTTTTTTTTTTTTATAGAAGAAATTTAACAGTCCAACATCTAGAAGAACAATGTACCCACTAATGGTGACCTTTTTGTTGTTTATTTATTTCAATATGCTTTTTACAGTATACTGATAGCCACCCATTCCTTTTCATTGATGTTAAATTCCTCCATCACCTGTCTTTTGAGTTTCCAGCCTCTTTCCTCTGCTACCAGAGCCAGTTGGTACTCCTCTGCCTCCTCGGACTAGACAATGGAACTCCACTGAATCCAGTATCTCTGAGAAGCCGGGTCAGGGAGTGTGTGACGAATCCCAGACAACCCACCTCTAGTGGATAAACCTGGACTGTCCACCCCCGCTGTTCCCCCTCAGCGGCTAACGCAGCATATCAGAGTTTCTTCCTCTTGTATGCCTCATCCACGGAATCCTCCCATGGCACTGTTAGCTCCACCAGGAGAACAAGGCATGGTGAGACTGACCATGGACAATGTCAGGTCAAAGGGTAGGTGTTGCAGTTGTATTCCAGGTGCAGAGTGAAAGAGAGGCTGGTTTTGAAAAGAAGCTATGTAGATGTGTTTCAGTAAAAATACAAAATAAAAATTCCACAATCAACATTTAACTGTGACCAGAGTGTAATGTACCTCCTCAAAAAATTAGTCACTACATGAATAAAAATTTAAAACTGTCAACTTTTATGTAACCATGACAGCATCGTCTATAGAGCTGCATGCACTGTCTTTATCTTCAGGCATTTGTTATTCATTAAATCAACCCCACATCAGATGTCAGAATGTATTGCTACCAGAGTTGTTTTAAAAAGTATTAATGTAACCTCAACGGTCAGCTGTGTAGAATAGTGCCATCTTACAGGCTTTCAGAAATCTGTTGTATGAAGACTTGTCTTGTTTGACAAGTTTAAGTAGTTTATTTTTAACATGAATGTTTTATAAAAAAAATAAATTAAAAAAAATGACAATCCATTAACAAGTATGTGGGTTTACAATGCTACAGTACTATACAGTGCTATTCACACCTGCTTAAATAAGATCAGGTAGACATGGGGAAGAGATGGTTCAAAAGATGTATTAAGCAAATCCATTCCTTCGTTAACTACAACACATTTACTGTAGCAGGGTTGTCTTACAAATACCCAACTTGGCAGACCCAACCGGAAATGAAAATGTCAATGGAATTTGAACCCAGTGCTTAACTATTTATCTCTGAATTATTTCCAGTCCTTGATGTATTTTAGCCATTTACTTGCCTGTTAATAGCTTAAAGCACCTTAACCCTTGTTAGAGGACAGACATAATTACATTTATAGATACTTTTCCTCTGATATTTGTCCTGATTAAATCAAGAACTATTAACATTGAATCCAACTAAAAGATAAATGCATTTTGTGGTATGAACTCAATTGGGATTACACTACATCAAAAAAACAAACAAAAAAAACACAGTTGAGAGCAGTTTGTCCTGGGAACCTTTGGAAACAGACTCAAAAGGATTATAATGTGTAGCTGCATCTACTGAAATGTGCCCTCACCTCCCAAATGGGCCATATTTTCATCCCAGTGCAAAAAAACAAAACTCTAATAAAATGCTGTGTTTCAATTTGCATTTGCGAAATTACATACTTACTGTGGATATGAGACTCTGCACCATTGTCAATCTTCTCAGAAAATAAATTTGGCTGATTTCCAGAGGTACTTCTTTTGTTTTATAAAGAGGTACAATGTGATAGTTCAGGTATCCATGCAAGGGGTGGAAAACAAAAGAAAAATTACATTTTTTATAATGAAAAAAAAAAGTACAACATCAGAAATGTTAAATTATGATACTAGTTCTTTTATAATGGCAACATTAACCCAGGGCATTTCTAGGGGAATATATACTTGTGTATTTGTTCAATACGTTAAGAGGCAAAACAATACAAATAATATATATATATTCTTCTTTGTACAGAAGTTAATAGAAACAAGTGTGCTTTTCTGTTTTGAGATACATAAATAAAATGGGAGATTACGTTTTCTTTCTAAAGTGCATTTCAAACTTTTCAATTAATGCATTTAATTAGTTTAATTAGGGACCCTTTCAGACAACATTTCAAGTCCCTCAGAAATTAAATACTTATTTTTCAATTGCCTTTTTTATTATTCAAAATGTTAATTAATTAAATTCACTCAGTTGCCCATATTGACAAAGACATTTTTTCCAAATGTCTTATTTTGTATTCACATAAGAAATTTATTTTTTTTACAGTTATTGTCTGAAAGCTTTTATGTGAACGTCAGTTTAATTTGAGTAAACCCGATTTAATATAGTATTCATTAAGTCAGGATAAATGTGAATTTGTGAACATTTCAGATGAGGACAAAGATGGAAATGAATATGGAAAGAGATGGGTCATGACTGCAAAGGTAATGGTTGTTTCCAGTTGAATATATAAATAAAATTAAATTTGAACTTTTACACAGTTGGGAATCTGAGCTGATACCATTATCTTGTATGCTCCAGTATGATGTTTGACCATTTTACAGAGATTCTACTTTAATCTCTATAACACCAGAGCAAGCCTGTCATACCAAATGACAGGCTTATCTGCCCCCTATTTTACTGTATTTAATCCTGTACTTCAGAATACTGTAATCTGCCAAGTGTTTAACCTGTAGTATTTTGTATTTAATCATATCCTGATGTAACTATCACTATTATCTGCTGTAATATTGAATTGTGGTTTGTCACACTTGTACTTTGCTTGAACAAAAGCTATTGTAGTTCTTGCTCTTATTGTATTACTTGTATTGTAACACTTGAAATGTATTTGTTTACGATTGTAAGTCGCCCTGGATAAGGGCGTCTGCTAAGAAATAAATAATAATAATAATAATAATAATAAATGGGTGTTTATGGAAATATGGGTCAACATAATTGATTATTTCCTGACTAGTGAGTATTTTTTTTTCAAAAGAACTTAATTATTCCCATAGTTTCCAAAAAATTACCAAAACAGGCACATTACCCACTGCAGTGAAAATGGGTTCAATCCAGTAAGGCACAGACACAGAATTATTTGAACAAAGACGAGGGAAATAAATGTATTTATTACAAATAATAGGTAAGCTGTAGCATAGTAATAGTGATAATGTTGCTTTGTTCATTTGCAATAACTCCTTCCTTCAAATAATAATGGAGCTGTCAGGAGTTTCTTGTTAAAGACCACAAGAATACTATTAGCTGTTCATTCTTAACACTTTTTTTTTTTTTTTCTTTTTTTTTACATTTAATCTCTAGCTGGCACATTTTACATACAAATGTGTGGTTCAAAAGGATTGTACAGTAAGTGCAAGATGGATAATACCATAGGCACAAATCAGTTTGATTTCAAGATTCAGAAATTGGCTGCACTTTTTATCTTAACCATTAATGTGCATTTTTAATCTGCCCTTGTCACCCTGTATTTTTTTCTGACTAAATGGAAGTCACATTTGGTCATTGTTATGATAATTAGTTTGATACCACCAACAATTATAGGCCTTTAACTCTTGCTGCCAATATATAATTGTCTCGAGATTTCAGCTGTAATGATACATTTTATAAATAATTATTTTAAGGTGCTGTCAACAAAACAGCTAATCTTTTAGTGTGCTTCTCTAGTAAGTATATCATGTATTAACTTTTTGTACACTATAATATCTTTATAATCCTGGTGGAAATAAGGTTTACAAATGGTAAAGCAGAGTCATTTTATGTACATGGGAAGAGAATGTTACTGTAACTGCAAAATAGCATTTTATTGTGGTAAACGCTTTAATAGATTATACAAATGGTAAGTGCATTTGAGTCTCACACTGTATAGTGAAAAACAGTTTCGCAATATTGTTTACTGGAGGTCACTTTTCAGCTCAAGGGTAAATGTTTTTGAACTGTACAGTGAAAACTGCAATCAATATCTGTTTTATTAAACTCTTATTTTTTAATCTATTATTAAAAAAACCTTTAAACAGAGGAATCAGTGATGCTGTGGCTAGTCTGCCATTTTGTTTATTGTGGAGTCAGAGTGCACTGCTGCTTGCTCGACTGTTTTTTTTTTTTTTTTTTTTTTAAACAGCATAAACTATTAGTAATTAGCCAATTGGGATGCATATTTCAGTCTAAGGTTTTAATTAAGAGATAATGCCATTGCTGTACAGCATGTTTCAAGGTAATAATGTTACTCCCAAGTCAATAAATCACAAGACCAGTGATCGAGGGCATTATTTGAACGAAGGAGTTTAGAGGAACATGTCACAGCAATGCCATTGTCACTGTTATATTACACATTTTTAAATATATATTTTTTCCTCTGTTTGTAGTCCACTGAAAGAGTTTTTGAGAGCTGGACTCGAGCAGAGGGTTATGCGCTTCGCAAATGGCCGTTATGCATGAATGTGCAAAATGTACCATATTGCGTGCCACAATCCGTTTTGCGCTCTGCACAAATATAATGTATGCATAGCGCAATTTGGCGGGAGTGGCCGACAAGCACAAAACCAGTTTTGCGAGGCACAAAATAACGCTTTTAAAAAGCAAGCACTCACCCAATCACTGAAGTGAAATGCTGACACTTTCCGAGGTACTACAACAATAGATAACACCCAGAGATCATACAAGGCTCCATCCACATCTATCTAATGATTATATTCAAAAGAACGATTGTTATAGCAGCATCACTGGTGTTAATACATGTTTAAAAAATAAACAGGGAAGCTGCAATCATGATCGTTCTTTAGGACCAAAAGAAAACTAATCACTTTCCCAAACATGCTTTCTTGGTGCTGAAAGAATAACTCCCAAAACAGAATCAAGAGTACAGCACGGTAGCATTGTACATACTGTCGGTGTGTAACATAGACCCAGCCAGCAGATACTAAACAACTACCTGTATAAAGCAGGAAAGCTTTACTTTAATAATAGACACATAGAGCAGTATATCAACCCTAGATCGATCAAGCAACAGTTTGCACCTCCTTACCTTGCATTCATATAGATTTCAATATCAAAGACACTGCCATGCTAATGCCTGTGATATTGATAAACATTAGACTAAAATGTGTGCATGTGCGCAGATTTCATATGCTTAAGTGCAAAAATATTTGAATTGCTCCAAAGGCAAAATTTGAATGAAAATGGCTAAGTTTTGCGATAAGCGTGACAGGCTTGCAATGCGCAGAATGTTTCCATTATGTTACATTGTTGGGTAGTATTCCAATTCTACGCATTCACGCGTAGCTCTTGTGCATTTCTGCTATATTGGTATTGAACTTGCAGGTGGTTTGCCAGGCACAAACACATTTGCGAATTGAGCAAAAAACTGCTATTTTCCAACTTCGCGCAACTGTTTTGTACCGTGTTGGAAAATATTGTAGCGTGCAGGGGGGAAGGCAGCAGCAGGACTGGTTGGTGACGTAATCACACACAAAGACATAAGCCCGATATACACTCCTTGCAAAGGAGCCGGCTCTTTTGTACATCGGCGCTATACTTTAGAGCGAGAAGTCCCGGGTTCGCGCCCACCAGCTGCCTGTGTGTGGATTGCCTCGCCCTGTGTGATGCGCCTGCCTGCGTTAACCGAGGTTGCTACATTGGCGTCAGAAGTGGACGCAGGCACCCCGGCACTCACTTGTTGGACTGAAAGAAGAACAGAATGAATAAAAGGAGCTAAAGAGAAAGAGCTAGAGAGAAAAAGAGCTAAAGAGAAGAAAGAGCGGACTAGTAGAAGCGTGAGCTGTGGCTGACAGCAGCTTTGTTAAGCAATAATTGAAGCTAAAACAAAGTAAAAGTTTAGCCTTGAAACCTTGCCTTGCATCCTTTTTGAGATCGCTACAATATAAATTTTTGTGCAAAAGCACTAATTGTTGCGAGGCAGAAATTTTGCGAGGTGCATCTCTTCGAATATCTGGGCCCTGGTCCTTAACCAAACCATCTATCTTGTCTCCACCCAGACAGACCAATTTCACCTGCTGGATGCTTAATATCAGCACATTCGTACATGATTTATACAACATATTCCTTTTGTAAATATCGCAAATAGTTTAGTTAATAAAGTATTCCATGGACTGAACAGTTTATATCACAAATGTGCAAATTATACAATGCCTCTCCTTACCTTCCTCCTCTCCTTACAATTCCAGATAGTTGGCCAGCCAGAAATCAATATCAATCAAGTACCTCCAGTGCGGTTCTGGAATTTGGATTCTGTTTAAACTACTTGAATTCAGCCCTCGACTGACATGCAGAAACCATACTATGTTATTACATCAAACATATCTTAGGGGCATCTATTAGAGAGCAGGCTCTAATTGGCCACTGGGAAATTGATGCAGCATCACTTGGATTATATATATTGGATCCCACAGCAGCCTACACGACTGGTATACAGTATTTAATTCAGTCAAATATTTTACAGTGGTTGAATCCTGGTCTCCACATTGTATTAATTCCTAAAGTTAAGCGCTTTGTCCAACGGCTCAGACAAGTCTCACACACAGGTTTCCCATTTGATCTCAAAACCATCAAATGCTGTGAATGTTTAATTTTAAACAGGCTATAAGTATAGATATATAATAGATATTTACAGTACGGTAACAGACTTATCAGAACAGGGGTGCACTGACAGAATGAGCTTAGGGAGTCGCCTGTCTGCTGTGCAGTCTATTTTATTATTATTATTATTATTATTATTATTATTATTATTATTATTATTATTATTATTATTAATTTGGCAAACGCCTTTATCCAAGGCAACTTACAGGTGTTACAGGGCAGTACAGGGTTACAATGCAAAATTAATATTAAATACAGTATAGTGTACAGTAAGGGCAAATAAAACTAAAATACAATATGAACATATAAGAAGTAACAGTTTAGAATTATGACAGTTTGTATCTACAATGACATAATAGTAGTGCAATAGTGCAAGGACAGTATCCAGTAACATGGTGCTTAGGTTAGGCAAGTCCGGTACATAGTAGGAGGGGTAGATCAATACTATGGCCCAGATATTCGAAGCGATGTGCAATCCCCTCACAAAATTTGTGCCTCACAAAAATTAGTGCTTTTGCACAAAAAATTCATATTTTCCAACACGGCACAAAACAGTTGCGCAAAGTTAGAAAATAGCATTTTTTTGCCAATTCGCAGATGTGTTTGTGCCTTGCAAAACCACCTGGAATACTCTATGACAATGGACTGTTAACAATACCCTGCCAAGCAGCTATCATAGGTGTACAGTACATACCAATATTCCTCAGACGAGTCTACACTCAAATGTAACCTGCACATGGAATGCAGAATCAAAGCTCAACACACATTGGTAGCACTAACACCCCCACAAATATATAAATAAGCTGCTAAATGGAGAAATGAAACAATGGACCACATGATAGTGTAGGCTATTCACCATATAACTTAAATACAAATATATTGTAGTGACTTGTTAACTGGATAAGTGTTAACATGAAGGAGAAGGACAAAAATATATCTGTAGCATCAAACTCCACTCTTTATTTTACAGAAACTCGCCTGTCAGCCGGTGTTCTGAGTAGCTCTGATCCGTGCTCCTTACACTATACATATACATATTTATAGAAATGTGGACTGTAAAATCTAGGGTTGATATACTACTGTATGTGTCTATTAAAGTAAAGCTTTCCTGCATTATACAGGTAGTTGTTTAGTATCTGTCGCTCGGTCTATGTTACATTCCAACTATGATACCGCGATGTACTCTTGATTCTGTTTTGGGAGTTATTCTTTCAGCACCAAGAAAGTGTGCTTGGGAAAGTGATTAGTTTTCTTTCGGTCCAAAAGAACGATCATGATTGCAGCTTCCCTGTTTATTTTTTAAACATGTATTAAAACTAGTGATGCTGCTATCACAATCGTTCTTTTGAATATAATCATTATATACAGTGCCGTGAAAAAGTATTTGCCCCCTGTCTGATTTTCTGCATTTTTGCACATTTTTCACATTGTATTTGGTCAGATTTTTTTGTGGGTTGTAGTAGTATATAGAGGGAGTCTGAGAGGAAAAATGACACCAAAGTTTGGTGCTTCTTTCATTTGTTTGGTGTGCAAGGTAATCAAACATGCAATCTTCAAGTGTGAAAAAGTTATTGCCTCCCTAGTTAACTCAACCCAATTAAATGGATAATTAGGGTCAGCTGATTTGGGCCAGCCCTGCCCAATATAAATCTGACTAACTTTGGCCCTTACCATCAGAGTGAAGTTGTCAGCACACAGGTTCTAGAGCAGGGGTGGGCAATCCTGGTCCTGGAGGGCCGGTGTCCCTCCTGGCTTTTGTTCCAACTGTGCCTTAAATGACTTAATTAGACCAATAATCGGCAATAATTGGTTCAATTAAGTAATTTAGGGCACAGTAGTAACAAAAGCCAGGAGGGACACCGGCCCTCCAGGACCAGGATTGCCCACCCCTGTTCTAGAGGCATATCATGCCACGAACAAAAGAAATTCCTGAAGACCTCCGGAAAAAAGTTGTTGATGCCTATCAGTCTGGAAAGGGTTACAAACCCATTTCTAAGGCTCTGGGGCTCAACCGAACCACAGTCAGAGCCATATTGTCCAAATGGAGAAAGTTTGGGACAGTAGTGAATCTTCCCAGGAGTGGCCGTCCTGCCAAAATCTCTCCAAGAGCAAGGCATAAAATCGTCCAGGAAGTCACAAAGAACCCTAGAACAACAATGACTCCACCATCAGAAAGACACTGGGCAAAAATGGGATTCATGGCAGAGTAGCAAGGCGGAAACCATTGCTCACTAAGAAGAACATGAATGCTCGTCTCAAGTTTGCCAAAAAGCACCTGGATGATCCTCAAGAGTTCTGGAACAATGTTCTATGGACAGATGAGTTAAAAGTGGAACTTTTTGGCCGACATGGGCCCCGTTATGTCTGGCGAAAACCAAACACAGTAAGAACCTCATACCAATGGTCAAGCATGGTGGTGGTAGTGTCATGGTTTGAGGATGCTTTGCTGCATCAGGACCTGGATGCCTTGCCATCACTGAAGCAACCATGAATTCTGCTCTGTATCAGAGAATTCTACAGGAGAATGTCAGGCCATCCGTCCGTGAACTGAAGCTGAAGCGCAGCTGGGTCATGCAGCAAGACAATGATCAGAAACACACAAGCAAGTCTACATCAGAATGGTTGAAGAACAAGAAATTTAAAGTTTTGGAATGGCCTAGTCAAAGTCCAAACCTAAACCCCATTGAGATGTTGTGGCAGGACCTGAAATGAGCAGTTCATGCTCGAAAACCCACAAATGTCACTGAGTTGAAGCAGTTCTGCATGGAGGAGTGGGCCAAAATCCCTCCACGGCGCTGTGAGAGACTAATCAATAACTACAGGAAGCGTTTGGTTGCAGTTATTGCTGCTAAAGGTGGCGTAACCAGTTATTGAGTCTGAGGGGGCGATTACTTTTTCACACGGGGGCATTGGGTGTTGCATAACTTTCTTTAATAAATAAATGAAATGTATAAAACTTTTGTGTTATTTGTTCACTCAGGGTCCCTTTTATCTAATATTAGGTTTTGGTTGAAGATCTGATAACATTCAGTGTCAAAAATATGCAAAAATGCAGAAAATCGGACAGGGGGCAAATACTTTTTCATGGCACTGTAGATGTGGACGGAACCTTGTACGATCGCTGGGTGTTTTGCATTGCTGTAGTACCTCGGAAAGCACCTACATTTCACTTCAGTGATTGGGTGAGTGCTGGAGTGATGTGCGCGGAGTTAAGGCTTGCTTTTTAAAAGCATTATTTTGTGCCTCGCAAAACTGGTTTTGTGCTTGGCGCATAGTTTCAAACATGGCAGGATCTCGCAAATTTGTCATCCACTCCTGCCAAATTGTGCTATGCATACATTATATTTGTGTACAGCGCAAAACGGATTGCGGCATGCAAAAAAAAAGTTTTGAATATGGTACATTTTGCACATTCACACATAACCCTCTGCGTGGTGTGCAAACCTTATGAATATCTGGGCCTACACATGCAGTTTAAACAGGTGGGTCATGAGGAGGTGGTGGAAGGCAGTGAGATACGGAGCAGTCCTGAAGTTCTCTGGTAGCTGGTTCCACCACAGAGGGGCCAGGGAACATAAAAAGCAAGTCGATCGATTCAGTTTTTGCCCAGGGTTCTTTCACTGTATGTAATTTAAAAAAAAGGAAAGTTGTTATACAATAGAAGTTTGAGAACATACAAATTATATAATAAAACAAACCCTTTAAGAAGTGTCCTTATCTTCAGAATTCATTCATTTAAAACTTAATGACTAAAGGATTTTTGTTTTACCGTATCACTGAACGCCGTGCCATTGAAAGGAAGCCAACATCTTTCATAAATAGGCAGCATGGATTAATTCTATGTGCATAATTTGAGTTATTTTCCAGAGAAATCTAAAAACCGGTACCTCGTTCTTTGTCTTAATTGTGTTACTGTGGCTGTTGATAAGGGGTGCAGACCATATTGTTTGTTTAGACAATGTACTGAACTTGACTGATCATACAGCCTGAGGTAAGGCTGCTTCCAGTTTACACAATGTGGTAAATTACTTGCTGTCATCTGTAATTTATGTGAATTTGTTTCTGTACTGCTCAGTCCAAATGGGACCAACAATAAAGTAAGAGCTCCTATGTTGTGTCGGTTAACTCTTTCCTTTTTGTTGTTACCATTTCACATGTTTTCGGAAACAATTCTATGTTATTGCAGTGCCTGGCTTCTATTTAGATGTGCAGTGGGGTTCGAAAAGTACCCTATAAGCTAATTATAATAATAGAAATTCAGCTCTATATATGTTACTTGTAAAATGTTATCAGTGAACAAACAGTGTTAGGAAACTGGGAACAGTGACGAGATCATTTCAGAGAAAGGGAAACTTGATTCTGAATGTATTTCCAAAAGTCGTCTCACCCTGAGGGGCACTTTTATTGCAGGACACAGCAAAACAACTAAAGAAAAGTCCTAGATCACCACTCTTTCCGAGCAGGCTGCATGGTGAGGGCTCAGTACTGTTTAGTGCCACACTTAGATCATATAATAAAGTGATGTTGTTATTCACAATCAAACAAATGTGTCATTACAATAAACATTGAACAACATCTATATGCATATAAATCATTCATTTTCCTTATCATTCCTTGATACCTTTTGTCTTACTACCTTGTATTTGTGTTTTATTTTTAATCAACCTTGTTTGATGTTTTATTATTATTATTATTATTATTATTATTATTATTATTATTATTATTATTATTATTCTATCACAAGAAACCTTTCACCCTGTTGTTTATTGTGCCAAGACTCCATTAAAGAGACAAACGAACAGCCAAACAAGGCTGGACGTGAATACAAGCTTTAATATAGAGTAGACCATCATAGGACGCATGGCTTGACAACTCCATTTTTTTAATAATTAATAATGTAGTTGGGATGTTTATGATCGATGATATCTTGCATTGAAAGTGAGAGTATGAGGGCATTCCACTTGAATCAAGGTTTATAATTTTAAAATGTTCTTAGTCAGCTACATTTTGGGCCTGGAGCAGGAAACATCCAAACCCTAACTGAATCACAGGAAAATGTATAAGCAGTCCTAGCCTGCAGTAATTTCAGTGATGCTGTAATTTGTGGCTTCAGTTAAGTGTTCTGTAAGTGTTCCAGATTCTACTGAAAAGAAGAGATGTCATAAAACTGCAGCTGCAACTGGTAACGGATTCAGTCGTTGCAGACCAGAGAGGCTATAAGGTCAAGTAGTGTGGAAAATCTATTTCAGTTCAGAGGCGCAGGGGTTGAGTGAAGAGCAGTGCTGCATTGTAACGTTCTCTGCAGCTCCTGACCTTCACAGCAATTCTACAGCAGGAGTGTCATACTGTTCATCTTAACAAGTGCAACAAAAAATAAAAGGAAAAAGTGCATTTCTAAAAGTAGTACATATCAGAAGTAATTATTTGCTAAGATTTTTCAGGGTTTTTACAAGGCATCAGTGATGCATACAATGTAAGGTTTACTAAATGTATTATCTTTTTGTCGTTTAAATGAATGCTAACAGTGACTATGTTTAAAACAACTTTTGGCAACTAGAGTGGAATGTTCTTTTTCTAGAATTGTGATGTCATACCATCATCATATTCTACTTTTCTAGATTTTGGAAATTGTGAAAGGCCTGAAGGGAGTAGGCCAGTGTCAGTCTGGCTCGATTTAACGTGGGTCAAAATGTGTCAAATTCCAGTGAAAAAAAACTGAAGAATCCACATCTTGCTGAGACAGAAATAAACTTCCTGATCTTCTGGTTTAGTGGACAGCGTGTTGCCTCTATTTTTATTGTAAACATAGCCTTTGGAGTTGTTTGTTGAAGGAATAGATATTTATGTATAATGAAAACAAGCAACGTCTATAAAAACAGCAACCATTTTGATACACTGTTCATTGTAGGTCTATATTTGACTTGAAATGTGTTTCAGCTCAGATTCTGTGAACTACTTACAGTTGTGTTTTTCATGTTTGTAGACATCATCTTTCAACATCTACCAGCTGAATAAAGTCTGATTTTATTGTACAAATATACAATAATCTTATCCTAGCACTGTTGAATAGGCATACCAGACTCAAAAGTAATGGGAAAATACAGAATAATGTTAGGTTTAAAGGTTATAATCTGGAGACATTGGTGGTATTTAAATAAATAAATGTAGTAATGTGTGATTGTGTGATATGCTTTGCATTTATTTATGTATATTCTTCCTTCAATTCAAAGTAAAAAAAACTGTTAAAGCAGCATTTTGCTCCCTAAATCTCTGCTTCCAGAATACAAGATAACCAAATGAAATCTCTCGGTTCTGTAAATTATACTGTTGTAAATATTGGCCAGCTCTTCAGCTTCAACTGGAGTTAACCACATGTGCAACTGCTGCAGCAATAAGTTCAAATTGGTCTCAGCCATTTTGTTTGTATATAATTTATGTTCACCCACACAGAAAACTGTGAAGGTAATACCATATTTAAACTGAAAATGTAGCTTCATCAGTCCTAGTCTGGGTTTTTTACTAAGCCTGTAAATGAGAGGTATATAATCTACTATTTCTATTTTTTACACACTTTTTAATGTCCTGACATCAAGGTTAAAATCCAGCTTGTAGATAGTTCGAGATAAAGCCAGCAGTGCAGATTCAAACAGTTTTCGCTGACTTTGTTCACTTTTTATACTGGAAGTGGCTATGAATTTCAAAGTTCTGTACAAACATTTTTCATATTAAGATTCTATTAACATGGATGGCAATTACGGATTGATCTAAGGTTATAAAATGTCTTTAACTTTGTGGTCTGAGGTCCATTTTCCAATATTATTATCAGTGGGTTGTTTACTGTACAGTTGAGTTTAATGTAAACATGTACTTTTATTCTTAAAATAAAAAGATAATAAACACTTGTGTCTTTAAATTGCTGTTTTCAACTTAAATCTGAAACAATGAAAGGTAAAACGCGATACAAGATTGCAAATCTGGACAACATCTAAAAGCCTTGATGGTAAAGTAACTAAAGCACTGACTGGTGCAGCTAGATGACTTCTATAGCATTTCTATGTCTGACAAACAATAAATGTGTTGATTCCAATGAGGTTCTGACACCCTCCCTTGGAAGATAAGAAACTGATGTATATAGGTCTGTTTACCCTCTATAAGTTGTTTAAATGCAACTAATATATACACACTAGCACACACAACTGACAGAAGCCAGAAATCACCACTGTTCTCATTCTGGATAATCAGCTGACCTTTAAATGTACTGCATTGTCGTATTTACTTTGTCTAATTGTTAATTATCACCACAAACACTTTTAACCTCATGACTGATACTCATTGTTTTTCTGTTTTTTGTTTTAAGGTTTTTTCTTTCCATCGTAAAAGCAGTATGCTATTACTGAATCATTAAGATCTACACCATAGCAACCTTCTCACAGCAAAGCCTGCTGCAGTCTTTTTAATGCACTTTTATCCCTCCAACCTAGCAGACTGCAGTTTGGGAAATGTATCTGCAACGTCTGCTGCACAGAAAGCCTTCGTAAAACAATATATTAAGCCTGGCCTCAGGTGCTGGAAAGGGTGTTTTTGACAGAGAAGATTATCTTTTTATACAATAATCTCCTGCAGTAGGTATGTCATTTCTGAGGAAAGAAAGTATATACTCTGTAACTGTGCTTCTTTAAGCAAACAAACAAACAAACAAACAAACAAACAAAAACATATGACACATCTGTGAAAGGTACCTGACATCTAAATTAAGGGGCTTGGGAAAAGATTTGGCATTTGGCAAATATATTTCAGTGATTATTAAACATACACATTCCCCAGAAAACATGCCTTACAGCCTAACTGTGCATTTCATTCATTTTGCTGAGAAAAACTGTGTCCTGTTTTAATAATATGTCAGATGCCTCCTGAAATGTAAATTATAAAATGTGAATTAAAGGTCAGGATGGATCTATTTCTATCATTTTTCATACATTTGATCAAATTTTAATAAAAGACCCTCAAAAACCATGACTCGTGTTTACAGTATGATTGACACCTCAGGCATACATTTGTTTAATAATGTCAGTAATGTTGAATTTTGAACAAAGATTTGATTTCAGATTTGATTTACAGTCCCCAGATATTAGCTTAGTGAAAGGAAGCTTTATCACTCCATTTGGAAAGAAACACTTTTTAAAAAAAAATATTAGATATGCAGTAATTCAAAAACGTATTTAATTGTGGTTGTCTAAATTCTCTACATTTGTAATGTGTTTGTTTTCAGTTCATATTGCATGGACATTTTATAAACCCTCATTTACTTTCTGATGGGTTACATTGTAATTTTGTAGCACTACAATTTGTTGACAAGCTTAAAACTTATTTTAAAATAGTACATAAAATATGGACTGTTTTTTCCCCCACGTTTTTATAAAATTAATCAGTTTTAAACAACGAGAAACATCTAATTTACAAGGATATTAGCCCATATTAAATCATGGTGAGAGCATTACAACGAATCGCGTTGCAACATTTTCATGCTTTAACGGAGTACAAAAAATGGTGGAATCAGCATTTGTCCAAGTTTGTACTGCTACAGAAGACATTTGTGTCTAATTTTATGAGCAACTTTCTTTTGTAGTACTTCCAGAGTGAGTCTTGCCTAGCAGGGCATGGTTAGATGACTATAAGGATGTGGATCCCAGCAGCTATGTTTGCAGATCTCTTCATTCCCCCATCTGACCCTGGACAAGGGCTAAGAAGTTCTGGGTAAGATGAAGGGCACTAGTATGTGGTGAATTCAACAATTCCCCAAGGATTAGTCTACTGTAGCTGTTGAGGTGTCAAGGATGGGAGGCAATGGATATAATTAGCCTCAAGAGTGAGTCAGAAGATTCCTGTAAGGTGTTTAAAGGACCTTATTGCCACTTGGTGGGCCAAGGTTCATAGTATCCTCTCAAAGCATTTATTGCTGCAGGAGGTCATAGAAAGGAAGGTCAGGTGAAAAATTTCTGAAATGAAGGCATTTATTTGTGATTGTAAGCCGAACCTGCCCATAAAACAGTATTTATGTCAGCTGTAGTGAAAACCTACAGAGATTTGCTATGGATTCACTTGGTTTGCAGTACAAGCCAGTTTTCTCTTCTGTTTTATAATGTTTAGACCTGAAGGAGGTTGTAGAATTTCACACAAAGTATTCTGACTTACCAACAGTAAACATTTTTATCCTATCAGGTTTAGGTCAAGAAGCAGTTTGAATATTACCTGTAAATCAAGTTTCATCCATTGATGAAAAAGAAAACCCTCCTATTTCTAGCATTTTTTCTGCAATTCCTTATTGACTGATAAATAAGCTCAGTTGCTGGTTCATTCCAATAGAAACTGATGTCAACAGCTGGAACTACAGTAAGCATGCATCACATAAAAATCGTTGTAACAAATATTTCATCCCTGGATAAAAGTCTGATTATAATTGTCCCCAGATTTGTACTGTAAACAAGTGTAGTGTGTGTTTGTGTGATGGGTCCCGAAGGGAGCACTGCAATTTGCTCTGGCGCTCCCGTGGGTTAGGGAGGCAAAACCAGTAGGGACTGTTTCTCCTCATCGTGCTACAGCAAACCCTGCTGGCTAAGCGCCCAGTGAGTTCAAAAAATGGACATCTGCAAGACTGGCTTTTGTCCTCCTGGCATCTGCTCTTGAGTTCCTGGGTGAAAAAGTAAACTGGCTTAGTCGTGGGATTGGAGGACGCCCACTGAACCTTTGGGTCTCCTGAGCCGTGTGGGGAATTGCTGCAGTGAGGGGAAAAACGATTGGGCATTCCAAATTGGGAGAAAATCGGGGATAAAATAATAATTGGACACACTAAATAAATAATAAAAAAAGAAAAGTGTGTGTTTGTGGAAGGCATAATGGGTATAATGTACATATACTTATGGCATTGCTTGGTTGGAGTTTTAATATTGTAAGAATGAAAAACAAGTGATATTGAATATTGAACAACAAGCAGATGAGCAAGAAAGACCCATATATGACGTGCAATTTCAATGGGAATTTTTTTTAAAACATTTCTATCTATCTATCTATCTATCTATCTATCTATCTATCCATCTATATATATATATAAAATAAAAGGTTTTTTTTTAAAATGTACACAAAAAAATATTTTATTTTCAGGATGTTTCGGGCAAAAGCCCTTCTTCAGCTGTTTAAAAAGAAAAGAACAACTGAATCTATATATATATGCTTTATATATATATATATATATATATTTGTATTTATTGCCGCTGTCAGCATTGCAGCTGCCAGAACCGCCTATGCTGGGGGAGCCAGTCAGCAATTGTATTCTTCTGAATCAAAAGTAACTATTAAAGTCATGAAATCACCTTCTAGTTTCTATGCTTATTTTATTTAAGACCACACACATATATATATATATATATATATATATATATATATATATATATATATATATATATATATATATATATATATACTGTATATAATGAAGGAAAGAATGTGTATGTGTAACCCTCCATCAAACATAAGTCAAGTAAACTAGCCAGTACTCTAACCTTGGATACCTGTCTCTATCTGTCCCCTCTGTTTCTGTGGCAACAGTACAATAGGGAGGTTGTTTTTCATGCTATGCCTAATTTGCAACCTTTTAAAGAGACAGTACTGAACCACCAGTAAGATAAAATGACTGTAACGAAGGTAGCAACATTTAAATTCTACGTTCATGTGGATAATTCAATTGCATTAATTAACTCACATGACATATTTACTAATATTGTTACAAACCTATCCAGTGGTGTTTTTATTAAATAAGCAATGTGTTTATCATCACTACATACAGTAAAAATTACACTGATTATGATTTAATTATTTCTGTTTTATAAGCGCAATAACATAAATATTTGTGATGTAAAACACATAGCTTGTGAGCCTTATTCAACATTATAATAGGTGCACTATTTAGGATTAGTGATAGAACTGTAAATACATATGATTCGTTGACTGAATAGTACTCAATATTGTGCCACATTCACTTGAATGTTTTCCAACAACTAGACATTTAAATGAATTCAGAGTTGCTTGTTTTATTACTTTTAAATGGTATACTATTATATGTTTTTAGTGTGTGGACTACATTTTACAGTACATATGGAGGTATCAAATGGAAAACATCTGCCAGTGCAGCATCAGCCATTCGAGCTGTGAGGGCTACCTTGTCTTTGTCAGGCTTTGCATTTGAACTCTATCTTTTAATGAGATCAGAGCCATTAGAAAACTCTTCATGTTCCTTCAATTTTCCAGTTCTTTGAATGTGTACTTCAACTAGTAAGGGTTAGCTTAGAGTAATACATTTCAAGAGGTCCTTCCCATTAACTCTGTGCTGTCTGTGTTTAAGATAAGACATGTTGAAAGTTATTTATGCACTAATGGTAAATTCTTGTTTACATCATTCCTGCTGGGTAATGAACGAGTGGAGTGGTGTCACTATACAGGTGATCTGTGCCAATCTGTGTCTGTGACCTCCAGGAAGATAGCAGAAAATATACAGGCCTCTTGTACCTCCTGTCCTCACACTGTAGGAACCACCAAATTAAACAGACACTGTTACAATTGAATTAAGGCTCAGACAAGCTAAGTGTTTTTATTTGTCAGCCGTAGTATCCTCTTACTGCTTTTTATATGTTGAGACATTTCTTCTACTTATTTTCTCATAGGTACTGGCAGTGACAGAGCAATGAAATTTTCTGGCATTTATCTTCAGAAAAAAGAAATATAAGTATAAATAAATTACAGTTTAAATGCATCTGAAGCTCTCATAAAGAAAATGTATTTATATAATTAACCACTCTCTGCATACAAATTCAGTACTCTGAAGAATGTTTAAGAAATATTAATTAATATTAATAGCTGTTGAATGTAAATTGCTAATTGTATTTTTTTTTTTTTCATGCCTTTGAGTAGAGATAATGCTGACTCCTGGTGAAGCCTCAGAACTTGGAACCTTTAAAACACAATAAGTCTTTAGTAGAGAACTCCATTATTGATTTGGCTTCATAATTTATCATCAATGCAGTTGCTGATGATAAAAGACATCAATTAAATGTCATTCAATCAATGTTTTTCCAGATTTTTCAATGAATGCATGGGGCATACTGTTCTATGTAGTTCATACTACTTATTACAAAAAAAAAAAAAAAAAAGCGAGATTGTGTTGTAGAACTGTACTTAAATATGCACTGGATTCAAGCAGAAACAAGGCATGAATTAGAAAATGTACCCTTTGCTTGCCTTTTCCTCATTGTATTTATTTTTAGATATCCATGCTCAGATACCTTACTTTTGGATAATGGATTCTTTCTTTATGATAGCGGTCTCCAAATTCTTCTTAAAACAATACGTTTTGTATTAACTTTGTTGCATCCAACCTGATGAAAAATGTGTTTGCATATTTTTATTATTTCATTGGCCCACCCAGTGTGAATGTCTTGGGCTTTGGTTGGGTACATTGAATGGATTATCTGTTTTATTCCCATATATTACATTTTAAAAAGAAACTAGTGAAAATCTTTTAAAACCTAACATTGTTTATTTTGACAATTTTTGGTTAATGATTTAACGTTTATATTCCTGGAGTATGATGCACAAGAGAAACTCAGAACTTTAGTCTGAGTAAAGGTCAATGACTGATCTTCATAAGTAACTCTTAAACTGCATCAGCCAGAAAGAACAGCCTCAAGGATATTTAAAAAATGCACTGCATATTCATGATCTTTACAGGTTTATGACTCATGTAACCGTAGAGCGCACAATTATGCGTATTCATGATCTTTACAGGTTTATGACTCATGTGACCGTAGAGCACACAATTATTGTTTTTTGGGGTTTTTTTTTTTACTGGGAAAGCTTTTAAACAATTAGGTTATACATTTTTATACAATTTTGAAATATGATTTTTTTTTTTAATGACAGCAAAAGGTTAAGCCAATTATGTTTAGTAATACAATAGGAAACTGATTTGAGACTATTAAGCCATTAAGAAAGACACCTGTTTAAGCTTTTGTCGACTGTATTTTTGTATTTTTCTAGTTCTGCCTAAGCCCTTGATCAGCATTTATCTTTATAGATAAAGTAAATGATGGCATGCAAACTACAATGTTACTATTATGTGTGTCTTTACAAAAGGTACACAGCATTTTGTTTTGGTATAATACATTTTAGCCAGTCTTCTTGTATGTATATTTAAATAAGTAAATCAAATACATCCCCACACATGTAATGGTGTTTTTAAGGACCCAAGTGTTCAAGTATGTCTGTATACAGTCATTTTGTTTATAAAAATAATCAATAAAAGAAAAGGAAAACATGTCCAGCTACAGCACTTGTTGTCTTTGGGAAAAGAAATACTTGAGTCACATTTGCTTTTACTTCAAGAAATAAATGATCAAATTATATGGCTGAAGTACTAGGCAATGCTGGCACCATTTCTTCAGGTATTCCAGACTGTGTCACTAATGAAACAATTTGCTCCATGTCCAGTCATATTTTGTTTGGATTCATCATTAGATTAACAGCTGCTCTGTCTGGGTCACTACTGTTTATCAGGGTGTCTAGAGAAAACCCCATATTGAATTGAGAAATATTTTAATTCAGTAGCCTTATTGCTAGTGCTGGTGACAGTCATTCAACTGGAGCAAATTGTTACTTTAGCAAAACAAAACAGCAGAAACAGAAAGCCAAGCTGTTACTACATATATAACTGATGCCATAACACCAAACCTAGTTCATAGTGTGGGGCATTTACTGCTATTCTAATCAACATGTCATCCAGAGCAATATTTTTCTGCATACCGTGAGGAATGGTTGTTTTAGATTAAATATCTTATAGAGAAACAAAACATTTTGTCTGTTTTGATTTAGGCCTTCACGCTACTGGTTTGAGATGTAGCATTTGTTTCCATCTCTCCACCCTTTTGAAGCACCAATGCAATTTGCAGGCATACATGTTTACTTCAATAGATCCTTAAGTCCTTATCTATGGGCCTCTTCCAAAATCCATAGCCAGTAACAGACTTCCCTACAAGTAAAGGAATGGGGTATTAACATTACTCAGTTGACATTACATCAGTGACATTAATGCACCCAAACCCTAAATGAAATCTGCATTTTGCCAGGAGTGTCATACATATATATATATATATATTATAAACTCTTGCTAAGAAGAAACATTTTTAGGTATTGACAAGACTAACAAGGTACCTCAAATGTTCATAAAACAGTCAGGTTATGTGGTTCACGTGTGTGCTTTTAAAACCATTCAGCCTTTTTTAAATTTGAATGATAGTTTAGCAAATATGATTGCAAATGTAAATATGAGAATGGATAGCAAATGGATTCAACTATAAAAGTAGATTTGAGTTGAAAAGAAGTTCACCAAATAATACTATTTCATAGATAATTAATGATCTTGTGTGCCGAGTGATCCATGAGGTGAAAATGTAGGGATATGAAATATTACTTATTTTTGTCATTCGATCAACAAATGCCTCTGCTCTTGTGATACTATGATATTCATAAGCTATTTAAACTGTAGGGATGATCCTTAAAATAATATCCAAAATCTTATGTTAAATTATTAAACTGTCCTTGAAATTTATATGTTTAGTGTTATTAAAGAATGTTTATTGTAACAGTTTTCATTGCATCTCTAATTGTGCTGTTCATCTGGAGTCACTTTATTTCCTAATACATTACTGCTGTTTCAAGTGAAGTAACCTGTTCTACAGGCTTAAAGGTTGATTTGATCAATGCATACCATGCTGGGAAAAGCCACAGTTTATCTGATAATCCAGTTTGATTTCCCAGTGCTGTAAAATTCTACAACAAAATCCAGTTGTGGCTTATCTCAGCAGTGTATAGGTTGATCAAAATGACCCACTTTAGTTGTAATCCTTTGGATCAAGTGTTGTTTCTACTGTACTGTATATTTCCTTTCTGTGCAGTTTAGAATTTACACTCCACAAAAAGAAACACTATATAAATAAAACTGTTGTGTAAAATGATTTTTCCTTTTCTAAATTTAATAATTACAGTGAGGTGTAATATATTGGACCTCACAATGAGATATAATCAGCATGCATCATGGTGAGATATACTGTAATATGCATGTATTCACAGTTTCAAATTGTTAGCATTAATACAACAAATAGCATGCGGGATCTATAAAGGTTTTATATAAAATGTATATATTTTGGTTGTCAAGAAAGAGTGCAATTACATGTAATTGCGGACATCTTAAAATAATGATTGAGTCATAAAGATGCATTGGCAATATGTCAGCTAGGCTGCTACAGTGTTTTAAGTTATGCATCTGGAACTAGAATTTGCTGTTGACAGAAATACAATTTATCATTCTTTAACAGATGCCATCATTAAAGGTGTAATTCCTATATGAAGAATGTAATTTCAAATTGTGTATGTAGTGTACGCACATATATCTTTGAAAAATAAATAATGTTTTGAGGCAATGCGTTTTACACACCTGCATCCAACATGAAAATGCCCTCACCCGCACCTGTATATATTAGTTAATTACGGCTGGCCTTTCTATGTAAAGAACCCCTTGGAAAAAATGAAATTGTCTGGGGCAAGGCTTTCTCCATTTAACAGTGACAGCAAAAGATGTAATAATAATGTGCTACCTCTTTTAATTGTCTTAATTTATTTAATTAATTAATTAAAGAAAGATACCAAACAGACACCAAACAATGCATAGAAGGAAATAGTAATTACCAATGGGTTATGTATTAATAAAACAGAAAAAGAGCAACATGTGCAGTAAATACACACAAGGATGGCTGGGTACCTAAGTTTACCCTGCAAACTATTGTCTGTGGCGTGCCATGTCCTATCCTGGCTGGATTATTTGTTTTGTAAGCAAACCACTGGTGTTGACAAAATGGTGTCAGCTAGACTTTAGACGACTGAGTGCCTTTGAAATAGCAGTTCATTCAAGGTGCTCACATTGGTTCTATAAGCGGAACACAGCAGAATGGCTCTTATGCCTTATTTTATGATGCTGCACTGTGATAATGGGACATGCACTGATACGATACAAATGAAGGCAATTGCTAATTAATAATAATAATAATAATAATAATAATAATAATAATAATAATAATAATAATAATAATAATAAATAATAATAATAATACAATTAATTTGGACCAATTGTGTCTATGTTTAAATAAAGATTTTAACTTCTTAGCCCTAACCGTGTGTCTTTTTCACCAATTATTCACCCAGTTTTCAACTAGAAGTGAGACTTAATTTCAATATTTAATCGGTGCAAAACCAATATTGACCTAGTCATAACTTAGCATATATTTAAGCATATAAAGCATATTTAATTGAAGCTTTCATCTTAACATTTTAGATCTTGGTAAATGTAGTAAAGCTCCATCTGGAGTTACAGGCTTTGGCCTTTATTGCATCTACGACACAATCAGATGAATGCCTAAAAGAGTTGAAAAATCAATAATGTTCAAGAAAACTATAGCCTATTCAAAAAAAAAAAAAAAATACTTTGAGAATGCTGTTTCATGCCACAAGAGACTGGACTTCTTTATAATTAGCGACACAACACTTTCTATTGATATTTAGGCAATATAATTCAACTACATTTACAAAAATGCTGTGTGAGGAGAGCAACAAGGCTGAGATTAATGGTGCGCGACAGGCTGACCAAACAGGAAGTGGCAGCGCGGCTTGCACCATGGCTCAGTGGTTGTGACAGACAGTTAGAGAACAGGATGGGACAGATGTTGCAGAAGGCTGCAGTAATCTAATGAGATATTAGTTTGCTCAGGCTGTACTTGAGATAATTGAAATTCTTTCTGTTGGTTAAACTGGGGGCTAAGCAAAAATGATAATAAGAAGTCAATGGGCAGTTAAGAAAAATCTGGAGTAACTCCCCCATTCCTTTTCACACAAACACAGAGTATGACAGTGGTACTTGGCCACAAATATGTCTGACCTAAATATATTTGCTGCATATGAGAATCAATTAAGGGTGTAGCTAACATCAGTTATGTTTACAACACAATTAGATGTTTTGATTGTAGTGCCATTATTCCTGAAAAATACAAATATATTGTATGACCTTACCATGAATCATGAGTTTACAACAGATGTAACTGGAACACTCTAGGTTATTGTCATGCTTGCTTTCTGTCTGTTTGTTAAACGTTTCCCTTAAGATTCCCTCATAGCACAGAAAAGATGCAGTTCTGTGCCCTTTCCCTGGTTTGCTCATTGGATACAGTTTTTTTGCCCCTTGTGTTATTCTTTTTGATGTTGTGTGATAAGCATTTATTAACACGATTTACAACGCGATTACAGAGAACTAGGAAGTGTCTTTTTGTCTTAGTACGATGATGATTCTTCAACATCTCCCTGGAAGCCCCACCCACACGAAAACCCAGTGGAGAAGGTGACCATCTCCCGAGTGAATTAACTGATTAATTTGTTGCTACTCGGGAGATGGTCACCCATATGAAAACCCTGCAGTTTTCCCAGATTGAGGTGGGGAGTAGGTGTGTGTTTTGGAGAAGGACCAGTGAAGGCTACTGCCCAGCCTGACCTTAGAGTTAGTCAAGACTTTCTTGTTTAACTGTTTTATTTTTAGCTCTGTGTTTTATGTTACAACCTTTTATTTTATTTTTGTTAATTAATAAAAATGGCGCAACAGCGCTTTGCACCACAACATTGTTGTCTGCCTCAGTTCCTGGTTCTGGCCTGACGTCACCACTCAGCCTCCCTGTCACACCCACGATAACGTGATATTGGAATTATTATCGATATCATATCAAAATATCATATCACTCATAAAAATCATTCAAATCACAATGATCAAGGGTGGAATAAAACAATTTTAAAATAAATGGAATTTAGGGAAATACTGTCAAGTAGACATACTGTATAAGTACATATCCAGCGAGCAGTTTACTGTCAAGTAATAGCCAAGAACCCTGCATTTTCATAATGGTATTTTTAATGCATTTCTTTCTTTTTTTTTTGATGAATCACATTTCTATAACTAGAGACCCTGTTGTTGAAACAAGATTGTTTAACAGTGATTGAATAGAATAGTTACTAACCTTTTTAAATCTGTCTGGAGTGATGGACCTGCTATAACGATCAAGTGTCAGCACACTATGAGTGTAATTAATTGTAATTATAAAATAATGAGGCTCATACAGTTTGGTCTATTGAAGGGTAGCTGTTTGAAGCCAACTACTATGTTGCTGGTGAGAACAAGGATTTTGACTGCATTACAGAAAGCTATACAGTTGTTTTTCTAGTCGGTCAGTACTTGGATCAATTTTTTTTTTTATCTCGAAGAATTACAAGTGACACCTACAAATGACAAATGCACCTTCTTTCAACTACACATTGGATATTGGGTTGCATAAATAAGGGAAAATAATAACCCTTGACAACATTACACCAGTCTTACTTGCCATTTTGAGATATATATTAACAAACTGACAAGGAATATGTATGTATGTTCTCAAATGGATTTTTAGCTCACAATTTAACTTAAATATAATTCTGGGAGACAGCAAGTACCTTCCACCTAACACAATTTATTACAGTTCCATTTAAACTGCATATGTAAAATAAATGCGCTGCAAAACATTTTGGCATAAACTAAAAATAAATGTCTAGTCATTACGTGACAAATGCAACATACATATTCCTAAACATTTCGAATTAGGATTAAAATGTTACAGTATGCATTTTATTAAATATTTAAGTGGATTGGAAATCCAAATAGGGCTGATTGAAAAACGGCAGCTACTTTTGTTTTTTTGCTGAAACCAATCACTGCCAGTAAGTGTGGACTAAATAGATAATAATAATAATAATAATAATAATAATAATAATAATAATAATAATAATAATAATAACAATAATAATAACAATAATAATAATAATAATAATAATAATAATAATAATAATAATAATAATGTGCACCCAACTGCACATAATAAGGCTTTAATACTATCAAGGGATTATGGTGATTTAAATCAAGAAAACACCAGCTCCATTGATTTATTAATGTCACCAGAAACCCGAGATAGAATTACAGCCTTATATGTACATTTTTGGTGTATATTATTTGTTATAATATATGATGACATGAAGAATTGACATGAAGATTGTAAAACTAGCAGTGTTCATTTTTTAAGAAGAAGTGTTAAGCGTAATGTTGGAAAAGAGAAATTGAAAATATTGTAAAGCAAGTTTATGGGGGGCGCTACATGTATTATTACAAAGAATTGGAGTTGAAAATGTGCTTGTTTTTTTTCTTAGTGGGTGGAGTTGGATGATTTCCTTGTCAATCAAGTGTCTTTGCTTTCTGAGGACCATCAGTCTAAACTGCCTAACAACCCCTGGGGAGCATGTGGCTGAGGTATTTTCTTACTTTATGTTGCTTCATGTTTTTCTAAGAGTTCTTATGTTATTGTTATCATCAACCTTAATGCCCGCTGGAGAGTATGCCATTACCAGTTAATTTGTTTATATGTCTTTAGCAATATTATACAAGGGTCTCATGCCACCACCTAATCTTATTATACATGGGCCGTGCCACCACTATTTATAACACTGAAGTTTATAGGAAAATTATGAACACTTCAAATCCCACAGATTTCTGTTTTTCTCCAGGGGTGATTCATTATAATTACAATGGACCCCAATGTCTCAGAAATGTTTGTCTTCAAGACTAATATGTTTCTTTTCATTGTACTAGGTTATATCTTTGAGCACGAAGCCATGCCTGCATAATAAAGAATGAATGCAAAACCAATAAATAATGAACAATAAGCTATGAATAGAAGATGATATATACACATTATATGTATCATTACCAGTGCCAATACAAGGAGAGTAAATAC
Source organism: Acipenser ruthenus (assembly GCF_902713425.1). Lineage (NCBI taxonomy): Eukaryota > Metazoa > Chordata > Actinopteri > Acipenseriformes > Acipenseridae > Acipenser > Acipenser ruthenus. The sequence continues at coordinate 49,261,454 of NC_081196.1, forward strand.
ACTCTACTGTACACTCCCAATGCACGATAGAGTCATTACCAGTTAATGAGTTTGTATGTCTTTAGATATGAAACTCTTATAATATTGAACTATATACATGTGTTGTCTTTCTTTATGGATTGCCATGAATTTTTGTTTCTCACTTAAGGAAACCATAATACCCTCATCTGCCTTCCCTGAGCCTCTGTGTGTGGTCTTTGTGATTCTTGCAGCTGTGCCTCAAGTCTTCACCCTCTGGCGCCACGGTTAGATCAGCAGTCAATCCCATAGGCATTTGCCAGTTGATGGCCATTTTGTGTAGAGTGCAGCACACCACTAACACTTTGCAGATTTTCCAAGTGAGAGATAGCTCTCGACCCATTCTTTGTAGGCAATAGAATGTCCATTTTTCATCAGCAGGGAAGCAATATGTAAAGCAGACTTTAAATGAGATCTCAAGTGGTTATCAATGATTGCCAGTGAATTATATCTTGTTTTACATTTACTGTTCAAATGTTGGTTAAGAGCAATACTTTTCTTTAGTATAGTGCTGTTACTTACAATAACAATCAACCACTGTACAAATTGTTCTGTTTTGTGTTCTTGCAATTGTCTGAAAATGACACAGGTGAGAGTGCTGTGTGAACCATGCAGAGATTGCTTGTATCCTACCTGCACCTAGTGAATCCTAGTTGCTGATCATGGGCTGGACACCCTCATGTAGCCCAGTATTAGGCTTTGCACTAAGGATGGTCAGCTGAGGCACTACTGGTAAGGAGCCCAACAAGACAAGACAGTGACTTCCAAGGCTGCTCCCCTGGAAGCAAGTTAATGCATTGAAAGAAATTCTCATTCACAAACAATGCAATGATTAAAACACTTGTAGCATGATAATCAAATTTAACATGTTTAAGATGTTTCTGTAGACAAACTACTTATGACGGGATGCATGCCAATATAAAAAAAGTGCCAAGGTTTCTTTGTAGCTCGTATCTTGGGTGTCGTAGTACAGAAGGTGTTTTCTTGGATCATTACAATATTACCGTAGCCCATTTTAACAGCAATTGAAATGATTGTCAATTAATTATTTATTGAATATATTATCAAGCTAAATTAAAAAAAAATGTCTATGGCCAAATTGTGTGCAGGTGTAAAATTTGTGGAATTCAATTAGTGCAAAGTGATCAGAACATGTTTTGAGAAAAAAACCTCTTGGCGTTCACATTAATCAAGCCATTGACATGTGGAATACAGTATATTTCAGGGAGGGTAAGAGTCAAAGAATGTATCAACTACACCTTAAAAGGTACTGTACTGTTGTTTTTGTTTTCAGATAATTTTAGACTAAAGGTAACGTATCACATAACTAGTGAAGATTGAATGAAAAGTGGTCCAGATAAATAATATGGGCTATAATATATCTACTTTTAAATGCCAGTTTCTTAGAAATGTCTCCTTGCTATGCTTTGTTGCCTCAACTCATCTCCTATGAACATAACATCTATTTACTGAGGTCACAGGCCATATGAACCCATCTAGAACAGCTGTGTGGAACAAATAAAGCCACAGCAAGCCAGCCTCTCCTGCAATGGTAAAAAAAAAAAAAAAACGGAATTGGGCAAATGTTTATTAAACCAGCAGCCTCACAAGACCTGATTCCCAGGGATAAGCTTTTTCTGAAGGTGCTTGTATAGATACCTTTATATGATCATGTAGTATTTTGTATTTAATTATATCCTGATGTAACTATCACTGACACTGTCATCTGCTCCGTTATTGAATCGTATTTTGTCATATACTTGTACTTGCTAGAACCGAAGTGATTGTATTTTATCTTGCTCTTAATTGTATTAATACTTGTACTGTGATTCTTGAAATGTATCTTTGTGTACGACTGCAAGTCGCCCTGGATAAGGGCGTCTGCTAAGAAATAAATAAATTATATATATATAATTATATTTATGTAAAGGGGCGGGCAGTCAAGGCTGGTAATTGGCTGGAATAGTGTACTCAGAGGCAGTAAAAGCAGTTCAGTGCCTTGGCACACTTGTATTATTTACAACAAAACAGGAACAAAATAAATAATTTAAACCAAATAATACAGCACCCAAGCACCGCTATCCCAGTCTATAAACTTGTCTTTGTCTTTGTCTTTGTCTTTGTCTTTGTCTTTGTCTTTGTCTTTGTCTTTGTCTTACTACTGTTCAGGCATGGCAGCGCCTTCACTGAACCCTCCACACTCACCAAACAAACATTTATTTATCTCTTTATATAGGCTGTGGCCAGGGATTAATTGACAATCAATCAATCACCACCTGGCCATTTTCCACACTTTTCTAATTAAACTATTAAGGCAGGCATCTCACCACCTTCTTATGAAATGCACCTGTCCTATTTTATTCCATTCCACCTACATCAATGGACAATAAAAAAAAAAATAACTTTATCAAATTATCCCAGGAGGTGCATAACTTTTTTTTCCAGTTTGTTTATACCCTCCATTTACCAAACTAAGTTTGTGTTATAGTTTTAAAGCCTCTTTTACCGTATGCTGGATAATGGGTTGATTCATGTATGTATGTACGCAATTGCTTGCTAAATGCTTAAAGAATATTTGTGCATTTTTAAAATTAAATTCCCACTAGTGTCATTGTGATCTATGTCCATACTGAGTAGTTATTTTATGTAGTTTTGAGGTTATTTAGTTTACATGCCGGCAAGTATTCCTATCTTTGCTGTTTCATTACGGCATCTTCAAAAGAAAATACAGTGTTTCAACAAAAGAACCAGTACTTAATGGACTCATCAACCTAAGCATTGAAAAGCATTATTGGATTGATTTTACTTTTACATTCCAATTGGTATTTGCTTCCTGTCTTTTCTGGGACAAACATGGATTCTTCATGTTCAAATATTGTCTTAAAAACAAATATTTTAATATTCCTTCATTCTGAATCAGGTAGAAAGAAATGCATTGGTTTCTTTTGCGCTACTCATTTCAGTAATTTATAAATTCTGCTTTAGGAATGAAAAGTGAGCATAGTAATCTTTGCCAATGGATACATTTCAAGCAGTGTTTATTTGAATATTAAAATATTTGTGCCAGTATTATGAAGATATAAAACCATCAGTGATTTTTTTCTGTACAATGTTATTGGTAAACAAAACATCATCTGTACGTTTTTGATTCCTGTGTTACAAAAATGTTTTGGTATGTATAACAGGCATAGGGGGAAGCAGTAGATCAGTTCAGAGGAAGATAAATAAATAAATAAATAAATAAATAGGCCTGTCCACAATTTCAGCTTTCTGATGAAGTAGAGTGTATAGAATAATAAACCAAAGTATAATACGAGTATAGTCTCCAAAGAATAATATTTTAGTATAAAATTGAACATGTTTGAGAGAAACTGTTTACACCTGACTTAGCCTGTATCAATATCACCTCCATCCAAACTACTGTAACCCCTATTTCACAGCTGCTTCCAGAAACAATCATTCATTCAACCTTTTATCAAAAACAAGTGTCTTCAATGAAATGACCAGATGAGTTGTAAAAAGGTTCATGTATTAGGTAAAGCACAAATGTGTGTGTTTGTTTTTTAAATCAGTGGTCCTCAAATGATATCAGCCCTTTCACAATCATCTAATGGAAAGCAGATTGTATATTTAGAAGGCCAAGTATGCAAAGACATTTGCGCCCTAATTATGTTCCTACTCATGGATGAAGTGGGGCACTCTAAACTGCCGGCTGCATTATATAATAGATTTGCTTGATTAGCTCTAACTGTATTTGCACTGTATAATGTAATACTGTATTAAATAGAACACAGGCGGACTGAGTGTTTAAATTGTACAGAACTTTAGTATTTTCTCAAATACAGTTTACTGTGACTTTCGCTGAGACTACGTTTCAATTAATTTTAATTTGCAATTACCTGTCTGTCTCAATTCATGTTTCAGTCTGACCTCTTCACTTTTCTATTGGCATTGCAAAGATAAATAAAAAAAAAATACCTTGTGGTCCCAAGTGGCTCACACTGGTAACAGTATTCTTTATTGTATACTATTGTATATTTGATATGGTAGCATACATGTGTTATACTTAGGGACCTACCTAAATCGCGATTTCGCGGAAATCGTGAAATTGAGGGGTCACCGTTAAATTCACCTTTTAGGTGCCAATGCATACAAACAAGTACGGAGAGGAAAAAAAAAGAGAAAACTTGTTTAAATGAACTACTGCACAACGCAAGTGACGCAAACTACGTATCTTCCTTCTGCAGATAGCCCTTTTTTTATTCCTTCGCCGTACCGTGTGCATTGCACTCAAACAAAAACAAACAAACAAAAAATGTTTACATTTACAAAATAAATTCTCCAAAGCAGTTAACGTTCTTGTTTACTATTCAGATGACAAAGTTTTAATCAGTCTATCAGTGCGTCTTTACTGCTTTTCTGTGATATGTACTGTGCAAGGGGGGGCGGGACAAAGTTGGTGCTGCATTGTTTTGATTTAGGTTGCTAAATCTAGTTTTCAGCATTGGAGGGAAAATAGTAGAAAATAGTAGACAAAAAAGCAAAGTATATTTCGGCTGATGATTGTTTTAAGATATTTCGCAAAGAAACTGCATGCAAGAAACTACATATGAACTACAAGGTTGCATATTACAGTACATCCATTTTTACTCTTAAGTAGATATACAGTTATAGTAATATGTTCATTTACCCAAATCCTGATTCAGTGTAAGTTGCTGTCTCTCAGTCTGGTTTCCATGACTTCCAGAGGTTATTCAATCTGTTTGATAAATATCATTACTAGCAGCAATAGCAATTTTATCCAAGAGAAGGACACAATGGTGTCTGTCGATTGTATGTCCTGAACATCGTATAAATCCTTAAAATTAATTTCCCAGCCAACTCAGCAAATGTCGAGGTCACACATTGGAGAAAAAAAAAAGAAAAAAGTACATTAGGAAGATAGAAACAGGAATACTGGCTTTCTCATATTTGCTATTTCTGTATGGGTTGTGTTCAAATAAACATAAAACATCCAAATACTGCAGTAGTCAAATTCAAGGTATATGTGAGGGTTCAGCTTTATACGACATTCAGTTAAAGGACTATAGGGAAATATCCCTATAATAAATAAAAGCCAGTTACAATTCAAGAGGCTTGCTTTTCGAGTACATGATCTTGAAAGCTCTTCCTAGAACTGTTATTGTGAACTTTAATGAACACCAAAACAAAGAACCACAATAATAATAATAAACATTGCATTTGATACAATTCTGCATAATATAAATTTAAATACTTTTATTAAATGCATAAAACTACACGTTACTGCATAGAATGAATGACAAATATCTGTTACTGTATATACAAAAATAAAATATTGTTACATTTACTTTTTAGGACTTGTAAGGACTGGAGGTGATTTACAATGACAAACATAAAGCAAATTATTCTTCTGAGAAAACAGTTTCATTCAGAGAAAAACATCATATTTTTCTGTTTTTATTCCTTAGCAACAATAGATGATGATGGTTTCTCATACACAGAAGAGAAGGTTTGTGTTTGTGCTTGATTAGGGCGGGGCTTGATCATTTACATCCCTGTATTAACACAGTCTCATTGTCCATTCCTAACCAGTACCTTATTCGAACCAGGTCCTTCAATACGGAATTGAACACCTAGGCTGAATTGAAAAATGAAAGGCCCAAGACTCCGGGCTGCTTTGTTTATTAATTAAGAGCATGGTTGGAAGAAGATCCTTGACTGGAGTTGTTGAGTTCCACTGCCCCAGACAAACGACTGCCGGTCAAAGAAATCCAAAGGAATACACTGTCAGATGTTAACCTAAGAAGATGATCTCCAAACAAGTGCTGCTGAAACTCAGACTGCCGTCATCACACAGTGAACCACTCAGTCAGGAATGCTTGGCAGCTCACCACAATGCCACAAGTGTCTGTTTTGCACAAGGTAAAAACTGTTGCCACACATTATTATCACTATTGCTTCACCATCTTTGTTGTCAGCATAATACATTCTTGTGTATGTTTCTATACAACTGGTCCAATTGGTCTTATTGTGTATGATAAACAACACTAACAATTAACTCCTGTTTTGACCAATAATGTACCCATCAATATGAGATGTAAGGCAATGTATTATACTATAGGAATAACAAGTGCTGCCAACAAATATGCTGCTGTTTATGACTTGTGTAATACTACATATTACCTTTCTCTAGAATATTATTATTATTTATTTCTTAGCAGACACCCTTATCCAGGACAACTTTCAATTGTTACAAGATATCACATTATTTTTTACACATTATTTTTACATACAATTACCAAATACAGTTGGGTTTTTACTGGAGCAATCTAGGGTACAGCAGCAGTGTCCCCCACCTGGGATTGAACCCACAACCCTCCACCCTCCGGTCAAGAGTCCAAAGCCCTAACCATTACTCCACACTGCTGCCCACACAATCTTTACTAAAATGGCTGACATATCTTCTTTAACAAACAAACTAAACTGGTCAAGTGATTTGTGGTTTTCATCTGTCTCTTTCTTGTCTGGTATATACAAATCATATATATATATAAAGCATGTCTTCTTCAACATTTTCTTTATTGTTGCAGACAAAGCAACAAGGCTGATTAAGTCTTTTTTATGCTACATTAAACCTTACTGCTTCAATAGAGACGCTCATGCACAAGAGTTGACTGCAATCAATATCTCATATTAGACCAGACTAAATAAATATCTTCTTTTATTCAGCAGAAAGCATTTGGGTAGTTTTGTATTTTGTTTGTTTTCCCTTGCCAGTTCAGATTTAAATAAACCAATTTCCTAACCTTTAAACTACTGAAAGTAAATATGTCCTGATATTTCAGCATTAAACATTAAGAAGACAAACAAAAAAAGGAAGATTTTGGCAAAAAAGAGACAATTGGGTGGAATTCACTCAATTTTTATAAAAACAAAAAAAACAATTTAAGTTACAAAACAGTTTAAGTTACAAAATGTAACATTGTCATCATTATATCATTTGGTTGTTTCATGCAGACTCTTCCAAAAATGCCTTGGTATTTTGTCATGATTGTCTTTTGTAAATAATTAAAAAAAGCTTAATTGATTACTTAATAAAGTGTTAGCAAACATACAAAGCTTTTGGTTTTTTCGACTTTTCGATATTAATCGGTAAAGCTCATTAAACGTTGAATTCCCCAAAAATCTGAGTTTGACTGAAATAAATTTATATACGATAAACATCGGTAAAAACACTCGCTATTTTTTATTTTCTTACCAAAAAAAATTATTTTGAAATCCTCTCTAATTTGTGTAGTTTTTATACTTGCTGTCTGTCCCGTCTCCATTCCGCTCTAAATGGCTAGGGTTCGCTGTCAGTCACCTCAGTGGTTCGTTAGTACTGTAGTTTCACCCTGTTCTGACAGATCTCGTTGACTGAACTAGAATGCTCTCATTTGCCAGCTACAGCACCTGTCATACAAAGCGCCTACTTTGAAATTAGCGGGTAAAGGTGTACATAAGCTTTTCCTTTAGATGGGGACAGTTACTAGTTTGATTTGAAAATGGGGCACAAGAGGAAAACACTTAATCAATATCCTGACCGATTGCTGAAGTCTCCACGGCAGGACGAAGCGGGCCCGTCTGCCTTGCCTTCCAGTGACTCTGAGTCCGGCTATGCTGAAGCAGGAGAGGGGGAGCTCAGACTCTGAATATTAAGTGCAAGTTAGTTCTGTTCAACTATCTAATGTTTTGTTCTGCATATTATTTTTACTAGTAAATTTATGCTATAAAGGTCTGTGTAATACACTTTCATATGCTGCGTTTACTGCGGTTTATTTGAGACAATTTTTTAATGTATAGCTCAGCTGTGACCAAACATTATTTCTTAATAATGTTTTTTTTTTAAAGCATAAAGGTCAATTTCACCCATTCTCTGCTTGAATTGAAAAATAAAGATCGAAAAAAATGGTAAATTCTTTCTAAAACAAACGTTGATATTAATCGTATATTTGGCAAAAAAATAAAAATCGAATAGTAGCAAGCCTACATATATAACATACGTTTTATTCTGATTAGAGAAATAAACTGGTCACTTGAACAACACAACACTATAGCATATGTTGTATTCTGCAGCATTTAATGTCCCTAATATCAGAATACACATTAGATAAAGCTAAGGTTTGTGGACTCTTCCAAAGTTAGCATTGTAATACATGTATATACCCCGCCCACACTAGTTAGTGTGAAGCAGTGAGACATGTGATGTTTCCTCATTTACTGGTGGCTGGATAATCAGCTGCTGAGAGTGAGATCAGTGAATGAGACGTTTGGCCATAGATGGATCTTGGGGATTCGGTTGGGTCTGTGCACTAAACCATGAAGCAATTTAAGCAAGATATGTACACTGCTGTCAAATACCCTGGAATAGCTAACAGACTCATACTCATTTTGCTGCATCAACAAGCTAGAGTCAAGGGATCATCCCACAGGTTTTGCACAAGGTTGGCTATAAAACCATGTGTGGCTTCCAGGAAGCTGTTGGTTATGTCAACGTAGACCATTCACTTTAATGATGCACCAAGATGCTAAAAAGGCTAATCATGTTTTGTAGTCAGTGATCTTCAGAGATTAATATTCACATCTAAAGGTGAAGTGAAGGAATCCTGAAGGCATTGTGAGTTACTGACAGGTGTGGGTGTCTTAGGCATGATGATGTGAGCAAGCATTATACATAGTGAAAGGAGAGTTAAATGCAGCTAAATACAGCTAAGTACATCTCCATCCTAGAGACCAGCCCTTTATTCTAACACAGTGTTCTAATATCTCCTGCAAGAGAATGGTTCAAAATGTCACACCACTTGAATGGCACTGACTTAACTAACTTGAATGGTATCTTACAGATTTGAATGATCTTCTCAAGGGCATCTAAAGGTTGGGTGCTGGTTACAGAACAGCAGGTACATTTTTAATCTCTATTTCATCTCTATGGTTGCTCAACTACCACAGATACTTTTTGAAAGCTGCAGAATCATCAGCAGAATCTGCTATAGCTGCTTTGTGATGTTATACAGCTGACCTTCCAAAACACTCAGCAGCACACTGTTGAACCCAGATCTTCAAGCCTCTGCATTTCTAGAACCCCATCAAACTACTCAGAAATGTTGCTCTTTTTTTTCAGATGGTTTTAAATTTCGATCGCTCTGTTAACCCTGCAGTAGGCAAGTCTTTCTGATATAGTATATAAAGAGAAACAAAACATCCCATCCAATCCAGGACAAAAACTCTTTCAGGTAAGGTACAATTGTTCTTAATGAAAAAAGCATGGATGTACAACACTATGAAGTTTAAATTATGATACTTGCTGTTCAATAGTTACAACCATATCCAACCTCAAAATGAGTCTTATAGGAGCTGCCAAAATAAAACAAAAATGAGTTCCTCCCAATTTTGAATATGTTTTTGCCCGGTTTGAAATTACTGCATGGAAGCAAGTTCCCTTTAATAAGAGAAACTGTGTATTTTAGTCTGTTTACAGTCTGTTTTTGGCTTTCAGAATTAGGCTGCAGACAGGGTAATGCTGGTTGTAATGGGTTTGTATTTTGGACATAAACATTGTGTCTTTATTGTATCTAAAACACATTATGCTTATTTTATGTGTAACTTCAGACAAAAAAAAAAGTCTAGTCCTTAAGGGGTTAACAACCATCTGGCTCACTGAAGGCAGATGGTTGCTATGTGGCAATCAGCTGTTACTTCTAGTCACAGAACTGAAAGATGTGTCTGAAAGTTGCTGTATTTGAAAAAATAATTGAAATTTTAATCACCTACTGCCAGATGATTAGTGCATTTTAATAATTTTTGCATTTTACCATCAACACTATTCTTTGCACTTGTTAGGTATTTGTCTGTTCGGTCAATTGTCATTTTTGAAAGGATGCAATCTGCTCAAGGCAGCTCAAGGGTCTTTTCCTGTTAAATACATATGGCAGACCATAAGTGTACATAACAGAATAAAGCTTGTTATTGGAAGTCTGCAGGCTATTAACTGTAAACCTCTAATCTAGGCCCATTTTTTATGTCTCTTTAACCCAAAATCTATTGAGCTATCAAAGAAAAGCAGAAACAAAATATCCTAGAGGCTGAATAGGACTTCCTTACGATCTTCAAACATCCTCACAATGTCACTGATGGCCTTTTAGCTTCTAAGAAATATACCACCTTGGAAGTTTATGCAGGGAAATGTCATCAGATTCTCAAACAGAAATAATGGTCCTTTCATCGCATCGCTGCTGTCCCGTTTATTTGTCATCCCTTTTAATCCATTGTAAAGGTTGCCTCCATCAAAGTAATGTTGCCATTCACAAGTGTATCTGGTTAGTGTCGGCCTCATCTCCATTATCAAATCCACCGAGGGAATTTATCATTGTAAAGCCCAGTTCCTATAGGGATCCAACCTTTTTTAGCCCAGCTCTTTTGCATACAGTAGTCATTAAGATGCTCGCTTGCGGTATTTTCTCCCCAACCCTGTTACACCATGCAGCTTTTTTTTGTTTTGGAATGTAACAAGAAACTTGATGAATTTGGTGAGGTACAGGAAGCCAGATTCATTTGCTCTCTTGCCAAAAAAATAAATAAAATAAAAATAAAAAACAGTACTTTATAAACTGTGTCCTTATTGAAATTAGTGTGCTGGGGTTTAACCAAAACACCTTAAGTTAGTCCCTATTGTAAAAATCATTCCAATGAAATGATAAAGAGTGGAAGGAGGCTACAATGATATGTTATGCATTTTTTATATACATAACACTGATCTAGGCAGTTGTTGGCTTCTTTGTTGGCCTCATATAATGAATTGGCATCACAACCTATTGATTTGAATGGAAAGGTAAGGACTGGACTCGAACCGCAAACCATATAGTTCAAAGACAAATGTACGGGTCCGATGCTGATGTCAGTATTATTAACTCCTCAGCTAGCTTCTAGGAGGAGATCCATTATTTATTACCTCATAAGAAAAAAATAATAAACAAAAAAAGTGATATTTTAAGACTGAATCAGCAAAACAAAGCACATACAAATAAAATAATCAACAATCATATTAATTAATTGTGCAATGAGAATATCATTTTCTGAATCAATTGTATATGCTAAGTTTCAGATCGATCTTCTAAGTCAATGCTTAAGACATTTTACAATGCTATAATAGATACTCACTGTATTTCGTAGACTTCATGAAAAGGAAGACCTTACATAGAAAACGTAGGTTGCTTAAAAAAAAAATGTAATACAATTTCCTAACTCTGCTGTACGGTTACTGAAGCGGGTATATGATTGTACAGGTATATGATCCTCTCTGTGCCATAAATGGAAAGAGAGGAAAATGGGTTTAACACCAGAATTAATTTGAACTAGGATGTATTTATATATAATTTATGTATAAAATAAGTCAAGTGTACAGATGTAAGGAATAGAGTTTATGTTAACCTACATAAACAACAAATCAACACACAGTATATGAATCAGACAGGGATGTCGATAATTCACAGTAATGACTGATTATTATTATTATTATTTTTTTTACTTTCGTCAGCAATGACATGATAGCAGTGTTTCCATTTTAACACACGTTTCACTTCTCATTTTATAGGACTGCAGTACAGAGTGTTTGACATTATTGACAGGCTTTAGTTTTAGCTGTGTGTTATGAAAACAGGAGAAGGCAGATGATGGGACAAAACCCCATTCAATTTCCCAAAGTAACTACAGACCTATAAATAACTCACCTGGAATATCCATATCCAAAGCAATGAGACTCTGGTTTTTTATTTCTGGTGACTTCACCCAGGAGTGGACTGCTATAGACCGATTTTAAAGTTGACAAACATTGCTGATGTCACAAATATGCACGTGCACACTGGATGCAAAACGTTACCAGTTCTGAACATGAATGAAGCCGTTAGCAATTTAAATATGTACACTCAGTCACTATCACATGAGGATAGTTATTGTTATGTTAAAAATCTTACCTAAGCATAGGTGAACAGTTGCCAGATCCTTATTCACTTCCGCAGAATGAATGGTCGAGTACCACTGTACAAATGTGGTCCAGTTTACAATGGCCTGATATAAACACATACCTTATACAGACATGCTCAAATTTGTTGGTACCCCTCCACAAAAAATGAAGAATGCACAATTTTCTCTGAAATAACTTGAAACTGACAAAAGTAATTGGCATCCACCATTGTTTATTCCATATTTAATAGAAATCAGACTTTGCTTTTGATTTTTTATTCAACATAATATTGTAAATAATAAAACAAATGAAAATGGCATGGACAAAAATGATGGGACCGCTAACCTAATATTTTGTTGCACAACCTTCAGAGGCAATCACTGCAATCAAACGTTTTCTGTAGCTCTCAATGAGACTTCTGCACCTGTTAACAGGGAGTTTGGCCCACTCTTCCTGAGCAAACTGCTCCAGCTGTCTCAGGTTTGATGGGTGCCTTCTCCAGACTGCAAGTTTCAGCTCTTTCCATAGATGTTCGATAGGATTCAGATCAGGACTCATAGAAGGCCACTTCAGAATAGTCCAATGTTTTGTTCTTATCCATTCTTGGGTGCTTTTAGCTGTGTGTTTTGGGTCATTATACTGTTGGAGGACCCATGACCTGCGACTGAGACAGAGCTTTCTGACACTGGGCAGTACGTTTCGCTCCAGAATGCCTTGATAGTCTTGAGATTTCATTGTGCCCTGCACAGATTCAAGGCACCCTGTGCCAGGCGCAGCAAAGCAGCCCCAAAACATAACCAAGCCTCCTCCATGTTTCACTAGGTATGGTGTTCTTTTCTTTGAAAGCTTCATTTTTTCATCTGTGAACATAGAGCTGATGTGACTTGCCAAAAAGCTCCAGTTTTGACTCATCTGTCCAAAGGACATTCTCCCAGAAGGATTGTGGCTTGTCAATATGCATTTTAGCAAATTCCAGTCTGTTTTTTTTATGTTTTTCTTTCAAAAGTGGAGTCCTCCTGGGTCTTCTTCCATGGACCCCACTTTCGCTCAAAAAGCGACGGATGGTGCGATCAGAAACTGACGTACCTTCACCTTGGAGTTCAGCTTGTATCTCTTTGGCAGTTATCCTTGGTTCTTTTTCTACCATTCGCACTATCCTTCTGTTCAATCTGGGGTCGATTTTCCTCTTGCGGCCGCGCCCAGGGAGGTTGGCTACAGTTCCATGGGCCTTAAACTTCTTAATAATATTTGCAACTGTTGTCACAGGAACATCAAGCTGCTTGGAGATGGTCTTGTAGCCTTTACCTTTACCATGCTTGTCTATTATTTTCTTTCTGATCTCCTCAGACAACTCTCTCCTTTGCTTTCTCTGGTCCATGTTCAGTGTGGTGCACACAATGATACCAAACAGCACAGTGACTACTTTTCTCCATTTAAATAGGCTGAATGACTGATTACAAGATTGGAGAGATGTGTGATACTAATTAAAGAAACTAATTAGTTTGAAATATCACTATAATCCAATTATTTATTATCTTTTCTAAGGGGTACCAACAAATGTGTCCAGGCCATTTTAGAATATCTTTGTAGAATAAGCAATAATTCATCTCTTTTCACAGCTTCTTTGCTTTATTCTATGACATACCAAAGGCATGCAAGTATACATGATAAAATAGCTTTTAATTTCATCACTTTTCAAGAGGAATGAAGCATTATTTCAATGAGCTGTAAGGGTACCAACAAATTTGAGCACGTCTGTAAACACCCAGAGTGTGTACAGAAAGGAAAACTTAAAATCCTACAAATCCCTTGATGCGTATAATTATGTGCTATGTGGGCATGTAGAGCAAGTGAAATATCATCCAGTATCAGATACATCAGAATTTTGCGTGGTTAGGGAATGTGTTCTTCCCAGTCAAACACAGGGACACAAGACGAAACTGTACGACTGCTGGGTTTACATCCACAAAACCAAGGCCTTTATTCTGACTTCAAATTGTACTTGCATGTCTGAGTAAGCAAATAAATTTACATAACTTAAATTTTAAACATTTAGGCTAACCTATATTGAAACTATAATTGATGCTATGCATAGTAAATAATGGGGTATGTGCTTGGTAAATTTAGTTAAGTCTGTAAGCTTAAATTTTAAACATTTAGGCTAACTTTAATTGAAAACTATGATAGGTACAATGCAATAATAAGTAATGGGATATTTGCTTGGTAAATTTAGTTTAGTTTGTAATATAGACTATAAAACAATTAAGTAATCATACAATTTACTATTCAAACTATTTCAGACTTGCATCATGCTGTAGTCATGCAGCTGCAGTGATGTTTAAAGTCGAGTTGTACATATGGGGCTTACCATTAAAGCAATCCATTGATGCCATTCCTATAAACAGATATGTAATTATTTTTGGTCTATATGCAAATGGTAAAAAAACAAAATATTCAACTGCCTACAAAATTATGTGATCCTTGAGCTCATAGATATCTAAAAATAGACCTAGAATTGCAAGATCTACTAGGCAAACTGACAAACTTGACACATATTCATGCTTATATGGCATGTTTCTGATATACATCTTGTATTTGGAAGTATAATAAAAATTGAAACTTAGACCTAAGATGATTAGCACACATGGTAAGTAGATCTATCCTTAGTCAAACAAAACAATGCAAACATGGCAAATTATCTGAAGATCTGACAACGTGAACACACTGTTACTGTAATGCTGATATGCCAGTGCTGCAACTTCCACATTACATAAGTAAAACATACTTCGAGGTACCATGAACTGAATCTTTATAGGCTTACAAGATATAAAATGGGCTGTCAAACTGGACGACCAGGCTGCTTTGGGAGAAATCTGGACCCGCCACTCCTAGACGCGAACGAAGCAACGCCCTAGTGTGTGAGGGTACATAGAAATCCATTATATAAAAAAGTGATGCTTATTGAAGTGAATCGACGCGAAGCGAAGTGAAGCGCAGGTGTGTCCAGGGCTTTACAGTTTCTCTTGCTCTAGCTTGGCCCTGCAGTTTATCCTCCCTATCTCCACCCCTTAATAACTGTCATCACAGCCCAGCCACAAATGGTGTTTGGTCCTAAACCCTCCCCACACATGTATTCAAACGTGAGTTGAACCCAAAACAACCCACAAACACAAAGCAAATTGCAGTGATCACTTTAGCAAGGACCCCTCCCCGATTAAGCAATTCCAGCAAACTGCTCCAGCTGGCTGTGAATTGAACCATGGACCAGGCAGGAAACTAATGCTGGAATGACGCGGGCTCGCATGATAAATCATCCCTGAAATTAGCCAAGTAGTTTTTTTTTAGGGGTTAAGCTCCAAGGACCACTACATTATATTATGCTGCAAAGTATGGAAACAGCTTTTTTTCAGATTCCATACATCATTATCAATATCATAATGTTCAAGGTAAATTGTTTCTCATTTAATACAAGTTAAACTCAGTCACTTTGTCTACCCTTCCTTAGCCAGGTAGAAGTCAAATGCATTCTGTTTTACTTGCAATGAGCCATTAATGTTATGGAACAGAATTACAGTATTGGGAATACTGTGAAACAGAAAATCTATAGCATGACATTTCTAATAGGATATATCCTCAGGAGGTTCCCCAAACTCCGTCTGGGCTGCTCTCCTCATGACCTTGAACTATTCATAATCTGCCTGAGGAAGGTCCATGTTGTGTCACATCAAAATGAGTTTTTAATACCCTAAGGAAGGTCTACAATGCCTTTTTTGGTAACAGTAAAGGTGGAAATAACATTTATATGTCATCTAGCTAGCTTTTCATAAGGACAAGGACTAGTTTTATTCTCAACAATTTTCAGTTAAAAAAAAAAACCTGAGCTATATGAGTAACTAAATAAAACATGCAGTACTGGTCTTTCCATGGATTTTAATTGATGAAGTGATGAAAATGCTTGAGTAGTTATAGAATCCCAAACCTTTAGGACTCTGGGTATTTAAACACACTCTGGGGCCATAATTAAGCAATTATGGGACCACCAATGTCATCCAAGATATGCTTTGTGGAAACAGAGTTAGGATTGTCTTAATAACAAGATGTAAAGACAGAAAGGAATCACATGGGACATTGACCTCTGAAAATGACATTGTGGCTATTGCTCTGACAGTGGCTCTTTCTGAACTATTTCCTTGGTTTTTATAAAGTTCTCTGTCAAGAAGAAAACCAAACATCTTGAAACAGTTCATATGTTTTGACAGCTAAGTAAAAATAACAGAGAGTGCAATTTTGGAAATTGTAGGTATTTAGTCTGAAGACAGAGCTTGGTGGTCCTACTCTGTAAGGTTAGTCTGATTTGTAGTTCTGGAAACTCATGTTATGTTTTGACAAGGGGTTGAAAATAAATGTTTCATGTTTTTTTTTTTGCTTTTCTAAATTCACTCCTAATTTTTTACACCAAACTAGGAAGATGAGTCATACGTGGATATATGTGGAGATAAACTAACGGAGAAAAAAACCCCCCAAAAAAACAACTATATTTTAGTAGCACATTTGTATCATTTGAACCTGTAGATGTTAATTTAATCAATATTGCATATTTTTAAACAGCCTGGGTAATACGATTATTTGTATTTGTCATTGTAAGAGTTGATCGAAGACACCAGATAACAGGACTTCATTAACCAGTTTAATTAAGTATTTCCCCAAGGGAAACGGTCGATAAAGAAAGGGATAAGTGAAACTGTTAGTTAGTGTTAGTTATATTGGTGTACATTTAGACTTTTATGGAATTGCCCTTTTATCAGTTGACAGTTTAATAACCCCCCCCCCCCCTCTCCAAAGCCCCCAACCCCCCCCCCCCCCCCCCCCACATATATCCAGTGTCATGAAATAAATCCACCCCACACAGATATATTTCATACAAATAACAAATGTTGGTTATAAGATAGTGTATACAGTAATGGATTGTGGTCACTGATAGCTTTGTTTGTGGTGCTGTGTTTTTCTTTTCAATAAAGCGGTTTGCAATAGAGCACCTACCTGTATGCTGGTAATTCTTTAACCACAAGAAGGTCACAATAGGGTGCATGGGATTTAAATGTGTAAATTGCACTAAACTGCACCACTGCTAAGATTACAGGAAATATGTGATTATTTCAATTCATAAACTTTTCTGACCATTTATAGGTCACAAAAAGAGCAATGAGGTTCTCAGGGTGACTCAGTCATGAAATGAGAAACCTACACTTTGTCTGCAAGACTAGAAAGTTTCTTTACTTTTACTTAGATTCTCAGTTTGTTGATGTATGTAATGAGGGAGGTGCCAAATCGTGTGGTGAAAGACAATAATTATACACAGCATGGGCACCTGGAATTGGATTGAACACGTACAGCAAAAATGAACAAGTTTGAGTTTTGCAATCATACAAAGAAGGTCCAGATATAGCCAGTTTAGTACCAGCCGGTTGCATAAAACTATATTATACTAGTCTAAACCATTAGACTAGTCTTAGTTTGACAATTAGACTAGTCTAATGCAAGTTAGTCAGTTGCATAAAAATTAAGACTGACTAAGACTTAGCCTAAAAAGTTAGCCTCTTCACACCCAGGCTAACTTAGAATTTAAGTCTATCTTCCATGGAAACCATTAACTGTCAGAAAGTGTAGCTTCCTCTCTTCAAGAATCAAATTGTGGTGTTGTTGTTCCATGATCCTAGCCATGGTGATTCTTGTCTCTCTCCCTCTCTCTCTCTCAGTGCTGCACTCAGGCTGCTCCACTACAGCTTGCTGGGGTGGGACCTCGCTTACTTGCTCAACTGAGATAGGTGGAGTAAAAAAAAAACAAAAAAACAAAAAAAAAAAAACTTACTTTACTATTTATTTCAATACATGTTTCAGTTTTTGTATGCTAGTTGTGTTAGCGTTAATATCCTTTCTGTTAACCTGTTAACCTTACAAAGCGCAGTAACACATTTGCAATAGCCACGCAATCATCAATAGTTATCTTATACCAAACTTTAGGTTGTTACAAATTATCTGATTTCATGTGATCGTTTTGTTGTTACCGTGTCAACATACCGTCGCTATTTAACAAAGTTTCAGTTTCAGCACTGCTTGCCTGAGACACAGTTGCTACAGCGACACTGTGGTCACTGATGCTGACAGGCAGAGCCTCCCGCTGGCTCACACACACTCCACTCTCTCCCCACCGGCAATCCCCCAAAACATCGGAGACTCCTCCCCAAAGATTTCAATAACCAATTCTGTGGTCTGTTTAAGGTTTGAGGGAGGTCCTCCTTTAGTACGCGGATGTTTCCTCTTAAATATTTGTTTTTTAGCGTCCTGTACCATATTCTTCCAACGTTTCTGCACGTCTTTTACAGACTGCACACATAGCGGGTTGACGCTGTTAACTTTTTTTTGTTATTTTATCCCACGCCTTCTGTTTGTGTACGTTAGTGCATTTTTCGAAAAATGTCCCCAAAAGTATTTCTTTTTCTGCATTATACTCCTCTAACAAGCACAAATTTTCAGTTACTGTGAACTGTGAACATCACTGTTTGAGAAAAGCGTCAGCCATGTTCCCCCGCAACCCCGCCCCTCCACCCAAGTGTCTTAATTCCCAGAATGCGTTGCGTAATTGACTAAGACAGACCAGTCTAACGAAAGACTGTTTTATGCAACCGTTTTAACTGAGTGTCTATCGTTAGTATGGCTTATAATTATATTAAGACAAAGACTTAGTATATGTTTATGCAACCAGCAGCTGGCCTGAGAGGTTAAAAAGAGAACTACTGTTATGTAAGTACTGCAGAAATACAGCTTTTTGCTTAATGTTATAAAGGCAGGTAGGTACAGTCTTATATTATGAGTTTTCAATATAGATCATTGCAAGTTGAGTGTTTGGAAATGTTGTCAAGACGCATCACACCTAGAAAACAATATACATGCTTCTTAATGGAAGGGAAAACAAAGTTCAGGCACCTAAAGTTCACTGTAGGTCATTCCATCAGCACAGAAATGAAGAAATGTTTAACAATAATAGGACATAATAAATGAAAAAGTGCATTTGGGGCACTGCACATGTTTGTGACCATGTCTAAGCTTCCATAAGAACATCACTTCAACTGGCCAAGGTTGCGGTTAATAGAGAATAAAGATCTCTTACTGAGGGCTCACATAGTGAATTTGGAAAAGATCAAAGAAGGTGCTGAAGTGAAAACACCAAATGTAGCATCAGTAAATTGAAATGGAAAGTTTATATTGATATAGTTTCAGTAGAGCAAAGGTGAGAAGGACATAGCTGCCTGACCCAAATGTGAGAACATTTAATCTACTCTGCTGTCTTGTGGCTGGCATATATATATATATATATATATATATATATATATATATATATATATATATATATATATATATATATATATACAGTATATGCCTGTGAGCTCAAGTGATAGAATTAACTAATTGGAATTCAAGATATGTCTGGGTTCCTTTTCTCACATACACTGAACTATTGAGTACTATATTCTGTAGTGAAAACAATACAAAATCCAACTTTACTACAAATAATTATGAACATTTATTTTCACGAGGACTGTAATAGCAATTTATTTTCATGGCAAGTGAAAACCTCATCATAGAAGGATAAATTATCATTTGTTTATTTAGCAGATGCCTTTATCCAAGGCGACTTACAGAGACTAGGGTGTGTGAACTATGCATCAGCTGCAGAGTCACTTACAATTACGTCTCACCCGAAAGACAGAGCACAAGAAGGTTAAGTGACTTGCTCAGGGTCACACAATGAGTCAGTGGCCAAGGTGGGATTTGAACTGGGGATCTCCTGGTTATAAGCCTGTTTCTTTAACCACTGGACCACACAGCCTCCATAAATAGATTGTACTATTGCACTTTACACCACTGGGCAATAGTCTCCATCTGTAATGTGATTGGTTCACATCACTGTGAGTCCCGCCCCTTTTCAAAGGAACGCTCTCCACTTCCACTCCAACAACAAGATAAAATGGCTGAATGAAAAAACTTCTGTGACTTAACAGAAAATGAATTACAAAACATACTACAAAAGAAAGAAAAAAACTTGCAGTATGAACTTCAAAAACATTTTCTTTTATTTATTAATGTTGTTTAGTTATTTACTTGTGCTATCAGCTATATTTAAACAAAATACTGTAAAGCAATAAATATTTGCAGTCAAAATATTTGCTAACCAAAATATTTAGCAAATCACACCCATAAAACCTATTTTGTTGGCAACCTGTTGCACTGGTAGTAGTATATTACTTCATTATATGTACATCACTAAGATATTTCTTTTTGACTGACTCATTTGACTGACTGGCTGGGGGGGGGGGGGGGGGGGGTGTGTCCAGGGAGGTGTACAGAGCTCAAAAAGCGTTTGTGCCACAACTCAAGTCCACTGCTTGGCCATAGCGCTGAGCAAAAGCTTTCTGTGTTGACATCGAGGAGGAGAGCGTCCATTCCATGGAGAGAACTACTACACAAAACCCTTCCACTGGAAGACAGTGCTCGTGAAGGCATTGCCCAGCCAAGACCGTTTGAAAAGGCTGTTTGAAGGCCGGAGTCGCTGTGAGGATGCCGGGACTCGGGGAGCCCAAAAGTAGGTTAGTTTAGGGGATGTTGATCCCAAATAATATAGAGAGGGTTTGCGTAGAGTAGTAGGTTCCTTCTTTTAGTGAGGCTAGCGCTGACCGTGTGCTAATTTTAGCTTTGTTTTGTTTTGTTTTCTTTATTAAATCTGACACTAGGGCTACCATTGCTGGTACCCTGGTGGCAGCACCTGTGTGTTAATTAAATCTGTGTGCCTGTGCGGCGTCTCAACACCCAATGCTCTGTGTCTGGCTCAGTGACGACCCACGTGTGTAACATCACCCTGTTACAGGGCTACGGAAAGAGCAGTGTGATGGTTCTGAGTAACGGTACTCCACATAGCGGCCTACAGGGAATCTGTAGGGAATTGGAACTCTTGGACAGGACTTTGTATAAGGTCTGTCAGCAAAAATGTATTGCTGAGCAGGGTGCATGGGACTTGATATATGTCTGCAGACTCTATATTTTCGAAGTTATTTATATACATTTTGCGTGTATGTTTTGCTTCTCTCCCATTGTCAACCATTTCAAACTACCACCTGCTGTGTAATACAACAGTGGAGTAAAAATAAGAATAAAGCACCATTACAACACATTGTGATTTTTCAGTTCAAAAGTTCAGTGTTTTTTTTTTTTTTTTAAACTGTAGCTTTCACTGCCAGTGGTACTGATTTGAGGATGTTATGCTACTTCACTGAGCTGTTGCTGAATTAGCTTCTATAACATGAGCCCACACATCATCACTAAGCAGATCTAATTTTGATGCCAGGAGTTATGTGACAACATCAGAGTATTTTTCAACAAGGAGAAAAGTAGACTGAAGCTAAGTATTCACTACATAAATTCTGAATAAACCTGGACATATAGCTTGCATACTGTGTTTTGAATAAAATCCCAGGTTTATATAGTACATGTGTAGGGAATGTGGTATTAATTGTAATTTTTCAATATCCATTATTCAGCTATATATTGTTTATTGTCAATATTAAGTAATTATGCAGTCACTAAAGCAAAGGCTATAAAGCACATTGTAGCCTGATAATCCATCAGATCTTGACAACCAGTACAAGCTTATGGAGCTTTTGATTTGTCAAGTAAAAATAAAATCTGTTTACAGACTGGAATATTTTAAATACATTTTAGAGCAAGAATTCTGGAGTATTCTGTGCCACTTTTCAAACAAATTTCAACACCTGTTTAGTTTTCAGCAGTTAATAAATACAAATCTATAAATGAAAGCACTTTGGGATTGCATTGGCCACAAAAGATGTTATATAACTGGACCGTTGTTGTTGCTGATTAAGTATTGGCAAAGTATGATGACACCTTTAAACACTGTAAAACAAATAATAGGACACCACCAAACCAAACCATGAATAACCCACAAAAAACCCACTACAATATTATAACAGGTCCACAAACATAAGGATTACATATAAAACATGTCACAACGTGTAATATTTTACAGCTGTTTATTATATGAGTAGACACTATTTGATTGGTAACAATGAAAAAAGGTGGGATTCCAGTATTTGCATAATATGAGCTGATGAAGCCACAGTAACATGTTAACAAAAAAAAGAAATGAAAAACTACTAAGTGAACCTGATAAAGCCTCTTCTTGCATCAAGACAGATGTGTTGTGATCAGATTTGCAATTTCATCGATAATCACTGCTATAACTGGCACTTCAAACTAATGGCTCAATTTATCACATGTGTATGGCCTGTAGTAGCTCAATCGATCACATGTGTATGGCCTGTAATAGCTCAATTGATCACATGTGTATGGCCTGTAATAGCTCAATTGATCACATGTGTATGGCCTGTAATAGCTCAATTGATCACATGTGTATGGCCTGTAATAGCTCAATTGATCACGTGTATGGCCTGTAATAGCTCAACTGATCACATGTGTATGGCCTGTAATAGCTCAATTGATCACATGTGTATGGCCTGTAATAGCTCAATTGATCACATGTGTATGGCCTGTAATAGCTCAATTGATCACATGTGTATGGCCTGTAACAGCTCATTTTGTCATTGTGTTGATAGAAAACTGCATTTGGTGCTCCAGAAGTCTCATTTAACAGGAGCTCTGTTTTCTACCGGAAATTGTGCTAATTGCAAATAAAGTGTCAAAGCTTTAGTTTCAGTTTGGTGGATTATGGAAACAAAAAATGTACACCTAGTTTATATGCATATTTTTTTAGATGGAAGCCGGGGGGGAAAACCTATTGTAAAATGTGTATGATATGACACCAAAAAATGCTGTAATTCATATAACAAAATAATTGATTCAGTCACTATGAATCATTTTGTGATTATTACAGCTACTAACATTGTGGGAAGTTGCAGTAACCTACTAAAATTGGTCCAGAAATTACCAAAAGTTGCTGCATACATTTTATATGCTTTACCCTAAAGGTAGGTTTTAGATGCAGTGCAATATGTCTTTATAAATATAAAGTACGTAGCATACGTTTTACAAATCTTGGCTACTGTTTTCATTTTACTGAATTCTTGCATATTGTGGTATTCTTTTTGGCCCTTACCGCATGTAAGGCTGTTATTTTCAATAAGGGAAACTTTTCAGTCATGTAGTTCAATGATAAAGAAACCAAGTCCACTTCATTTAATGTTTGAAGACAGGCTTTTTTAAAAAATGTATTAGATGGTAATGCAACTTTGTTATCCAAAGCATCAGATCAAGAAGAGAGGTTACAGACAGTTCAATGGACTTGAAAGAAAGTTGAAGAGCTAATTTACTTTCAATTCTATAATGTTATTTGTGCTTGTGTGTCAGTAAATGTGTTGCCTAAGGATACTCAACAACATTTCTGACATCCAGGTACTGTTTGGGATGGGTTAAATGGTAAATCCGGATCCATTTTAGCCATTTTTGTTCACTTCATCAGGTTTTGCACACATATATACTTTGAAATGTTTTTATCTGTCCTATCTCTTATACGACTGGGTCATTGAAGATGAAGAGATTTTGTTTACTGTTCATTAAAATGACAACATGTAGCCATGGGCCTTGAATGGCACATCTGTCACCCATTAGATCAGTGTTTGGATTATCAAGTTAAAATAATCTGTCCTGAATCTTGGGTAGCAAAAAAAAAAAAGCATTAAGAGCTTGTTCAGATCCTTTTCAGCTGAATTACGTTGACAGTTAGTGTCAGAAAATGGGGCAACCGCAGGCCAAGTCAGGGTGGACCTCGATTGGAGTTAAATATCATGCTTCAGTGACTAGACCTAGACCTAAATAGGATATTTTCAAATGACTGGCTGACAGCTTTGGTTCAGCAGGAGAAAGTATGCAGAAGGTATGATTCTCTTACACTACATATTGAATCTGCAGCCCCCTTTATTTGGCTGCTTAGCTTTACATCATTTTATATATATATATATATATATATATATATATATATATATATATATATATATATAATTACAAATAATATAATAATAATAATAATAATAATAATAATAATAATAATAATAATAATAATAATAATAATAAAACAACGCAGATACATTTTCAAAGTAGTTTAAAAGAAAAACAGTTCAACATAGGGATTTTTGTCGAGAGTATAAACACATATTTCAAATCCCAATAACTTTATGGTGTTCAGAGTCACTCTGAGTGGTTCTGGGTTCTGTTGCTCTGAACAGTAGTCCTCATTCCATTCAAATAATGCCACCATACAATCTTGCAGAAGATATAGACAGATAGACCTCAATGTTTTTAATATTGAAATACATCATGAAAAGACAACAGATTGAACAAGATAAAACTATAATTGCTACATAGTTTGCTTTTACCTGATTTTTTGAACTCATAACAAATTTTGGGACTGTTCAAAATGAATTCAACACATATTTATATTCATATATTCTGCAGTGACCCAGAACTTGAAAAGTAACATATATTTAAAGAGAAGTAAATAAATAAATAAAAACTACTGGGAAATATACTGTACTGACAGTGAATACTTCAATGCCCTTTTCAACCTGAATTATCATTACTTTTTTTATTTATGTTTTAATACGCTTGTTTACCATTTGATCTAAAAGTTGTCAAAATGCCTTCAGCATTATCATTGGTACTCTGAATGACTCCCTAAAGTAGGATTTCAGTATAGTTCATCCATGGCCGCCAACACTGACCAGGTAAGCTTTTAATCCATTTCTATAATTATGAAACTGATGTGTGATATCCTTGTGTGTATTACTGTAGAAATACAAATGTATAGAAACAAAATATCTCAATATTAATGTAATGTACTACTGAGTCTCTTAATATAGCACAATAAAGAAACAATACTTATTGTATTATAAACTAATGAAAATGCGAGAACATATTTATAAACTGTTTTTATTGAACTTACCTATCAATCAATTAGACATGATTACATTAGCATAGATTGCAATTTACTGACCTGAAAATGTTTTATATAGAGGCTAATTATTATCATTTATTTATTGTGTCCCTTTACTATTTTATCTTGGATTATTATTATTTGGAATGCCCAATCGCTTTTCCTCACCACAGCAATTCCCCACATGGCTCAGGAGACCCGAAGATTCAGTGGACTCCTCCGATCCCACGACCAAGCCAGCTTCCTTTTTCATCCAGGAACTCAAGAGCAGATGTCAGCGAGCTACCAGCCGCTGGAGGACAAAGGCCAGCCCTGCAGGTGTCCGCTCTGAGCTGACAGGATGCCTGGCCACAGGGTTCACTGTAGCATGATGAGGAGAAACAGTCCCTGACGGTTTTTCCTCCCTAACCCATGGGACCGCCAGAGCCAATGTGATGCTCCCTTCAGAGTACGGCTGCTTTCCACGAGGGCAAATCCTGTCCTTTCTAAAGTCACAAGCACATAATTCAATTCAATTCCCTATTTCAATTCCCAGTTGCTACTCCACGCAGCCCTTGCTTCTGTTTCCGTGAAATTACAATACATGTCAAAGAAACTATTAGTTAACTTTTTTTCCATACAATCTTCTAATTTGCTTTTTAAATTCATTGCCATCTGCTAGGTTTTTAAAGTTCTAAATTGTTCCCCACTGAAACCAAGAAATGATATGAGTCATAACCCGTTCTCCCATTTATTCTTCATTCACTTAATGTTAGCCATCAGGAGAAACCCATTAACTTATCATTTTGTAGCGCTCATAATCTTTTCCTTTACAGCTATTGCATTTGGGGTTATGCATTTGCATCCTTTTTCAGTGCAATTATGACAAATGCGGAGTTGATTAAGCTGGTATATGCTAACAGACATTATAATGAACACAAAAGCCTTATAATAGTAAATGTGTCTTCAAGATATATTCCATTGTTTAGAAGCTGCTGATTGTCTTCACCAAGGCAATCATTTGTATTGACTGGGTTGACCTTCAGAATATTTTTTTTCCTCGTAAGAGTTTTTTTCTCTTGTAATGAATTGTGCAGTGTAATTGTATCAATTTACAGACAGTAAGTACCAGTTCCAGGCATTTGGTTTCTAAGCCTTAACCCTTCGAGACCCAGGCTTTGGTGCCGTTGTCTCGAGGGGCAGCAGTGTGGAGTAGTGGTTAGGGCTTTGGACTTGACCGGAGGGTTGTGGGTTCAATCCCAGCTGGGGGACACTGCTGCTGTACCCTTGAGCAAGGTACTTTACCTAGATTGCTCCAGTAAAAACCCAACTGTATAAATGGGTGATTGTATGTAAACATAATGTGTTATCTTGTAACAATTGTAAGTCGCCCTAAGGGCGTCTGCTAAGAAATAAATAATAATAATACATCCTAAAGTGACACATGTAATCTACAGATATTTTTTTAAGCTTCTATAGTATTATGGTATTACAAAATGTGTGCAGCACAACTAAATGGTTCAGGTTTCAAGGGGTTAAAACACCTACCATAGTTATTCATAGTGCCATAGTTATATTTTATAATATATATGGCGCTGTCATAATTTTGCTTGAATCCAGACCCAGTTCTTAAATAGTTGATTGAACATAAGAGTTCAATTGAGTACTGTCATGAAATAAAAAAAAATACTAATCTGTTCAGGTGTTGCACTTGATAGTAATTTGTAAAAATGAAAAACCTTCAACAATGTTCATAAGAAGGTTTTCAATCCAAAGCATGAGTGAAAATATAATAAAGTTTAAGGGCACAATTCTGAGAAACGCTTTCGATTTGCAATGGGAAAACTCAGGAGCGCTTGTGTTGTGTCGTGCCAACTGTGTTGTGATTTTTCAATGGAGCAAGGGCTGGATGTTGGCATGTATTGGTTAGCACTGGCCAAACCATGGAAAGTGGGAGGCAGAAAGGGTTAACAAATCAGAAGAAACTGACTTTTTGGCCTGTTTGCTGTACAGTATATATTAAGTCTTCAATAATGCTGTAAATGTTATATTATTATGTTACGATGATATGTATTAGACACTACAGTACTTTCATGTATTTAACAAAGATTTTTGTGTCTTTGATTTTTCAATTAAAATAAAAAAGACATTGATTTTTAAGTTATTTTTGTTAGTTTTCTCTACATTGTCTCTTTTTAGTCTTTGGAAATATCTGCTCAGAGGAGGTTAATTTGAAAAACTAAGTCGAACCTGTGCCCTGTCTTTAAGATCGTTCAGGTGAACATGTTAATGGGGCTACTCCTCGAATTTCGGTCAGACATCTTCATAAAAACCCAGGACAAATCATGGTGCCAAAATCACTTGTTTAATTAATAAATGATTGTATTATGTATGCATTAGAAAAACTGGAAAAGACAAAATGTTGCATTTATTAAGTTTCTTTTAGTATTTGTAAATGTATACAATGTTTGTCCGTAAATATTGACACCCTGGTGTGGATTAAATCAAAATGATGGCAAAATATAACGAATTGCTGTGGTGGCGCCATGACATTTTATTTAATTCAAGCCCATGTGGATTCAGAAACTCAGCCATTTTGCTATGTGCATGTGTTACTCATTCTTTAAAAACATAATTATCTTTCAATGACATAAATGTCAACGAAAATACTTTTTTTTACCATTAGTATAATTGTATGTTTAGTAAAGATGAATATTGATCTTAAGTACTGGTCCCCATTCAGTGTACCCACAACTTGTCGTAGTATGTACATCATTTTTTTTTGTTTGTATAAAACAGAGGGATGTCTTTTGCCACTGTCTCGACTGTCTTCTTTTCATCAATCTCTACAACTTCTGCACTATAGACCAAGAACCTTGATAATTTCCACCCCAGTGTTAAAATATTTATTCAAACATTTTTGGGAATAACATTGACAACATCACTTAACACTAGGCTTTTTATTTGTGGTTGCAACAGATTTCAACAACCACTATAGCATAGCACAGTTTATGTGTTTGTCCTTTAATCATTAATCAGTTTCCAGCATACCTATGATCCCAACATTAATCTCCATTGACTCAGAATTGCCAACTATAATTACTGTTGTTTGAGGTCCGCAGCAGTATTTTACAATGTGATCATTCTGTTCATGCATAGAAGATACGGTTTCAATCATTGCAGAATATAATCTTTCTGTCTTTGTAACCTGAACTGGATGTAAGCACTGGGCACTGCATTAATCTCTGTCTCTTATGCACATCAACTTTAATATCACTGTACTACTGGTCACATAGGCTGTCTGTAGAGTCATAGTGCTAAGTAATATGGTTTCTTGAAAAATGCATCAAATAGCCTAAAACCTTTTAGGTTTAATTTTAAATTATGCAGACTAAAAGCACTTTTTTAATTAAGGAGCTGTGATTTGAAAGCAGCATTCTGTACAGTAGTTAATGGTTTAAAAGCATATGATATACAATAACTAATCTGATTTACAATTCATAACAAATCAGAAGCATTTGTATGTCAAAATAGAAAATAGTACTGTTTGTATTTTACAATAAATGTTTATGTTGTTTTAATAATTAAATGGATGCACATTTCTATGTTTTAATGTAGCAAATAAATAAGAAAGCCTTTAGAATAGGACATGATCCAAGAAATGCAATCCATCTTATTTAGTTATCTCTTGGTTGTGTTACAGAACCATGGATATTGTACATGAACACCCCCTTTTAAGGCAAAGGTCAGAACACTAATAATATTTAAAGCACTTTAGCCCGGAACTGCCAGGTCCCATCAGAAATACCACAGTCTGTTAGCTCTTTTGAAGACAAAAATAAGGTTTTGCTCAGGTAATTTTATTTCACTAAAAGCCTTTTAAATTTGGGCATTAACTTATTACCAGTGACAATACAAGTCACATCTTTGTGTTTCACTCCTAATGTAGAGGGGCCCACCAAATTATATTATCCTCACCTTTCATTGTATCTTTGGATGAAATAGCAACAGCTGCCCTGGAAACTGAGAACATGCCCTCAAGCTCGGTGAGACATCTGTTTGCAGACAAGCGTGCATCATATGTCAAAGGTTTAGGAAGACATGGTGGTGAAGAGGTTTAGGGGGCTCTCTTCTGAGTTAGCATCGGTAAAACCCTTCCACTGACAGACATGTGGAAACCAATCAACATCAAAGCAGTTTATAATCACACTAATTCCGAATCAATTTCACACAAGTCTTACATGAACAGAATCAATGGCCTTCCTCATGTGCAAGTGTTCAGGGCCTTTTGGCTATATAGTATAATGTTCAGGAGTAGTTTCCTGTGTGTATGTTTTCTATCCATCCGGTATTTGTGCATAAAAGTCTCTTTAACATAAATTCAAGTGGTGAAATCGGCTGGATTAATAAATACATAAATAAATAAAGAAATACATAAAGAAATGTATAAGACATGTGAATTGAATATGGACCGAGTTGAACTTTTCTTTAGTTATGTTGCTCTAAGAGTTATCTGAAAGTGCCCATGCCCCCTTATTCATCTGAACTCCCCTGTTCTCCAGGGGAGCCTTCAATAACATTGCTCCTGTCTTTTCATTGATCAGCTCAGCTTCTAGCAGTTTTAAAATTACAGCCTTAAAAAATACAGACTACATTCTGAACTAATGAATTTTAATAATGTTTCTGTAACTTTCCCTTTCAGATTCCTGCTGTTTGCTAAGTCTCTGTTCATCCTGTTTCACATAGCATGCCTCCCCTGCACACTCGCCCACCCTTGAGACACCAAGGTTGATTATTTTAAGTGTTCGTTCTCAGCAGAAAAAGGTAAAGATAAATAGAAGAGGCCACTGATGTATGCTCTGAGCATCATTTGTTGGGACTATAACATAAACTAGAATAAAAGGCCTAATTCCCTGTACTAACCCTCTGAACATAACAAGATCTATAGCCTAGCACACACATGGCTGTATAACTCCCTACACATTTAGCAACTGTAGAGCAGGTTTTTTGAAAAGGGATCATATGACTGATTAATTTGTATGCATAATAATAATAATAATAATAATAATAATAATAATAATAATAATAATAATAATAATAATAATAATAATCATCCCTGACAGGTATTCTGCAAAGTATAAAGGATGTCTCTCTCTGCCAGTTTCAGGTTCTGACAGACCATGACAGAGGTCTAGCAGATGACACTCAATTGATAGGTGCTTCAGTTTCAGAGAATACACAGGTATCTCACATCTGCCTACCCTCCCCAACCTTCTAGAAGAAGCCGTAATCATTGAAGAATTTTCACATATCCTATCAGAAGAAATGAAACACCATGGAGACTTGTCACATTGAATTAGTGTTGTCCTGGCTTCCCATAGTGGCCTATTTACCCCACTGACAGTATCACAACAAGTTTCTATGTTTTTGTCCAACCCAAGACCCAGTTATTAATAGACACCAGTATCTGAGATTTGTGAAATAATTTTTTAGATACTATAATGCAGCAAACAATTTCTACACTTGTTTTCACTGACATGAGAACAACTCTAGCACTCCAGTACACAGAAAGTATCCAGCTGTAATGCTGCAAATGACAAATGGACCACTAGGGTGCACACCTACTCAAGGAATCATGGAGGTTGATGCACAATGTCTGCAGTACAGCTAGTGTCAGGACTGATTCCATTTGGGAGCTTACACAGGCTGCATTTTTTAGGTGCTGTTGTAGGTTGTAGATATATTGTAGATTTATAGTAATGTTCTTATTTCATGAACTCCAATAATAATGTATTGTGACAAACCATCAGACCAATATGCAAATGAAGGCTGATGGTGAGGGCTGTTTTGTGGTATTTTTTTGGTCTACAGGTTGGAGGGGTGGGATGTGGCGACAACAACTGTAGAACAGGGTTTGTGTAGTGCATTTAGTGAGGTCCAGCATTGGGTGGTGGGTTGGCGCTGTGTGTGTGTGTGGCGGGGGGGGGGGTTATTTTTGTTAATTAATAACTCACTGTTCAGTCAGTTCTCAGGCATGGGGGAATTCCCCTGGAGAGAGTTTCTTGAGCACTCTACATTGTTTGTTTTTCAAAGATTATAGAATTCAAATAAAACTGGAACAAACAAACAGGGCACGAGGGCCAAAATAAAATATTTAAACAAAGCAATACTGACCACAAACACTAATGTCAGCCTGGGCACTCACCTTCACTGACCAACACAAATTACAGCACACACAGTGGCACACTCACCTACTCCCTCTCCCAGACAAAGGATTTCTCCTCCCTTAAATACATGTGGTCATTCCCCAATTAGCACTCAATTACCTAACTGGGGAATGGCCATGCCTGTGATTGCTAGCAGGGACAGATTTAATCCCATTCCTACCAATCTTACACCACCCACACACACTATTTACATGAAGGGCTTTCGCCCTGCCACAGTCCCCATTAATAAAAAGGAAATCCTGAGTAGGATATTATGACTCGATGTTTGAAACCTGTATTATTGTTCTATTAATGCTGTTTAGTAAAAAATATAGATTTAAAAAAAATAGATTTAAAACTTTAAATGATGTTTTATTGAATGTATGCTTCTGCCAGTGCAATAGGCTGTAGAGGATACAAACTGGTTGCAACTTGAGTGTATTGTTTTTCTTTGGTACTAAAGCCAGGGGCTTCACAACTGCTCTCGTCGTCGCTAACATTTTAATTTTATACAATTATGTTAGTGTTTGACTAATCAATAATTATGAATATAAACTGAATATCCAAGTGGCCTGTAGCTCTTAACCACCAACAGTAATGGCGGTGACATTCTCTTGCAAAAGCGGTTGACCTAGAGACGCACTTTGATCTTAGTGCATAAATAAGAATACGATGAGGCAAAACAGTTCTGACCTGTGCATTGTTGGGAAATGCCTAAACAGCCAATCATTTCCCTCTCATTCA
This sequence comes from Acipenser ruthenus, assembly GCF_902713425.1. Classification (NCBI taxonomy): domain Eukaryota; kingdom Metazoa; phylum Chordata; class Actinopteri; order Acipenseriformes; family Acipenseridae; genus Acipenser; species Acipenser ruthenus. The sequence continues at coordinate 49,293,438 of NC_081196.1, forward strand.
ATATTATTTCATATGCTTTTAACTGTACCCCTTGAGCTAGAACATTTAACAGTCAAAAGTACATGCTAAATTCTAACTGCAAATAAATCTTTAATTTACCCCCAAGGTACCATTTAATTTAATTCAATAGCATTTCTGTGTGGGTGTGTGTGTGTTTCATAAAACTATCTAATTAGTATTAAAAATGTATACAGTATACTATTAAGCTACCAATAAACATAGGCTGCGGGGTATTACTGCAGTATTTAACTAACAAATATAAAATAGCAGTTACTACTTTATATAACATGTTCAAAACTTCCCCATGCCTTGATGAACAGCTTTGTTCATTATTCCCCATTAGCATCAAGTTGAGCAGAATGCATGGCTAAGGTCCAGTGTGATTCCCAGGTGTCTCTTTCCCAAGGTAAACATCTATTCGCTCCATTACCAATCTCAGGCTACATATGCTGGCACATTCTGATTAGGGTGAATTAAGATCCCTCTGGCATGTCTGAGAAAGGTGCTTCAATAGAAAATTAGTGGAAAATATATATTTGCTATAAAAAAAAAGATAATCTGTTTTGATCTCACATGAAGCAAGGTTAAAGAGATTGAAACTGTTCGTGTGCTGTCCTTAATCTTTGGATATTTTAAAATTGAAACCTTTAGAACATTTTCTTCGGATGCCTTTTTTTGGTCTGATTGTGAATGTAAAAACAAGGATCAGGTTGTAGCTCTTACTGGGTACCACAACTACTGCAAGGGGGTTTGATTATTTGAAATGCAACTTTGAGAAGAAATCCCTTAGAAGTATTGTCCAGACTCACCACTGTTTTTTTTTCTACAGGCCTAGGCTGAGCCACTGTCCAATTCAATTAGCTTTAGGGACATTATTTGTTTGTTTCTTTTTAAAGTGCATAAGTGGAAAGATAATCTTCTTTAAAAAAATAAAAAATTGTCCTGATGGACAGACTTGACACTTCACTGAAATGTTAAATACATTAGTTAATGGGGTCCGTTTTAAGAAGGTTTATTATTGCACTCTAAATTTGTCAACACACACGTCACATCATCAACATACAAACAGTAACTCTGCATACAATACAGTAAGTTTGTTTGAAGAATGCATTATTTTTGGTAAAGCATGGTCCACTTTAATAGTTTAATTAGGTTTGAAATGTTAATGTAGGCTTCATGAGGTTTCACAATGGTAAACAAACCTAAAAGTGAAGAGATCTATGAAAAAGTGCTTGAGAAATTGTAGACTAACTACCTAAACTGATCTTTATCATTCAGGATTATCCCATTCATATGGGCCAGTAGGGACCTTACAAACATCAACTAGAATTATGAAAATATTCTCAACCATATGAAAAAAAAGCTGAAATGTACCCCTTTTTACTGATACAGTAAACTGAAAATCGTAGTCAAATAGATGTGGTTGATGTTACACACTCACCTGGCAAAGTATGTCATGTCAGAGCTTGAAAGAAATACCATGCCATACTAGAGTTACCAAAAATATGACTATTGTATTCATATTTATTAACATATGGTTTTATGTGTCTTGAAACAAAGTTTCCCCCTAAACCCCAACTTTTCTATTGTGAAATTCGTCATATAAATGTATTGGCTACCAGTAGCGTCCTTTGACCCCTCACTCCAATTTTTACTGCAGATTTATTTGAGATATAATTAGGTGCATCAATTAGTGTTTACAATGTTTTTAAGAGAGAGATTTACTGTCCAGCATTTTTCTTGCTGGATCAGATATGGGGGACCAGAGTAAGAGTGGATATGTGTGGAGTAGTGGTTAGGGCTCTGGACTCTTGACCGGAGGGTTATGGGTTCAATCCCAGGTAGGGGACACTGCTGCTGGAGCCTTGAGCAAGGTACTTTACCTAGATTTACTTAATTGTATGTAAAAAACTAATGTATAAATAAATAATGTAATTGTATGTACAAATAATGTGGTATCTTGTAACAATTGTAAGTCGCCCTGGATAAGGGTGTCTGTTAAGAAATTAATAATAATATGTAAAAAGGCAGATAAATGAATTCTGTTTTAAATACCATTATACACAACTGTAACAATTACTATATTCACACAATTATTGTTTTGAGACTCAACTTTTATTAGGGAGCTCCCCTAAAACCCTTGTTTAGAAAGATACAGGGTATTATGCTTGTGACAGAGTAGCCGTCTATCGTGTGTGACAGGCAGGAGATCGAGACGGAGGTTGAAGTTGATAAGCCCCACAGGCAAACAGGATTTTTTTTACATATCAACACACTGAACAGCTCACGTGACACTACCAGCAATGGTAGGGCACAGAGCACATACAACACAGTGTATGAAAACTTTGGTAGGATCTACAATCTCTGAACGAATCTTCTCTGTTCAGTAATAAACTAACGTTGCTGAAGAGCTTGATCATGGCAGATACACGGTTAGGGTGGATATGTGACTGGCGGACATGTGACAGATTACTGTATTTTGAAAAAAAAACAACTGTGATTTGAACCTATATTCTCTTTAAGAAAAAGAAAAGAATAATACATTTATGTAAAACAAAACAAAACAAAGCGTCAGTTTGACACTAACAGACCAAATAGGAAAGTATTTAAGAAGCCAAAATATTAAATAAACCACCTCTCATCAAACTACAAAGAGCTCATATTTATGTATTACTTTATTATTTAAGCAAGAATACTTTTTGAGATACAGTATGCACATTTTTTTTTTTCAAGTGTAGGCAGCTGATATTATATTTTCAAAAGCTTTTTATAGCACTCTGTGACTTTTTGAAAGTAGAACACATAATACAATTGCTACACGTTTATGAATAAAACAACTTTAAAAGAAAATAAAATTACCTTTTCAAAAAAATCACACTGGAGCTAAATGCATCTGGAATATGAACCTAGTGTAATGTACGTAGGGAGCAGCAATCTGGTTCTGAGGCTTGTGGTTCTGTGTGAATTTTAACTTTTAGAAAACCTTATAGAATACAGACGAGCACACGTCATAAAAAAGAAAAGAGGCCTATTACAAAGTGACGCCTGTCTGACTGCCACTGTGGCTTAACAGTTGCTGTGTAAGAATGTCATACATTTAAGATAACCAATTATTAAAATCTTCCCACTGTCATATTCTTTTATTTTAATATGTTTAAACAAAAACGTACTATGTAATTCTGTTGATTTATTGAAAAAAAGAAATTTCAAAAAGGATAATGTGATTTATCCTTTTTAAAGTAGAATTTGTGCCAGATAATCCTTTAAACCCAGTAGTGGGCCCTACCCAAGGCTCCTTACTAACCCAAGATTGACTTGACACCTCCACAGTAAATGTACTTATACATCACTGCTATCATAGTCCCCCTTTTCAGCAATGTTTTAATTAGCTTTGCCTCGTTAGAGGTTGAGACATGTGCATCTGCTTGATTGCAGTAAAGGATCTAAATTATTTGCCACATGCTCTCAAATCTATGGCTTCTGCAAAGCTTTCCTCAATTTACAATCAGGAGGTACTGCTGCCCTTATTGTTTTACCATACTATAAAAGTGCTATGGTTATAAAATTGCATATTGGTAATAATTAATTCTTTATATTAACCAAATATTAACCACATCTAGGGATTTTTTTAATTGCTTACCGATCTAGAAAAATGCTGCTGTCTAGGCTGCAAATGCTAAATAGTGTATAGTAAATACTGTAGTAGAGTCCTGCATCAGGTCAGGTACCCTTGGGTACAACAGCCACAATATTGGTACATTTTGGTATAATTGGTACATTTCTGTGAAAGCACAGGTGTAGCTCCCTTTCAACTGGTGGCACGAAAGGAATGTATTTTATAGTAAAGTAAGTAGAGATAGTTGATATGTTACAAAGTTAAAATATATCCAGACCACTAGAGAAAGCTACCATGCTGTACAGCCTATTGTATAAACCCAATCTTTGGAGAATGGTAGAGCTATCTGTGTGTGAATGTGACAGCGTGAGACAGTCAGTCGGCACAGGACAAACACTTGCGGGATCGGGACGGTTTGCAGGTCTTATTAAAGCAAGTCGGGTCAGGTCCCAGCTAAGAAGACAGTGCTGCAGTGGGTTGCGGGTCCGGGTCGGAAGTGGATCGTAAAGATCGGACGCGCAGGACTCTCTACTGTAGTAGATATGTATCATAGATATAATGCACAGACATAGTTTTCTGTATACTTCTTTTTAGAAATAATAATAATAATAATATCTAGTAATAAAATCTAGATTAAAGAAAATGCCAAGTGCATTTTTTTAAATACAAGTGCATGGGTTTTTAAAATACATTCTTTATGCTCAGCATCCTGTACCTGCATAAGACAGTAAATGACAAGAGGTGTCATGCTACAGTAAGCCATTGCAGATTTGCTCTCCGTCCCAACAAATGGAAACTGATGGTTATCTGTGTGGCCAGTTGGCAAAGAAAAACCTGTGCTCAATAAAATTTCTGAAATAACCACCCACAGGAATCCATTTCCTTTCTCAAGTTGTATACTTTTGTAATTTGCTTTTTAACAATTTGAATTATCTGATATATTGGTTTTTATAAACAATATTAATCTTTTTTTTTTAACTATAAAGAGTAAGTTTGTAATAAAAGGCCATCAGAATGACTGGAAACATTATAACAAAGATAAAAAAGGAATAAAGTCTGATTTTCAGATCATGTTCTAGCCTGTTGCAGCTTGATGATCAGGGACCATACTAAAGAAAGATGAATTGGAGTACATAATGGTTTCATGAGCTGAAATTGAATAGCTGTCTGAATGGGTGATTTAATATTTTTTTTTATTTACTAAGGTAACTGAAAGCAACTTTGATTTCAAATGCTAGCTTGATGTTGATTTAGGCGGAGAAAACAAAAGTGTAGCAACATTTTACTGTACATCATATGAACACTAAAATGTGGTTACTGCTTCTTCTGCTACTGGGCCATTCCATGCAAATGTAACATTTGTTAAATTATGAAGCCATCAAAACTACTTGCAATAAGACTGTGCAATTAGTCTTATATCAATAACAAATGTACGGGTTTCAAAATAGAAATTACCTACTATATTTATTTACCTTACCTTACCTTACTTTATTTATTTATTTATTTATTTATTTATTTATTTATTTATTATTATTATTATTAATCAACAAAAAATGTGCTTAATATCTGATAGATTTGAATCAACATTTGGTAAAAATACTTTTTATTCTCATTTGGTGTAATTGACATTTAAAATTAATTATTCACTGATTGGCTAAAAGGACACTTGCAGGAGCAGTTTTATTTTTGGCAACACTCTTTAAATTTGAAGGCACTATAGCCCCACTGCAGATCATTTCTGACGTGCAGCTAGAAATGGTCTATTTATACAGTTCCAATGATGCCGTTAAAGAGTAATTATAAAAGCATTTCATTTGTCTGACAGAAAAAGCTGCAATTGTTATCAGTAGATACAGCAAAGAGATTATAAGACTGTTGAAGTGCTTGTGGGATTCAATGGAATGAAGGGGAATTCCTGTCACCATAAAATGAGTTTTTAAATGGTAGTGAAACTCCAATATAAAAAAAAGTATAATGTGAATGGCGATAGCAGCAATATGATTTAATAAGACATACTGCATTAATTTGCTATCATTAACTGTGATGACCACTTAATGAATTTGAAAGGATATTAACAATTTATGAGATGTATTGTACTACCCTCAGGGAATAATACAAAGCTTTAACTTTTAATAAACACTGCAGCACAGAGTTTTTACATGTTTCTTAAACCATACAGCTAAAAGTTTTTAATCATATATTTAACAAATGGAACAACTAGTGCACATTAAAAACTACTTTCAATAAATGTGTACATGTTTTTAAAAATATTCTTGATATAAATATATATTTAGAAGCACCCTTTTCTATGTACCATACACAGACTTTTACAGCATGCATATTGTGTATCTCTCTAGCTAAGAAACAGAACGAAAACTAAGAAACTCACAACATGATTTACTTTTTTTTTAATTTGGAGAGTCATACAGTAATACAGTAATTTTTGTAAAGAAGGTATTGAATTATCAAAACGCGGTTACACTTTTGTCAGTGTCTCCTTCTTTGTAAGTCTAAAGAAAGTAACCCCAACAGGATAAGTGATAATGGGCTCTTTGTCAAATGAAGCATTACAGTAGACCACTTACCATAGAAAAAAAAGGAAAAAAAAAGATTACTCCTGTGGCAGATGGAACATTGTAACATTGGTAATTCAGTACTAATCAGCTAAACTGGTTGTACAGATTTCCTGCTTTAATGGTCTCTATCTGCACTGAAGATGATCTTCATCAGTCTGGAAGCTATCAGAAGTCGACTAATGTTATCTCATTGTCATAAGGTAGTGCTCTTTTGTAGCCCCTGGATCAGGTGACCAGGCATGGCAGCACACCCATGAACCAAATTCTCATAATAGCTGCCATAATGAGAAGATAAATGGGGATAAATCGCAGGCTACCAAGTGACCATGTCATTGCTCTGTTGTTTAAAGTGCCGGGGAAGACAGATGAGAACTCTGGGCTTAACTTGCCAACTCTGCCAAAGGAGAGGTGAAGAAAATGTCAAGAAATAGTTTATTCAGCACCAAAATAGCCGCTGTAGGTTATACGTTTCTGTATGGTTATGATGGATGGGTCTGTTGAGGGCTTGTTGTATTTCCAGAAACAATAGAAAAATCACTTTACTGATTGAACGTTTATAATGTGAAAAAACATTCTGTATTTATTTAGAACACTTAGCTATGAGACCATTTCCCTTTTCTTAACCCATTATAAAAATCAAACACACAATTCTGTTACAGAGCAGTAAAATACTGACATTTAATGTTTTCTCACAAAATGATTGAAGTAATCTATGTAAACGTGTTTTCAAATCATTAAAGGTGGTAATGGGCTGAAAAGAAACCGAAAGTCTAATTGTGGCTAAATATTCTAATATTCTAATATTATTATTATTATGGGGTGGATGTCTGTGGATGTGGGTAATATCTGCATTATTTCTATTTTTACTGTTGTTTTTTTTTCTGTTATTCTTCCTTATGAACATTAAAATGAACATTATGTTGGCCTTTATTGTTAAAATGTGGATTGTTTAACCCAAAACAATATGTTGATTACTTAAAAAACAACATGTATCAATCATATTTGTGCAAATCCCCTTTCGGTAATATTATTTTAGTTAGAAGACTATTACAAAGAGTACATTATTTTTTATTTCAACTCCCAAGACCTTCAACTTAGAATCAGAAGCAAGGTTATTTGTGGGTCAGAAAGATTAAAGTTTAATGGCTTACTTCAGTGTCTGCGGTCAGCGTCAAGGTCAAAACCTGATGGTGGTAGATAGGTGAATTGTCAGGAATGGCACAAGTTAATTAGAAAATGTCATTTGCACATAGCTGCTGGACAAAAACAATCCATCCCTCATGCTGTGACAGATATTGTTAATGATTCAAATAGTGACCTCATTAATTTCTTTCATTATCTCCTGCTGTTTCAGACAAAGTGTTACTCTTTTTCTTTTTTAAAAAAAGTTTATTCATCTGAGCATGCATTGTAGACATGGAAAAACTTTTAATTTGACACTGCATTGTCTAACTAGTTTGATGCCCGTACTTCTGTTGATTTCCCTTGTTATGTGACCTGAGACTATCTGATGATATTGCCAGTTGATCTCTGCTATCTTGATACTGTGGCTCTGATACAATATCCTGTTTTCTGAACAACTGTAATGTTCCACATGCATATCTTCAAATCCATGTTTTCAAGTAAGCAAAGTCTGCCCCTATACAAATGGTAGATAAACAATACATTATTTTAGTTTTTTTTTAGTTGATTATTCAGTAATAACCGTTTATCCAAATTTCCCTTTTATCTGAACTGGTGTCATATCTGGTGAGCATAAACTCCAATTTATGCAAAACTTAGGCCCCAGTGCAGTAGCAATTCAGATAAAATTGTCTATGTATATACTACACTACTAACAGTATGCTTTAGCATATTTTGATGTACTTGTTTGATTGTATATGGCAATACACTTTTAGTCAGGCCATCTGATACAAAGGTTTTCATAAAGTGTCTTTTTGCTAAACAGAAATGAAACTTTCACTCCAGAGGTTGTTTTAAATTGGTACATTTCACGGGGTTATGAATTTTGTAATGGCACATTCTTTTATATTTAATAAAAACAAATGTCCAATTACAAAAAGGTTTGCTATGTGAAACTAGAGTGCAGAAGATCCGTTATGTTAGGGCATTTCCACTTCGCATAGCAATCTAGAGGCGAAGTAACTCTTTGCTTATTTCAAATGTTAAAACTGTGCATTTTGTGAGGGTTTTTGTAAACTTGTGTGTTATTCGGGGGGCATGAGCGAGGTTTCCTCCCCCTACTTCCTTCCTACCAATAACATCTGCTAATACCCTATTTAAACCCCAAGACTTGAGTTTGCTCTCTGTCTTGCATTTTTTTGTTTTGCCTCGCTACTCAAGAGTACAGACTCAAGACTACAGAATAATATTCAGGAAATGACTACTCACCAGCCGCATCTGTCTTCCCCATCGGAAACAGAATTTTCAAATCAAGTCAGCAATCCTCTCAAAATACCTAAAAAAATCTGGTCGCACATCTGCTTCAGGCACATCAACACACACTCTCTCCCCAGCACTGAGTCAACATTTTAGAAGGTAAAGACATTGACTTGGTTTCAATTATAATTACAACATCACAATTTCTAGATCATTGAGTCATTGAATACGGTGATCTGTTTGTTACCCTCAAATCCCGGGATCCTCAGCTACTAAAAAATCTAACTCTGGGTGAATTTGTAATAGCTTTTTCAATATATAGAGATGTGTTATATGAAGTTTACCCTCATCGCGGCAAGAACTGGTCAGTTAAATATGGAGGAACAATTTTTTATCAATTCCACAAAGCATTCTCAGCCAAAGCAACATCCCATCTTATCATGGGATAATGCTCTCATAGACTGGTCTCAACTCAATCCAGATCTCTTTTTTATTTTAGTGGCTTTAGAGCAAACTCATGTAGCATATGCTCTTCTACCACCCACTCTTCATCCCGTGGCCGCCTCCTCTTCATCCCTCTGCCCCGAGGCCACCGTCTCTTCATCATCTTCAAATCCCCCATTAAACCAGATCCCAAGACACATCCCTGCTTCAAGAACCGCCTCTCGGACCCATTCTCTATCCTTGCATCAGCCCCTCCAGCTACTTCCACTGTCATGGATATAATGGGTCACCCAATGAAAGGCAGCATACAGACATGTAGGTTCCTGCACATATGCAGCGTCTGCGGTGACGCGCACTCCCTTTATATCTGCCCGCTTTCCTACAAATGTCAATCATCTCATCGCTTCCACTCCTATCAACATCCACTTTGTCACAGGCACTAAAAAATCACCCCAACAGCAAACTAATTTCCTACCTCATCTCCAGACTTTCCAATGGATTCTCTACTGAACTAAAATACATTCCATCATTCTCCTTTCATTGTAAAAAATCTACAATCTGCACAAAAGGAACTGGAAATCACTGACTCCCTCATAGCTTCAGAAATTACAAAAGGTTTCATGGAGCCCCCCCCCCCCCCCCCCAATTCCGAATCAATCCTATCGTTGTTGCCACAAGAAAAAAAACAGTCAAGAAACGCCTAATCATCAACATCTCCGTCTCTCGCGGTGCGTTAATCAACAGCATTATTTCGCTCATTCCCTCAAACCAGTTTTCTCTGCATCACCATTTCCAAAGCTATCCATTCCATTAAATCATCTGGCCGGGGATCCTGGCTAGCCAAAGCCAACATTCAGATGCATTCAAAGTCATGCCCTACACACCTCCCTCTGCCATCTCTTCGGTGTTAGAAGGGGCAATTTGTTTTTTTTTCTATTCATTTAACGTCCGGCTGCCGCAGCTGCCCCAAGATTTTGATTAGGTCTCCGAAGGCCTCAACTGGATTCTGTTCAACACATACCGTGTACCCTTCCTACTGCACCTATTGGATGACTTTCTCCTGATTACCCCCCCCCCCCCCCCCAACCCCAACCCCCCAGCAGAAGCATTTACAAAACTCTTCTCTACAGTCAGAGTTCCCCTCTCAGAAGAAAAAAATAAATAAATACAAAAAACACTCAGTCCCGTCCACTCACTAGAATTCCTCAGAAATAACACTGGACACCCTCTTGAAGCAAGCCTCCTAGCAGATAATCTGGAATTTCACCGTCCGTTCATTCCTCACAGCAGGACTTTTATTTCATGTCTTCTCGCTCTCTCTACAACAGCAAAAACTCTCTTCTCCAATATTAATATTTCTTCAGAAGCAAGGAACAATATCAGGATGTGGACTTCTCTCCTGCAGCACTGGAATGGCCTTTCTATCTTCTACGATGATTTCATATCTGCCCCCCACAATCTCTCTCATACTGACGCTTCCTCCATCGGCAACGGCAGTATTTATCACATGGTTCTCCGGTGCATGGCCTCAGGAATTAAAAAAAATAAAAAAAACGGATTTTCAACTAAATCCACCCCTCTGCAAACTCCACTCATCAGTTCAAGAATACATGGCCCTCGCACCTTCTACCCGCTCCTCCTACGCAACTGGCTGGTTCTCCTTCACAATCTTCTGCAAGCAAAATCAGATTTCTCCTACCACCTTCAATCACACCATTTATTTCTCCTGCCTGTTCCTCAATTCAGCAACCTGATTTTCAGCAAAATTCATTCCCTTGTTGCAATCTCCTCTCTTCAACTCTGCTCAAGAATACATCAGGGGGGGGGGGTCCTCTCCACTGAATGTTGAGATTAGTAATAAAGAAAATCATATTTGTTTTGCATTGGTGACACAGTTGCGGGGTGCTGGGGGTCTCTTTTGGGGGTAAGTGAAGCTCACTTCCTAACCTTAGGCCAGCCACTGCTGGCTTCATCCTCCTCAAGGAAGGTTCTCTACGAGTCAAGGAGGACCCCCGGCCAAATTTATCGCTGTCATCTTCTGATTTCTCTCCTCTAGACCCCCTTTGGGGAAGTTTCGGTTGCTTCCCAGGCTTGGAGACCGAATGGTTCGGTCTCACCTCTGAGGGCGTCTCTCTGCAAGCCAAGGGGACTCTACTTACCCTTCTCTAAGTTATAAGCATATATCTTCTGTTATCAATTCCCGAAGTCTCTTCCTCCATGCAGCCCTCGATAATGTTCAGTGAATACATAGCTGTGGCATCAGATAAACCACGGAAATTAATAGAAAGAGAATACTGGCAGAGATAAAATTCTGGAATTAAATATATGATTGTGTTATGGAGCTACTTAACTGAATCATAATGCATGAGCAGTTGAGTTGCTGATATAATTACAAAGTGGTTATCAGCTGGGCTTTATTCATTCTGTTGTATGATAAATAAATAGATGAATATGGATATTTGTGCTCTGATTTGAGTATTGTCCCATATGTAGTATTAGTTTTTAAAGGTTAATTTCAACACTTTTGAAGCTAATAAGCTAAGGTTAAAACAGCCGATTTTATTTAATAAATTTGGTTATTCAGCTTTAAAGTCATTTTCAACACTGAGCATTAAGAAAACTGATAACATAACTAAAATAAGCACAAAATCCAGTTTAAAGTGTTGGCAGGTGCATTCAAGTAATTCAAAGACGTCTTGAAAACACATTTGAAGGTGTTTTGTACAGTTTAAATAACACAACATTGGGGGTTGACAGTTTACAACCAGCCTCTACAGCAGCCCTACTTAAAATGTATTTTCCAGAACCCTTGAGACTTGAGAAGCATGTTGCAGATTTCTTATATTTACTGGACCATGATGCATGTAAATATGATAGAGAAGAGATACATACTGTACTGTACAGTATTAAATAAATCAAACTATCAAACAAATGATTGATTATTAAACTATTTACAATTATATATATATATATATATATATATATATATATATATATATATATATATATATTGCATAGCAAAACAATACCATTTTATGTTTATTCAATTTATTACACTGAATAAAAGTCTTAAAGCTGTGAGCTGTGTACTATTACCGGTCAGGCTCCAGTCTCTACATTTCTCAAATGTTATTAACAGTCATAGTGGAAGCACTCAGTACAACACTTAGGCTACCTTGTGAACACATTGTTGCTAAGAGGGAACACTGAAGGATTAGGTACAGGTATCTGCAGATTACATTTTATTTTCTGCTCCCTGGAGCCACAAGGTGAAAAAAAATCAATATGAGTCTGTGGCTCTTTCCTTTCATACTCTGAACAACAACTTGAGTGAAAGTATACAATCCCAAAGATAGTTTCCATTTTACCGTTCATATTTATTTATTTTTACTGTGAAGGAAGTTAAACAAAGTCAGAGCCAGTCAGAACTCCTGGCTGTGTTCCAGCTAGATTCCGAGTCAGTACCAAATCATTACATTTAAATACATGATTACATTAGACCATGCTGGCTACCTTCTTGGGATGTAGTGGAAGAAAAAACAAAATAATAATAAAAAAAACGGTAAGTTATTTTTACTCTGGCGGTTTTAAACTAGAACGCTGAGTGACCTTTGTTACTGGTCACCATGACATACTTGTAAAAGTAATATTGTATGCATTTATATAACTTTGCAGATATTAAACAATAAATGCACGTAAACTCTGCAATTTAAATACACATAAACTCTGCAATTTAAATACAGTTTGCCTATTATAGAACAACAATGCAACATAATAGACAGTAGCCTTTTACAAGCAATTTAGATCTTATACTATGTTTAAATGATCAAATCCATACCTGGTGAAAAACAGCCTACAATCACTTCCACAGAAACCATTTTTCTGGAACTATCTAACTGCATAAGCAGCAAAGCCTTCAGTCTTTGCATTTGTCACACAGCAATTTACTGCTGTAATTCTTCACTTGCTTGCCTATACTCATTTTGTCCTCCAGACTGCTGTCAATAATGTTTTAAACAACCAAGCTCACAAGAGTACTGTGATCAATACAAATATTGGTTCAAGCATTCCAAATCGTTTAAAAGATTGACTTAACTCTACTCCAATGACCATGTTCCAGGTACAAACTGCATGTCAATTTGTTCATGGTTTGCAGATGTTGTGTTACTGGTAATTTTCAGATGATAAAGGTAAGAGATTTTGAGTTTGCCAAAGTTTACCCAGGATGTTGAACCTGCAACCAGACAAGTGCTAGGCATTTCTCATTTCTGTAAAAATGCCTGTAATCCTACAGTTATTGGGAATGACTGGATCTCAGCTCAAAGGGGATTGTTCTTTGTCTGCCACAGATGGAAACAAACAGAACTGATTTCAAACCACTTTCACTCCCAGTCCCAGTGGCAGAGGGATCTGTTGCATAAACTCTCCCTTCCCAGGATAATTCTCAAAGACTCTAACATGTAAATGGTGGGTAAGTACAGTATCCATGTAAACCATCACCTTAGTGGATATTTCCAGCGTACTCTACATCACATACAGGAATAACAGTATACAGTAGTACTAAAAGTAAAGATGCATATTGTATAACTTAGTTTCTAAGTTATGAATTTAATAAATAATACCAATACTAGTACAGTATCCACCTCGTACACTGTACAGGGTTATTTCGGGCAGCAGCTGATTGATTGACAGATCAATCAATCAGCTGTTTGCACCTCGTTACCCCTGCACTGTACCTTGGCTATATAATCCCTGTAGCCAGTGTCTGGTTTACAGTTTGAAAAAACAGCACTGACAGCAACAGCAAGCATGGCTGGAAAGAGAAAAGCGATGCACATCAGCACGAAAATTGTAAATACAATGTCTCTGTTAGATACTGTGCACTTGCTAAAGCATGTTTGGAACTCTGTCAGTCAGCAAACAATGCAATGTTGCTTCAAAAAAGCTGGGGTTTCTGTAGTTGAGGAGGATAGTGCTGATGAAAATATAACTGAAACGGAAACTCTGACAACACCAGAGTTAATGTCAGAGGAAGAATTCTCAGCTGTGTCACCTTAGCGACCAGGACGCTCTGCCTGAAACAGACACAGATGACGTATGCTGCACTTGTAACACTGCTAATATGGAGCAGAATCTGGATATAGAGCCGAATTGGGATTTTTTAGGAAGCGCTGACAAGGTTTGCCGTCTGTACTTGCAAAAAAAGATTGTCCAGATGCGTATCACAGATCTCTTCAAAGCCTCAATACATTTTTTAACTGCATACATGCTTGTTTGTTTTGATATTTTGTTTTGTTTTGTTACTGTACTGGTGATTGGGGGACATTTTGAAGTTTATACCATCCATTGCTTACTGCGAGTGAATCACGTTAACTTTAGATGCTTATGATTAAGAAAATCAACTACATAGAGTATGGCCAGATTCCCCCAGAAATTCATGGAAATAATCAAGTTTTAAAATAGGCGTGTTACCTGGTGCCATCATGAGCAGGACCACACAACTACAGTATCTTAGTGACTATATTAATAGGTGTTAGAAACGCTAACCTTCTAGATGGAAACACAGAAACACACCTCCATTCTGCAGATTGTGGTAGGAAAACGTTAATGGATCAGGATGGAAGGAGTACATTTTTAAGCAGTTACCCACAGGATCAACTAAACACACACCAGCCACTCTGTAGCTCTAAAATATGATTGAAAGATATGCTTCAAATTTAAAAAAAAGTTATATTTAAAAAAGTTAATATGATAGTGTGTATAGTTAAAAGAAAAAAATAAACAAACTCATGTAAACTCAGTTGTAAAATGTTTTTTTTTTTTTAAATAAAAATAATAATATTTAGGGTTGTAATTGTGCAGCATTTTTTGATTTTTTTTTTTTTTTATCCCAGGGAATTACATCCAAAAAATGAAACAAAAAACTTTTGAACTTTAGTATATATATAATCATGTATTTCGTGATTATGGGGCCATATTTAAATGATGTACTTATTTATTTAAAGTTATGTGGCTGTGTAATTGCATTAAACTCTGGGTCCTTGTGTATAGAATTGATTCATTTGGTTATTTTGACTTTGTGAATTGCTTATTTTACAGTATTTTAAATAAACAGTACCTAGGTAAGGTATCATAAAGCATAATTTTTTTTAATACAATCTGGTTTTGTTTACACAAAAAAACACTTATGAGAGGTAATGACATTACTGATATTAATAAAGCAATGTACAGTTCATATTTTAAATCTGAATTAAACCTTTTTATCATCCGGATACAGTTACTGCTTCACTGGTCACCACATTTGTTCCAGCCTATCTGGGTTTGTTGTCAAGATATAAGAATATTTAAGTGCAGGTTGTGAAATCATTATAACAGGGTCATTTTGTCTTGAAGGTGTGACCTTTATTCTGAAGGTGCCTTTTCATAGACTGCTAAATCTTTCTTTTGATAGCATGGAAATCAGGTCCAACTGTCAGTCTGGGTAACCTTTATTTGCATGTTACAGTATTCCCATGATTAAATGTGAAGATTACAATCATAACTGTGCTGGAAGTTCACTCTAGGTGGAATGTTGATACGTGGCTGACAATATGTTTACAGTGGGAAGTCAAAATTAGACTTCATGTCTTCCAGTTCAGCACCCAAAGGTCTTCAGGTCAGTTTCCAGGGGCTTAACACATTGCGTGCCACATGACATATTATCCAATACTACAATCTATTGTATGATTCAAAGATATGTCACTCTACTGTACTCTTCAACCTCTGCAGTTTCATTCAAGTGGTATAATCTGATAGATGAAAGCAGACATGGTCGGCACTCACAGTCATTCGTTTGCCCCTATAGTACACAGACCGAGGACACAGAAATTGATTTTTCAAGCGCTAAAGCGCTATTTTTTAATAAAAACTCAACGAAAACAAACACCTAGTTCTTACGAGCTCTAACGAAACATGAGCAGGAATCTACTCTGTATAAGCCTGACAGCTAAGCTGCTTCCTGGCTGAAAACAAAGCACACAGTTTAACAGAGCACTTACTTTTACATTGACTGCTCGGAAACAGAACACACCTTCTGTCTCCTTCTACTCAGCAGTCCAGTGCAGACTACCTGCACCTCTTAAATACCTTGCACCTGGTTCTAATTTACAATTACTTCCAGGTGCAGGGGATAATTTTAATGTACAATATGCAAGTTTGTACCTTATAGGCCAACTGCAGGTTGCAATGTTTTTATTTATTTTTCTTTTCTTCATTCCTTCTATTAAATACAGGTTTTAAGGTACTAAATGCATTTAGGGGCAACAGAAAAAGTGAGTACTATAAAAATAATTCAAATGTAACTTATTTACACTTTGGGGCTAGATTTAATCAAAAACTAAGGCGAATGTACGTTCAAAGAAGTTGCAAAAAAATGGCTCGGCTTCCCAGTTTGCGGTTTCTCTTATGCAGCATCAGATTAAACAATTCTTTACATTTAAGGCACAACTAAAGGTGAGGAGAGATATAAAAAGGAGATGTTTAACCTCTTTGGCTGCGGATTGAAGTTACCATTTCCACAAATGACACCAACGTTTACTGACATAAAAGCAGGGGCTGTAACCGCATAGGAACAACACAAGAGAAGAAAATATGTATTTTGTAATTTATTATTTGAAGCACCTTGCCCATATATTTGCAAGCATACAGGTAGTTATTGTTTTGATGTTATAAAGAGCCCATTTGATATTTGGGTTATTTGTTGTGTTTTGTTTTTTAACAATACCAAATGCAGGTTCTACAACAGTTAAATGAATGTGTTTTTATACCACATTAAAATGACACTCCCTACAAGAATTTGAACAACTGGGAGGTATTGTGAATATTTGTTTTAATACCAACATTTATCCTGCCTTAGCCAATGCTGCTCACAGAATGTACATACAATCTTCCCCATGGCTGTTGTGTGACAAGACAAGTTTATTTTAAAATGTAAAGCTTTACATTAATTGCTTATGTTACATAATTAAAAATCAAGCACTTTCTTGAGCTAGACGGAAGGTTTTTGGTAATTAATTATTTAAAAAGTGCACATAAATTATTCCTGAAACTCTAAACAGCAGGACGCCGGTAGTTTCTGCAAGACTCATTTAAAAGCTCTGAAAAGTGCATGCAGTCATTTTGATCAGAAAGACAGAATGCACAGAAAAACAGAAATAAACAGTATAAATATCAAGTCCTACAAACAGTACTTTTTGGGAATGGCAGCGAATCTTGCCTGGGGGGAAGTGCATATGCAAACATGTGACAGAAATAGCTTTGTCAGTTTCTCTGTGTCATAAATATGCAATTAAGTGTACTGTATATTTTAGTAACATATCAGTATTTACTACCTTTGTAATAATGTGGTTTTGTACATTGCTGCACATTGTTTGACCACACATGCCAAGCCACTTTTTGACTTTTTTTTTTTTTTTAACACCCATAATCATTAAGTACATTTATTAGCATGTACCATATTCTATTATTTAAACAGTCACATGTTTTGGCCAGTGCCTTCATCAGTGTAATCTAATCGATTTAGTGTTTGATTAGATAAATGTATACCCCGCTGGGATAATCCATCCCTGGGTTTTATTTCAGCATTTTACAGCACTGGAGTGAAACTACAACAACATTTTGTAATGCCTAAATGCATTAAAACAAACTAATTAAAAAAACTAAAAAAACATCAATTTTAATGATACAATAACAATTCTAATTAAATTAAGTACTGAATGTATGATGTTTGTAATGACTAAATTGTATTTAAATACATTTTGGTAATATGTAAAATTACCTATACACATAACATACACTTTTTTTACATTTTTTTTTTAAGTATAACATTGTGAAATGTTTTCAAATGTATATATTTCTCCAAAATAAGCACTATATATATTTTCTTTCCCATGTTTGTTTTTTTTTCTTTTTTTCTTTTAAAGACAATAAGGTACAGTACAATAGAACTTGCAATAATCCAACGTTTATGCATCTGACTACAGCTTCTGGCTAGTCGAATGACAACTATGACAGTGAAGCATACTGTAGAGACCTTAGAATAAAATTGACACAAATATCAAATTGTAATAAATGTGTAAACCAATAGCCAATCATTTTTTATGAATAATATTATGAAAAAGGAATATTGTTTTGGTTTGTTTAAAAAAAAAAAAAGTATAACCCCACAGCAGTGGTGTAATTAGTGGTGTAATTAGGTGTGG
This sequence comes from Acipenser ruthenus, assembly GCF_902713425.1. Lineage (NCBI taxonomy): Eukaryota > Metazoa > Chordata > Actinopteri > Acipenseriformes > Acipenseridae > Acipenser > Acipenser ruthenus. The sequence continues at coordinate 49,311,692 of NC_081196.1, forward strand.
ATTTTCTGCAGCTTTTGTTGCAACGGTACTGAAGGTTTCTTACAGCAAATGGCTACAACAGCGGCCTGACTGTACATGTGATGGTACAGATGAATGCCTGCAATCCACTGACCCCTGGTCCAGTCTGTTTCCTTGCCATCAGCAAAGACTGATTTTCAAGCAGTAAAAAAGTGTGAGTTATCACTTGCTAGCCCTGCTCCTTGTTATAAAAACCTAATTGCCAATTAAATAGTAGCAGTATCAAAAACATAGGTGTTTAAGCAACTATAATGGAATACTATGGTATTTTATGTATGGGTTAATTTATGTGAAAGCCTAAAGAGAATTTACAAATTACAGGCCCTATTTAAAAAACAAACAAAAAAAAACATATTATTCAAATATAAGTACTAATATATACTATATACATAATACACACACACACACACACACACAATAAATGCATATAAAGAAACATGTAAATATCATAAATCATTATAATAATCTGTTACTTATAGTACATACAAAGGGGCCCCTCTTGAAGAGTATTGTCAGCAAAGCTGTGTCCAAAATGAATATAAAAACTGGGTGGCCACAGACACACCAGGCGCCTCAGAAATGCGTGATGATGCCACATCATGTATTATTAAGGGGCATACAAATATGAAAATGTCAAGGCTCTGTATTAGTTTTGTTCAGGCTTGTTAATTGTGTTTAAACAAAGAGCAATAAAACAAAGCCATGTTAGAATGACGATGCTAGTACAGTCTAGTGTAAATGATTAATTGGCTTTTTATTGTTCTCAGGTTTTTTTTTTGTTTGTTTGTATGAAACACCAATTAACAGTGTGTTCTCTTCTCATTGAATCACCTCTTACTGGAGACAATTAATCCATTCTAGTGAGGTGGCACTTTCCTTTGATCTTCATGTAAACTGACCAAGATAAATGCAGTGGTGTCAGAGTCCTAGCATGCTCACGTTTCTTGGTGTGGAGGGGAGTCACAGTATGCTGTGCTGGACCAAACAATAGACTTCTCAGCACTGCACTTCATTTTAATTCTTTGTGTCAACTGTTAATCAGGTCTGTATCACATAATGGGGTATTTGTTTAAATGTAGACAGAATTTCAGCATGAGTGAAATGGTATAATGAAAGAAGAAGCCATATCTCTTGGGTTATGTTATGGGCAGCAACATATCCATCAGCGGTTGAAGAGGAAGAAGGAAAGTGACAGGCCAGTCCGTGCCCCGCAGTGGTTTCTTTTTAGCTCTATTGAAATTTGTAATTGGTGCACTCCAGCTGAACTCGTCCTTCTTTATTGAACACACACAAAACCACGTGGCCTCATGTCCCTACTTCAGATAAGGCAGACTGCATCTCTAGGACATCTGTGCCTTGCAGCAATTTCCTCGCTGCATGGATTGAGCATGCTCTGAGCCACTTCCAATCTGTTTACATGAAAAACACGCTGAAGTTAATTAACAGTTGCTACCAGCTAACTTTGTTTTGTTAGTGCTGCTAATGACCTCCAGAAGGAAACATTTAATGTTTGTAGTGGCCACTGTTTAAATTAATTGCAAAATAAATTGAGCTGACAACCTTTGTGGGGAGTTGTAATGTATGCATTGTCTTCTGCAAGGTTATATTCTGATATTTAACAAACATTTATCAATTCGTTGGTCGTACATAATGAAAATATACAAAATCAAAAGAAAAACAAATTCTACCACAGTGCAAGACTGGCAATTTGGTTTTGTTTTCATTTTAATGTGTGGTTTTAGCTTACATTAATAGAACAGAGGCCAATGTCATGTTCTGGACAAATAAACTATTACCTGGCATTCTTTTCAGGTTAACCAAATGTATAAATAGGGTGATGGAGAGACACTTTTTCAGCAGTCAGAAGAGCCACATGCAGTTCATACCCACAAGGCAAACAACAAGTTAATCATCCTACTTTCATCTCCCTGTCAGCAGCACTCAGTGAAGCCTGTGAATGGATGACATGGCATTGGCGTTGCTGAAGAGAACGCGAGCTAATGAAAGTGCAAAGACTGTGTTTGCCAGCGTGTCAAATTCACATTTGCAGGGGCAGGCTGTGCAATGTGATATTATTATGAGGCTTTAGAAAAGGGGTTGGAAAGAAGTAGAGACATTTAACTAACTGCCAAAAAAATCCTACTGTTTTATTTTAAAATTGTAAATCGTATCTAGAAATAATAGACTGTTTAATGCGGGAATCCACTTCAGAAAACAGTATCGAAACCATGTGGATTCTAAGAAAGTGTGCAGTGTTTTTACGACAGCAATCATCAAGGCTGCAGCTAAGTGCAGTGAAACAGAAAAATGCTGCAAAAGAACAAGAGGTAATCTGCCTTACATCCTGCTTGCATCTGTAGCTTGTACAAATGGGAACAATGTGTGGGTTCAAGTCCGGATCACTGAAGTTAAAAAGAGGTTAACCTTTACCTACATAATTGCTCCCTCAACTATCAGTCCCTATTTGTATCAATCGTGTATAATAGACAACATAAAAAAGAGCTCACACAGTAAGTGTTGGGATACTGTAATTGTTTTACCCCAGTACTCCAGCACAATGTAATGACTGTGGTAAACTGAGCCATTCATTTTCTCAAATGCAACTTTTCTACAAAGTTCAGATTGGGTAGCAATCCTTCCAACTCACTGGGTTCAGATTGGTTCTAGCTTTTATTTTATTTTTTCCTTCAAGTTTCTGCCTAACCCTGTTAATAACCATAAATAAAAGCCAACTGTGTTAAAAAAAAAAGAAGCACTTTAGTTATTGTTTATGTTAGAGAATTTGAGAAAAACTAACTTAAAAAAGACCAATGCGAAAATGAATAGACTCCCTGCCATTGAACTTTCGTACGGTACTACAAAAAATAGTATGCATCAGTGAGTGGTATGTGGATTCTTAAATGACAATTTACATCAGAACAGAAAAATATGTTCTGTCTTAGAAGGCACAAGATAATTTTCAGTGCCACAAAATCATAAAATAAAATAACAATACAGTGACAGTCTAATGTATTTGAGCAATGGCAAGTTTAAAGTAGGTCACTAAAATTGAAACAACAGACCATGTTTTACTCAGTTAAATAGTTCAGAGTAACTACTGCAAGCTGACCCATTTAATTTTTTAATTTTTATTATTTTTTAAAATATATTTTATATATGTTTAATGCTGCAATTAATAAATAAAGCACACCACCACTTAAAGCCCACTTAATTATGATGTAGCCTGTTATTGCGTATATTAGAGATAACAATATGATTAAAGGATTCAATTGACAAGGTAAGTGTTTACTCTCTTAATATTGGAAGTAGGCTTCTTTGATTGAAACAGGGTTGGAAAGAATTAGATACAGTAGTCATTTGCCTTAATCAGAACTGTATCTGCATTGCTTAGTGTTTACAACACGCTTGTTTTTAACTAATCAAAACCTTTTTTTTATTTATTTATTTTTTTTGCACTCACAAACATGTATACACACGAAGCTAGTAACACACACAAAAAGGTCTAGAATGATGGTGGATCTAAAATTTTCTAAAATCCAGTTTCAAATATATAAACTGAATCACTTTTACACAATTTGTATTGTAAATAGTTATATTAATAATTGGGTTGATAAATCGCCCTTGGCAGAACCCCAGCTGGATTCATAGTTAAATGGTATTTAGTCATCTTTAGTAGCCTACTATGAGTTGTTTAATACAGGGTGCTGTCCACATTATATTAATTTCAGGTTTTAAAAACAAACACTGGGCATATTAAGTTATGACCGTACACTACAAATCTGTTAAAACAGACTTTATTACCTTTTGAATCACATATAAAGGAGCATTTTCAATCGAATGAATACTAAAGAGATTATCAAAGCAATTTCCTACTGTGTGTAATATACTCCTTTTTTTTCTTAAACCAAACAACTCAATTTTATAATTCAAGGGGCATCATATCATATAATGAGATGGTGTGTTTAGAGAAAACTGGAGTGGTTACAACAATAGAACTAGACAGAATAGTGTCATATCTAATTAGATAGAACAATAATCCTGTGCACTCTATGTTTCACTTGCAATTTAAAAGAAAACATGCAAATATACAATTATCATCTGCTAAATAAAATCAGTAGACTAAATAAAAAAGAAGAAATACAACTATATATTTACATGGTGGCCCATATACGGGACAGCTGAAAAATATTCAAAATAATACAATGCAATTGGTTTATACAGTCTTGTAAAATATTATGACATGTTCAATTATTGCAAGAAAAAAAAAAGTCCTGAAGAATTTTAAGGCAATTTTTTTTTAGTTATGGAATCCTTTCAGATCAGCTTAGAAACATACTGATGCTAGTTACAGATGATGTTTGACAAATCCTAAAACATACGTGCATAATTCAGCATTCATCCCCCCCCCCCATCTCAAAGCGGTTTATTGGAAGCAATAAATAAATAGTGTGTACTTGGTGTTAATTAATGCAATGTATCATTTGGTTGGTGTATTATAATGCAAAACTAACCTTTTAAAGATTTTCAGTAACCTTAGTTTAAGCCAAAAAAAAAGCATCCAGGAGTGAAAAGGCTTGTCTACTTCTTGCCGATCCCTAGGTCTAGGTTTAACCTCTGCCTCGCTATTGTCGTGTTGAGCTCAACATGGACCAAAACAAATTGACGGTCTGCATATGAGAACTGCCCAATAACTTTTTTGATTTAAACCTCTGCAAAAAGGCTTTTCCTTATTTGAATCAACTCCTGAGCCAAAACATAGTTCACCAAATTAAGCAGTTACAGTACAGTAGAATAATTTCTTCATCAACACTGTATAAGTTTTATGTGCAATGAAAGGCACAGCATTGTTTGTTGTTCCAAGTACGATTGTTGGATCATACAGTATAATTCTCAAGTACAAATGACTACCTCTCTTACCATGCAGACTTATATTTTCCACAATGCAGTGTATTATATTGCATACAAATGAACTAATTCCATGTCATATTTGAAAAAAATACTAAACTATTCTTGGATAATCAGTGGACTACTAAGTTTGACTACCAAGAAAAAACTTTTTTGTAACCATTGCCAAGTGAAGTCCAATGACCATTTATTTCAGAGCGTGTTTTCAAGAAATAAACAAAATTATAAAACAAGCGTTACCTTTCGGTTTTGTTACATTTTGGGTAAAGGCCTTGTTGGAAACCCTAGTAACATACAGTATATCATTGCAATATTAACTCACAATATTAACTATGTAAAAGTTGACCTTCCTTCAATATATTAATAGTCAAATAATTGGAACTGAAATATGAAGTTACTGCTTTAAAACAAATGTTGTCAATTATACATTGTCATTTCAAAGAGCTTTATCGCTTTTAGTTGAAAATTACTTTTTTATGGCTGTTATATGACATAAAGGAATGGGTGGCCTATTACAGGTCAGTATATAGTAAAGTGGCATACAAAGATATACTGTAAGTTTGTATGCTTTTAAAAGACAAATGGAGAGTCCTCTTCAGCAGAACACGAATGCCGAAAGTACATTGACCTTCGGCTAATACATTTTATGAACTGTATTAACGTCTTATTGATTTGGCAGTAACATTTTGCCATTTCTGACCAAATGTCACAATCACTTGGAACAAGCTGCATGAAATATTACGTATGATTCATGATTCATACTTTGAGAACAGACTCCTCAGGAAGTCATAGTGTAGCATACTCTGTCATACAGCACACTACTGCCTGCATATCACACAAAGATATAGGGAAAAAGAATAATCACTTGTTTTTAGAACAGCTAAAGTGAAACAATGTCATGACACCCTAACTGCTTGTGGGATCGTCTTGTGTAGCCTTCTGTTATTCGGTGCTACAAGCAGACACCTTCTCTTGAAATGTGAATCTCAATTGTTATCATAACCGGTTGGAGACATCTTCATGAACAGTATCTTTACCTTGCAGAAACTTTTTTTTGTGAGACTGCAGCCATTATCAAAAGATGTCTTGTGGAGCTGTCAGGAGCCAAACATGATTACTTTTGAGTATGAAAGTGTTTTTAAAAAGCGCGATCTGGAATTATTCAAATCAAGTACTAAGGTAAATAATAATCATAATAATAACTATTAGCACGGCACCTGTGCCCATTAGCACTCTGTTGTCTGTTTATTCAAATCAAAGTATACGGTTTTAAAAACAATGTTGGAAGGATACATACAAAAAAATAAATAAATTCAGTTAAAATAAATACAAAATTTTGGTTACTTTTGCTGTAACAGTGGTGTTTATAAGTAATTGAGCTTATTGAGATTTTGGGATCAATAAGCTACTAACAACCAAACGAGCAAGATGGGCCGAATGGCCTCCTCTCATTTGTAAACTTTCTTATGCTCTTATGTTCTTAATAAGACCCTCCACATTGGGCATATATCAGGCATTATATACACCATTTGGTTGTCGTGCCCTCGACTCCGTCTCAGGCTTCTTAACCAAACGGTGAATCCCTGGTAATGCCCTCTGTGTCTGATCTTATTACTTACTTAATGAAATTAAATCAAATTGGCTACCTCTGCTTTTATTTTATTAGTTATTTGTTTTACACATCGGTATGTTTTTTGTCTGCTGCGTGTACACGCAGGTCAGTGGTATTTTATTATGAAGTGAACCCCACATTCATCCCGTTTTTTTCTCCTTCATCAGAACAATGCGGCTACCTGCACCCAATTCATACTGCCTTCAAATGTAGAATTACTGGAATTACTGCAGCACTGTAGAACCTTTTACATTACCTCTGAGGTTATTTTCCTTCAAGCCTTTATACCAAAAAGTTTTTCATGTGTCTGACACCTTGAGAACTGTTGGGTACAACTAGTGACATAACATGAAAGTAATACCACTGAAAATAGGGTGGAATAGTGAGTATGAACTCAGTTACTCGATTTAATCTAGATATAATTGAAGAATGAAATCCATGTCAAAGATATACAATACATGAATATATAATTGAGACTATTGAAAAACAATCTTATTAAACAATTAAGAGTACAAAATGAAAATATAAAGGCTAACATTAAGAGAAATACACACAATACCAGTGCAGTACAATGACTTAAGAATATGTGTATGATTTTAAACTTTGAATTGCCATTTTCCTTTATCGTCTGCTTACACAGGTTTGAATTCCATACATCTCAGGGCTTAGAGTTGGTGGAAATAAGCCTCAACGCTAGACGGCACGCTCACTCTATATCAACTTGTAGACTGCCTAATGACTGTATGCCAACTGACACAGCTGTGGCTTTAGACAATTCTGCAGACTTGCTGACCATACGCTCACCTCACAATGTTAGCTACAGGGTTTCTCAAACTAACCTACATAGCGACTTGCTGCTCTGTAAACTTCAAGACACAGATAATATGAGGATAGTTTACAAACAAAAGAAGTGCATTTGATGTAAAAGCTTTCTACTACATCAGACCATCTCCATAATTTTCAATGGTATTGTGAAAATAGTTTGAAAACAACAATAAAAACAATCATACGGGCAAACTTTGTGCAACAGAAGCATCCTTTTGTTAAATGTGTGAGTTCAAATCAAACACCTTTGCATACAGTACAGTACAATAGGGGAGATGTTAAAATTGAAGCTGTTTCAGCAACCTGCCATGTAGATAGATAGAGACTTGTTTAAGTGAACAGAAGTGAAAAACAATCACATTTATGTTATTATAATTCAGCCTTATATCATTTAACTACAAGTTAGGTTAGTTGTTGTTTCTTTGTGGGTTTATTTTTAATATTATTTAAAAGTGTTCATTGCAGAACCCCATTTTCACTTATTAATGAAGGTTAATACTTCAAGTAGAACAGTGTCAATTGAATAAAATGTATTCTTAGCAGAAGCTTCAATGGAATCAGTTTAATGGGTTTCACTTATTATTTATCATTCTGTATGGCTCTGAGTTCTTTTGCTCCAATATTTCGTTATTTTCTTTTTGACTCACTTTTGATCTAGTTTTGAGCTTTGAATTGAACACAGTTCCTAATTGCGTTCAAATACATATATTTTGAGTGAGAGCAGGCAGGGCTAGAAGAATTTAGTAAGGCTACTTATTATAATGTATAGTTCACAGCTCATATGATACATTCATATGTGATGAAAAATGTGAGTCGTGTTAATTACAAGGCCCATCAATGCCATAACAGTAGCCGATAAAAGAGATTCCTACAGAATTAAATCAGCAAGGTAATCCAAGATTTAAAGTTCATACAAAAAGATAGCCACCTGTCCTTGAAATACATTCATATTATTGTGACAGTACTCTGGAAATAAATGATTTGGAGATTGCTTTATTGGAATATTATTATTAGGGTTACAGTGCACCTGGAATTATGTGTTATTTCTTTACCGTACTTTGAGTAATATATATATAACAAGGTTCGCTGACATTCAGCATGATTTTCCAGAGCTCCCTGATGATGGCAGCAATTATGTAGAATAAAAATACTGATGATACATTACTACCTTCTATAAATATATCATGTTTACACCCAAGAGAATGTAGGCTGCCAAGGAAAACTGTGTATACATTTGTATGTATGTATGTATGTATGTATGTATTATTATTATTATTATTATTATTATTATTATTATTATTATTATTATTATTATTATTATTATTAGTGAAGTATACTATGACAATTAAGTGAAAATTGAGAAACAATTATGATTTTACACATTCTGAAGATTACTTATACAGTGGCAATAGATACCATTTGAAATCTCTTTCCAGGTTTTCATATTGGTGATTTGTTAGCTGTTTAGTCCTATTACGTTACAATTGTTAAAGACAAAATGTAAATATATATTTCTCGCAAATAAATAACTAAAGCCTTTAATTTTTTTGCAGCAGTTACATGAGTACTAAAATCTCAGATTTGAAAAAACTCATTCTGTACTTCTGTGTTTGAGGGCAATAAAAATAAGCAAAATGTGAAAGATCTATTTTGGAAATTGTTAGCAAACTATCAATGCTGAGATTTGAGAAAACTGTTTAAAAAAGCAGTAGGGGGTCTGTTAAAAGAGACAGCTATAAGATGACAGTTGTATGCAGAAATTGTGACTGGCGAAACATAAAAGTATTTTCAAATAAAGAACTGTGTGGGACAAAGCTATTGTGAATGTACTTCTGCATTTTCTTAACATGCTTTTATCTGTGAAGACTTTATCTTTTGAACAGGATACTGTTAGCTGCTTTTATTTGTTTGTAAACAAACAGAAAATACATTTTTGAAGATTGATTATACAGTCGGATAAAACCAAAACAACCAATTTTGTGTAACATGTATCTTTCTAAAATATATAATAATATAAACATGCACAGTAGGTTGTTATTCAGATTTAAAAATGGAAATCTTCCTTAAAATGAATAGTGCCCATAGTTAGCCGTTTCAGAAGTTGGTAATAACACCTTACTGTACATGACCCATTGTGGTGGTCCTAGAATGTGGGCTACCAGAAATTCGTCAATCTGGTGTTACATTAACCTGACAAGTTTCATGAATCTCCAGTGTTTTTATTTATTTATTTTTCCCCCAAACAGCCGTGCACTGTTTGTAACCGCTATATAATGTAGTCTTTTAATTCTGTTTAAAACAGCTTTATTCATATAACTATCATTATTATTATTATTCAAAAGTACATCTATTGTATATTATTGCCTTTCAGTTTTTTTTTTTTTTTTTTTTTTATAAAACGCAGCATGTGAGACACTCTGACCTAAATCTGCCATTTGGAAATTACAGCTTCTCTTACTGTCCACTTCAACCAGAAACAGCTGAGACGACAGAAGAAACTGAATTATGACCACAAGGCTGATCATACTTACTTCAAATAATTTTGGTTTTAAGGAGGTTTTGTATTCCAGGCCGAGTGGTGGAAACAAACGAGTCAGCAACAGGGTTGAAACTATAGATAAAAACTGGAAAACCCGGTGGATTGTGTAGTTTTGATAGAAACTAAATAAATAAATGAATACACATTGATCCCATAATCCACAATTTTTGTTTTATTTGTATTTATCCACTTAAACACATGGTCCTTTCATAATCTTGATGTATGCACAGTTTGTATATATGTATGTGTTTATACATGCATTCATTCAAACAGAATTGCAGCATGTTTGCAAGCTATGCTAAGACATTTGTTAAAGACATTTGTTTCCTTTTTTTGCACCTTTCAGATTAAATTGGTTTCTTATAAAATTATACTGTACGCACACACCAGTTGTAGAGCAGCTTCCTGTCTTCCTATAATTGTCATAAGCTGAAAAGCATAAAGACCTCAGTGTTCTTCAGCATAGGACTTGACTGCGGCTTCTCCAGCTGGCAGGCATATAGGGCACAGCGATAGTCAAGCTGAAAACAGCTTAAATAAACATTTATCTGAAATCTTTCATCCCATCTTAAGAACATTTACGACTTAGACCTCAGATGAAGCTAAGCTGCTCATTTAAGCATTCGTCAGCTCAAGATTAGTGTAATTCTCTGTTGCTCTCTGTATCGATGTACTGCAAATTGAATAAAAAAGGTGCATCAAGGGTTTTAACTCAATCTAACCTCCACTGGCACATCACACCAGTCTTAACATCTTTTTACTGGTTTCCAGTTATTTTTTTAAATGTTTTTTAAGCTTTGCTTTGAACCTACACGGTTTTTGAAGATTCTAACCACACAGAACTGCTCACTCTCCATGTCCTTCCTTGTTTTCCCGAGTAGGTTCCGGATAAAGTATCCCTCGACTATGGAATACTATTCCTTAGAGTATAAGGAAGGAAAATTCATAGATTTTTTTTTTTATTTTTTATCTAGGCTTAAGGTTAAGTACAATGAAATGTAAGTGTGTATATAATAATAATAATAACAATAATAATAATAATAATAATAATAATAATAATAATAATAATAATAATAATAATAATAATGTCCATCTCAGGTCTTCAGGGGACATTAACAGTCTAGCCTTATATTTTAATAAAAACCTATAACAATAATTCAGTTTTTTAAATGTGTTTCGCTGCATGGCATATGCCAAAAAAAAAACAAACAAAAAAAACTTACAAGCTACCTAGCCTCAAAGGCTGTGAGCATGACCTTTTACTGTATTTGTATTGGAATGCAGCAATGCAGATTTAAAAAGAATACTGAGGACTTCTATACTGATAGATAAAAAATACATGAGCCTTAATACCCCCTGAGGTAGAGAAGGTCCAAATCTCTTCTCTCTTTTTTTTTCTCAGCGCTGCCTCATTAATGCACCTGAGCCAAAACTGGCAGGCCTATTCTCCTCAGAGCTTTGTGGGCAGCTCAGTTCATTTGCCTCTTTAACTCATTTTCATCTTTGTGTAAAGGCTGCCAATTGTACCCAATTGTTATTCATTCCCATGTGTTGGTTTATGTCTGTAGCCCACATGCAATGTGCTTCCACTGGAACTAATTTCACCTGAAACCACGTTTTAAACTTCTCTCCACTGAGATGAAAATGGGGCATTCGAGCACACACTTATATAACAGTTTAGTTTTTTAAAACATGAGTCACTCTCTTCCATAAGGATACAAAAAGAGTGACCAAATATTTGTCCAAAAATACAAAATAAAGTATGAACAGTAAGAAAACAAATCCATACACGTACAATGCAGATTTAATACATTTTCAGAATCACTTTTAGTATGCCTTCTAATTATGGTTGTGTCACACCATAAAGCATTGTTTGCTATTATTATTTTTTTTAGGTCAGAATTAAATTGTTTCATATTTAGCAGATTTCAGTTGGTGCGAAACCCAAAACATGAGAATTCTAATCTTAAGGATGATATCAAATACAACATATTTAGAGCTCCAAACTAATTCAGTTGCCTTTTTATTTAACAGAATTGATAATTTATTTATGACTCATCAATAATCTTGTACATTATCTATCCTTCTCTTACACCTATACATTTTATAGTAGTATGTGCATATTCCTTAATCTATCTGAAAGAACTCACGGTTGCTAGAGTGTGGACTCTTTTTTTGTATTAACAATTCATGGCCAGTACATTGTTGCTGGGTCATTGTTGCAATCTATTGAACCTTGGGTAAGCTTCTGGGCAGACATGGACTTAGAGCTTGTGTGAATAACTCTGCAATCAGCATACAGATGAGTATTGCTGATGAGACAGCCTGATAATATGCTGAGAACAAAGACACTGAACAGGCTCACCTGTTTAAATTGGAAAAAAAGAAAATTGAAAAAGTATCTTTACATGTACAGTTATGGCCAAAGTTTTTGCATTACCTAAAATTTTAGAATGGAGCCATAATAAAGAAAAAAAAAAAAAAAAAAAAAAAAAAATATATATATATATATATATATATATATATATATATATATATATATGAACATAATTTAGATATTTTATTTAATATCATGTAACTACAAAATGATATCACAAAAGTCTACCGGAAGCCATAATAGTAGTACAGTATTTCATGTTAGATTGTCATGTCATATTTGTCAATTTGTGTCAGTTTTTCATTAAGTATATGGAAAACTACAAAGTGGTATGTAATTCATAACATTATTCAGCAGGTTTCATTCGACTTTATGCAAAATTAGTTTATTCTATATGGTGATGCAAAACATTTGTACCTGTACATTCAGAATTTTTTTTTTTTTAAATATCCCAATCACCCCATTCACATCACCACAAATACACTTGGAAAAAAAAAGGACCACAGTCCAGAAGGGCTAGGTGGCCTCCGGGCAACTTGCTGTGAAAGTGTGCTGTGAAAGTAAAGTGAGCTCACAGCGAGAGCGCAATGAACTCTCAGTGACCGACTGCCAGGCTGAAACACAAAGCTGTTGAGGGGAAGTTTATGTTTTTTGGCAATTTCGGGTTAGGAAGACTGATTTAAAATGACACAATGAAAAATGATTTTAAAAGATGACATAATTTGCAACTTCCAGTGTATCAAATTATTTCGCATTTTTTTAATTTATTTTTGCTTTATTTGATTTTCATTTTACCAAATTGTGTCCCCACAAAATCTGATTGTCCTGAAAGAATTAATCAAATAGATTTTAAAATGAAGTCTGATATATAAAAAACCTTTGGACTTAGTTTTAATAATGTGAAAAGCCAGTGAGGAAACATTTGTAACAGTATGAATCTAACAAGAAGCAACCTAGTAGTAGCAGGAGACATATTTTGTTTAGTGTCTGGATAGTTTTATACAAAACTGTTTTAGTGTTCTGCTTTTGTGTTTGCTCTGAAATATAATTTTACTGATCAAATCATATACCTGCAATCTTTCTTTTGGGTATGGAAACGTAAGAGGTTACTGCTAAATCGAGTAATTAGTGCTGTGTCCTGCAAAACATAACCTATCAGTCATGTATATCAGCCACCTGACTAAGCTTTAGACATCAGACTAATTGTAAAATGCAGAAGTCTCCGATTTTCTGATAGTTCAGCCTCAGATACTAGGCTCTATACTAATATTAATTAGTAGAACGATATGATTCTGAAAATATCATTTGCCAAAAGAAACGACACGTGGATTGTAATACACTACATACTTTTAAATCTGATACGTATTGTAGCAGTATGTAAAATTCCCTGTTAACAACCCAACAGCAAAATGAAATCAAAATGTTACCTATGCACAGAACTGCTTAAAACGTAAAAGGTAATGCAATTTAACAAAATATTTTAAAAAAATGTTTTAAAAAAACAATGCAGTTTCCAGAATTAAAACAGTATCCAAAGTCAGTATTCAGAATTGCAGAATATAGTGCTCGATAAGGCCCTAATGTCACAGTTCACTTGCAAATGAAAATGCAAAAAAACAACTAAAGTTCACAGATTTAAAAAAACAATACATCACAGTATCTAAAACTGTTTAATGATTAACTGTTACATTACCGTAGCTTGTTTCTTAGCTTTGTTTTGGCTGCATTTTGGTCAGGTGAAACTGGAGGAAGCGCTGTGTAAATGCACAGGGGTCTCACTATTTACAGCAAAAAAAAACAGAGAAACACACCAAAAAAAACCCGCAAACAGTAAAATTTATAAAGCAAAATTCAGCAAAATACAACAAAGATATAATTAAAGATAAAGATAAAATATAAAGAAATTGCCACTGTCATGCATATTCATGAGCAGTCAAGACTGGGGCATGGTTTGGTAGCAGGTAGATTTATTGTCTGTATCTATTAATTAATAACAACTGCTTCAGACTGATTTGGCATGCAGAGAAAAATAAAACGCGGGCTGCAACGGATAAGTCAAGTTTGATACATTTCACCTGCTTTCCACTAACAAGGTCTGGGGGGTCAACTGCCCCCCTGCCCCATAGCAAATGACACCCCTTGATAGATAATAATGAAAAGCTTATATTTTTATGTTAAACATAATCCCATATAATATAGATAGCATTTTAATGACATTAGACCATATATATTTTACTTAAATAAGATATATTTATATATTATGATTAGGACTTCTGATTTTTCGTTTTAACCGATAAAACCCGATAAAACACCCCCGATACAAAAAAATGAAATTAAAAACAAACAAACACTCAAGCATAAAAAAACGGTTTACATAAAACTCGAAAATAGCTAAAAATAAGCACCGAAAAATGCAATTAATAAAACCCCAAAAACAGAAGCCCTAATTATGATTGATAGAGCTATTTTATTTATTAATAAACAAAAACAAAATGCCTACATTCTACATAAAATAGACTTGCTTTTATGTGTGTGGTGGTGGTAGGGGGGGATTGGGAATAGATATACAGTAGTTTACAAAACAAATAAAAAAGTAACAAATGTTGATATAATAGATGGCACAAACTTAAACTGCTTTCTTCATGTGTTACACTGACCTGTGTTTGAACTCCCATGAGCTCAATGTTGCAGTCTATTCTTTCACCCTAGAACTGTCAAAACAAATCAGACTCCATTAGTTAAATGGGAACACAATGTGGTATTTACAAGTTTCTTTTTTACCATCAGTTCTAATTTATTAATATCTAAAAATGTTTATTATTTGCAGTTATTGGCCTGATGTCTTGAATACATGTTTTTTTTGTTTGTTTTTGTTCAATTGCTGTACAGTTGCAGCATTTGGTCGCATGTAATAATCTCAGTAACACAGTTGTCTGATTCCCCCTTTTAGATCTGTTTCTCTTATCTGATTTACTCAAGCACAGCAGCTGGTAAGCTTAGTTGGTGGTTTTAAAGATTAAACTGTGCCACTTTGACCCTGCGTAAATACTCCCAAACAGCATTGCCCAGGTTATGATGGGATTTAGTACATGAAATTACAGCAGGAAAGTAGGGTACCGTAATGCAGTGAACACTGATGACTCTGATTCATCAGTCTGGATAATCCTGATGTTTTGTGAGGGGAAAAGTTCAACATACAGCAATGCCATATGATTCTATTGACAAATCACATTTTACTGCATGTTCTTTTTAAAGGTAAAACTGATAATAAACTAGTGAAGTAGACATTTTTCATCTCATGCCTTCTTCAGAATACAGTTATAATGTTGTAACCCTAATAATAATAATAATAATAATAATAATAATAATAATAATAATAATAATAATAATAATAATAAATTTATATGAAAAATATGCTAACACAATATACATAAATATGCTTTTCGGTATGTTTTTCAGAGTAGGTTAATTGAAATGTGCGTTTGTAAGACTTTAAAAATATATATATATTATTACAGTAACGTTACCGTAACATAAAAATGAATGAATTAATAAATATCCTATGCAAAATTCTAGAATGATTAGGCTTCTGGTTAGGAACTGGGCACAAGATGAATGTTGTGACCCCAGCTCACAACCAAAGTGGTCTTGTTATTTAAATTATTGTATACAATTACCATTGCTGTAGTGATTTATGAAAAATTGAAAATTAAGTTTTAATGGTGTCTAAAAATACAAAAATAAAACCGAATAAATGGATAGGCCATTGAGTTCATGCATTCCAGGTGACACTGCAGCATGTGGTGCCAGACATAGATTACACTATGTAACACAATTTTTGTTCCTGGGTAGTAAGTGTTATTTCCTAATTGCTTATGCCTTAAAAGTATAGGAAATGGCTATTATTCCCCACAAACTTTGCTTTTGTGACCAGGACAGTGATATTTTGAAATTTACCTATTTCCAATGAGAAAACGGGCGAATTTGTGTCTTTTCGTTCACATAAAGTCAGAAAAAAAGAACATATGAATCCAAATTAACATGTATTTATACTAAAGTAATACAAAAATGACTACAAAAGATTTAGAAGTGAGTAGTTTTTCGAGATTTACGATTATACTGTAAATCACTTTCACGAATCAGCCCTCAAATGTAGTCTCCCATCATGTTCTCGTTATACTGCCCTTGGTAGCGGCGTTCAAAGTCCAGTATATCCTGGTGGAAGCGCTCGCCTTGCTCCTCCGAGTATGCTCCCATGTTCTCCTTGAATTTATCAAGATGAGCATCAAGGATATGGACTTTGAGGGACATCCTACAGCCCATTGTGCATTGGTTCTTCACCAGAGTCTCAACCAGCTCCACATAGTTTTCGGCCTTGTGATTGCCCAGGAAGCCCGAACCACTGCGACAAAGCTGTTCCAAGCCGCTTTCTCATTACTAGTGAGCTTCTTGGGGAATTCATTGCACTCCAGGATCTTCTTTATCTGTGGTCCGACGAAGACACCGGCTTTGACCTTTGCCTCAGACAGCTTAGGGAAGAAGTCTTGAAAGTACTTGAAGGCTGCCGACTCCTTATCTAGAGCTCTGACAAATTGTTTCATTAGGCCCAATTTGATGTGCAGTGGTGGCATCAGCACCTCCCGGGGGTCCACCAGTGGCTCCCACTTGACGTTGTTCCTCCCCACAGAGAACTCGGTCCGCTGTGACCAGTTCCGCCTGTGGTAGTGCGTCTTGGTGTCCCTGCTGTCCCAAAGGCAAAGATAGCAGGGAAACTTGGTAAAACCGCCTTGGAGACCCATCAGGAATGCCACCATTTTGAAGTCTCCTATGACCTTGATGCCATCTCAGAAAAATGCAGATATGTATCCACTTAGGCAGCTGGAAATAAACTGAACTGGTGGGCTTAAGGCCCCATGTATTTATACTACTATTTATATTACTGGAAAGTTCTAGAAAGTTCTAGAAGTTACTCCAAATTTACTCAGCACTGAATCTATCTGGAATGTTCTGGAAAATAGGTAAATTTCAAAATATCACTGTCCTGGTCACAAAAGCAAAGTTTGTGGGGAATAATAGCCATTTTCTATACTTTTGAGACATAAGCAATTAGGAAATAACACTTACTACCCAGGAACCAAAAAAAAAATAAAAAAATTGTTACACGGTGTTATTAGTACGGAAAGTTGGTTCAATTGATTTGGTAAGATAGTAAACAGCACAGCAAGATATAATACATCTTAAAGGTATTGTTATAACTTATATGGATGTGATTCTGACTCTTTAAAAATGCAAGGCATTTTTTGTTGAATCTGAAAAGCAAATTCTTGAAAAAATATATAAACTAAATTCTAAATATAAAGATCACAGGTGTATTAGTAGTAGTATTTCTGTATGTACTGTAGTTCATATAGACTTACGTATTGTAAAATATTGATGAAGTAAATTAGTGAAGTGTGCTTACACAGCAAAGTACAAAGCACAATTTACTTTCTACATGGCTGACGGTAATTGTACTGAATTTCAGTTATTACACAACTTAACTAAATTAGTCAGTCAAAGCTGACACTTTGTTTGTGCCAGTCTGAAGCAACCAGTAAAAGGACAAGAAGAAGAAGAATGTACTTGTTTTACTTCTTACATGTAACTAACATGTACCTGACGAAGAAGAAGGAGGAGGAGGATACTTCTGTTCTGTAGATATTTATTTTTAGGCTTCTGGCAAGCGCCTTACGTGGCCAAGCAGGGGATTACAAAGGCTCATGGGATACAAGTATATCTGTAAAGACAGCTCCACCAGTGATGTACAGTCGTGGCCATACTTAGTAACTCTTCTTATGAAGCATCGCCCTAATGAACACTTACAAGGAGTTCATAATGTACTTTTCAATCAGTAACAAAGTATGTTTGTATCTGATGTAAATATATATCACAGTCACATTTTTTTATGCAAACAAAATACTATTTTTTATTTATATTTTGTTATCCAAATAAAGGAATAGGTCTACATAAAATAATTCAGAATTCTAAAATAAGATTTTGTATTGTATTACATTACAAAAAAATGTTGCATTTTCACAAAATAAGCAGGGGGGGGGGGGGGGGGGGGGGGGGGGGGGGGGGGGGGAGAGAATAAGGATTTTTATTAGTTGTATCAGTCCTGGACAGGTGACAGTAAGTCCAGACCGACACTTCTCAGGCTAGACACTTGCATCTGGGGCTTAATGGCTGGATGACATTGTGTTATTGGACAGGTGAGAAGAGATGATTGCTTGAAAGTGATTCATCTTCAGTCCCCCTGATCTGTAAGTTTCTTACAACAGTGAGATGACATTCAATTTGGGCTTTTCACATTGGACCAGGAAACCAGGAAGAGGAACCAAATCCAGTCTATTAAAAAATAAAATATACTTTATTTCAACCATTATATACACATTCCTTTATATATTTACAAAGTAAAAAATGCTTGTAAAACTCATCTCTATCACAACAAAACAACCACTATATGCTACAAGTGCAAACTGGCGCCAACTTACCATAGTCATATTTTGTTCATTTTTGATGACCAGAAGAAAGAAAGATTTTATATGTGGATTACAGTTCTACAGTTAATCTTCAAGTCACCTCCTAATGACTCGTAATCCCTGTTTATCATTTCTTATTGTAATGTTTTTTTTTTTTAGTCTTGTTTAATTTCAGACTAATTCCTCTTCCAATACTTGAAATGTATTTGATTACATTAGTGTGATTACCGTACAGCTTTATTTAAGTTTTGAAATCAACATTAATCTAGGTCATTCTTGGATATTCCATTATCTAAAAAAAAAAACAACACTACTGCGGATTCCAGGGGAAAAGATTATTCATATATTTTCTATTATTCTTGATTGGTCTGAACTACCCAAAGCTTTATTTTATTTTATTTAATTAAGCATGAAATGTTTGGAACTAAGAGGTTAATTTGATCAAGCTGGATCCTGCTGCAATAAGTCACAGCTGGATATTTTTTGATCATTTTGCAGCTGTTTAGATTACAAAAAACAAACATTGAGTGTACTGTAGGTGCACTCAATATTCAGGGTCTCTTGTTTTTAATGTCTTGTTTTGAAGTGCAGTGCACTGCTATGGTTTGGTACTGAATAACGTGTTTGTGTTGCTGTTTATTTTATTTGACCTGTGTTAAGCATGGCCTTTTGGTTTTCTCCACCATGCTATTTTTGTACATTTAGTTACACATACAAGGTAGTGGAAACTGGAAAAGCAAGGATTTATCTTGGTACCAAAACTCGATTAATACTGCTGCTAGTTATTTTTGTATGCAAGCTAACCTTTTTTCCTTTTTCTTTTGCAGAATATTCAGATATGTCCTATGACACAGGGCTGAGGGCTGCATATTATTATTATTATTATTATTATTATTATTATTATTATTATTATTATAGTAGTAGAAAATATAAGAAAACCATCAGCTATAATCCTATCATAAACTTTTGAAGCAAATAATTGTATATACAATCCAGGCATAGTTGTTTACCTTTTAATAATAAAATAGATCTATTGTGTATAATGTTATTGCATCAATTACTATGTACTCTTGGTTTAAGTATATGTTTATCCTTATGGAAAATGTTATAAAAACATGAATGTTATATTTTACAGTTTGATAAAATATAAAATATTTTGGTAATATTGGGACCACACACACATTTCAGTTGCTTATTCACAGATTCTATTATTATAATGGAACACGATTGTTTCTGCTGCCTCTTAGCATCATCTATTTATTTATAGTACAACTGCTCTAAATACCCAGGCAACAACATTAAGAACACTGCCTAAGCAAAAATGAATATTAGAATGAATATGCTGCAGCACTAGACAGGAGAATGTAATGTCTGCTCATCAACACCTTTAATAAAACTTGCTTTGTGGTACTGTTTGCTGCACGTTGATTGGCCTCATTTCTCAAAAAATGGGTGGAAATTTTAGATAATTATAAAACAATAAGTTGGTTCTTAATTGTTTCGCACGATTAGCTTATCTGTGATTTTTATCTGATGTGCAAACTGTGATTTTACAAACAGCTTTCAAATAGAATGTCAAATTTAAACAGCCCCAAAGTTTGTTTAAGGGCATATTGTGACATTAAAAAAACAGAAATCTTTGATTTATTCCCTTTTTTACAATGATGTTATCCCAGTAAATGCGTGGGAAAAAAAACAACAACTCTTAAACATTTTTCTAAAGCTAAAAACATAATTGTAGAACAATATCTTGTAACTTTGAATGATTTACCAATTTAGCAGGTGTCAGTTCTGGCTGAGTCAGTATTACTGTATGAATTTCGAATTTAGTCCTATTAAGTATTTCTTAAGAAATAATTTGGGCAAAAAAAAGGCAAAAATAATGTATTATTTCAATAGACAGCTAACATGTACCAAAGCACAGATGTGCACATACAACTATCCTTTATTTATTATGTTTTGACAAAAAAATGGGTAAAATATAGATTTTTTTCAGTGATGTTGGTTGGCATGTCTGATTTTAACCACTTGCAATTTAAAACTGCATGATTGAAGGTTTAAATTGTTACAAATTATTTATTGCAGGATGTTTCGGACAAAAGATTATTTCGGTCTTTGATAATTTGTATTTGATAATATATATTTAAAGTGGCATTTTTGCAACTCATTTGATTAGTTGTTGGTCATCTTGCCAGGACACACTTGTAGGGTTCAATCCTGATTAAAAATAACACGTTTAATGTTTTCTCATCACAAACATTCCCCATTGTAGAAAAACATTTATAATCTCTCAGTGATTGTTATTTTAGGTTCACATATTTGCACCAAGTATGATATTTGTACCAAATGAGATATTCTCCCCTACAAAAAATGTTGAGGGTCTCTTGAGTGTTATTTCCATGTATACTCAACCAGTTGTCTCTAACATATTCCAGTAATAGGAAAACACAAAGTAAAGAGCTGAGAGCTAGCATTGTGCACCTTCAGTTTTTTTAGATACATTATATTGAAATTAACATAATTGAAATCCAATCTGTGTAAGTTAAACAAGTTCACTCTTCCTATGTTGTCATGTAGCAGTGAATGATAATGATAACACTGTCAAAAAAGTCTATTTTATAACTAGGCTTGCTACTATTGATTTTTATTTTTTTGCCAAATCGACAATTAATATCAACGTTTATTTTAGAAATAATCTACCAGACTTTTTATGCCACTGAGAAACGTCTCATTTAGCGAAACCCCTTCTCATAGTCTACATGCAACAAAACCATGGTTACCAACATTCTAATTGAAATAATGTTTGGTTGTAGCAGAGCTATACCTTGTAAAGGTAAAGATCCTACACAAATTAAAAATAATTCTCAAATAAACCGTAGAAAACACAGTATACACAGACTTTTATAGCATAAATTTGCAAGTAAAAATATGCACAGAACATACGCACAGTGTTGACATTAGATAGTTGAACAGAACTAACTTGCACTTATTATCGGAGTCTGAGATCCCCCCTCTCCTGCCAGCACAGTTGGAATCAGTCACTGGAAGGCAAGACAGATGGGCCCACTTTGCCCTGTCAGTCAGGGTATTGTGCATAATATTCATTAAGTGTTTTCCTCTTGTGCACCATTTTCAAATCAAACTAGTAACTGTCACCGTATACCTAAAGGAAAAGCTTACGTACACCTTAACCCACTAATTTCAAAGTAGGTACTTTGAATGACAGGAGCTGTAGCTGGCAAATTAAAGTGCACAGTCGGTGCAGGTCTTGATGATTGACAGTCATTTAAACGAATGAGAGCATTCTAGCGCTGCTTCAGTCAACGATGTCAGAACAGGGTGAAGGTGACAGTGACACTGAAACTACAGGACTAACAGACCACTGATCTGACTGACAGTGACCCCTAGCCATTCAGAATGGAACAGAGACGGGACAGACAGTAAGTATAAAAACCACACAAACTAGAGATGATTTCTAAATGATTATTTTAGGTAAGAAAATTAGAAAAAAACATTGAGTGGTTTTACTGACGTTTATCCTATATAAATTTATTTCAGTCAAACTCATATTTTTGGGGAATTCAACGTTTAACGAGCTTTACCGATTAATATCGAAAAGTAGCAAGCCTATTTATAACTTAAGTATCTATGTTCAGAGCTAACTATCCTGCACTTTAATTTCCCGAAAACTATGCATAATAAAATTGAATTCTGAAATGTGTTCCTTGTGTAAACCTGGAAAAGTGAATATTTTCTGATTATGAATCATCCCCACCATACATCATGTCTCCACCAGGTTTTCAGTGCTAGCTGTGGAAAGTACCCCAGGGTTAGCACTTGGCGGAATTAAGTGTGGTTATGATTGTGTTCTAACAGCAATTGTTCAGAAAAGAGGCATGTGGCTATTGTGTTCAATAGTGCTTAGGCCAGTTTCTACTGACCTGGAGTAACCAGATTCAAATCGCCTGCTCTCCAGTGCTGTCATTTATCACTGAAATGAGAAGCTGTAAAAGGATAATGAAAGAAAAGCTTAACTTGAAGGGTAACTGCCTGTTAAAACGTGTTATCATTTGCATAAACTGTCAGTTTCTTAGGCCATGTAATTGCTTTTAGCCTCTGGCTCCCTTTCAAATTAATTTTAATATTTCACATTTTTTACTAAACTGTAAAACACGCAGTATTCCTGCTCTTTTGACTAATTAAAGCCCCAATATGCTTGAAGCAAGCTGAAATAGATCATTTTAGCACAATTTATTTTATGAATCTCACCAAATGAAATGCCATTTATAAATCAGTCCAACATACTGTACTGTACAGTGCTGTAACAATAATAATAATAATACATTAAATCAATACATCTGCAATAATCCCTTGGTAGAACCTGCTTAAAGGAGGACAGGGAACGTATGCGTTATATTGGGGGGGGGGGGGGGGGGGGGCATTAAACTAAAAGCATATGATTTTGTTTAAAAATAAAACATAGTGCACATATTACATTTATTGAACACTACAGCGAATAGAATATGAAATAAAACAAAAGTACTGTACTGTGTAACTTAAATGTTAAATGCAAAAATCGGTATGGTAATAAACATTTATACAAATGAAATACAACTGGAAAAAATGAATTCAAAGTACGGTACATTGTATTGCCTGCTTATTATATTCAATTTGGACTTTTTAAAAAATGTAAAATCATATTCTGTGTTGTACTGTAATAGTACAAACTAAAATTTAAAAAATGGTATTGACTGCTCTGCCTTGCATATGTGTACAGATCTGGATTTCTATCCTGCTACTGTCGTTCTTTTGTTTCTGTGTCGTTGCTTTGATGTGCTGTGCTGAGTAAATGAGACTTTTTCAAATAAAACAGTAAGCGTCTTAGTTTTTGCAATTGTTATTGAAGCGGGGATTCCACTGTTCCTTTTAAGTAACCAAAGGAGTTTACATGTCAATTGAATGGTTACATTATACTGCTAGATACGTAAGCGGAAACAAGAACTAGCAAGTGTGCACTAATACCTTTTTTATTGAAATATTATTGCATTTTCAATAACAATAGGGTAAAGAAGATCTTCCAAAAAAAAAGCTAAATATACCTTGTATATAATTAGGGCTTGAAATTTTCGGGTTTTTTATTTTCCAAATCTCTACCTCCCTTTAAATGTTAATTAGTAGTTAAGATGTATCCTAATAAACAGACAACTGCTAATTAAAGACTGGGTTTAAGATTATTTTTTTCTTTGCTACAAATCAAGGATATTTTAAATGATGTGTTCACTCCGTACTGGGCATTTTATGATGAAAAGGAAATCTGTCAGGACAACTCTGTTAAATGAGTGAAAATAACAAAAGCACAAAGATAAACTAGGCAACTGCAAGAATGAAATGCAAATAAGATCAACAATGAGCAATTCAGGTAATTTGTCACATCTGTTTGAAATAAAAATGAAGCAAAACAGAATCAGGCTTACTCAAGAAGTTAAAAGCAGGGGCTCCCGAGTGGTGCATCCGGTAAAGGTGCTCCATGTGGAGTGCAGGATGCGCCCTATAGCCTGGACGTCGCAGGTTCGAGTCCAGGCTATTCCACTGCTGGCTGTGGACGGGAGCTCCCGGGTGGGAGGGGCTTAGGTCGGCCAAGGTGTCCTCGGGTCACTGCGCACCAGCAACCCCTGTAGTGTGGCCGGGCGCCTGCCTAACATGCTTGCCTGTATGCTGCCCAGAGCTGCGTTGTCCTCCGACGCTGTAGCTCTGAGGTGGCTGCATGGTGAGTCTGCAGTGTGAAAAGAAGCGGTCGGCTGATGGCACACGCTTCGGAGAACAGCGTGTGTTCGTCTTCACCACTCCCGAGTCAGCACGAAGGTGGTACCGGTGAGCTGAGCCTAAAATAATTGGATATTCTAAATTGGGAGAAAATAATAAAAATAATTGGCGACTACTAAATTAAAAAAGAATAATAATAAAGAAGGTAAAAGCAAGTGACATTGTTTTGTAATTAACAGCTTTTTCTGAGTTTAATTAGGAAACAGAATTGGCTCAAAATAAGTTTAAAAGGACGTCATATAATCACAAATAAAACCTGAAAACTTCAAGGCCTATATTTAATAAACTGTATATAAAGTAAGAAGTAAATAGAGAGGAGTAGCCAGTTATTTAAATACAAGAACAAAATACTATCCAAAAAACTTATTTTTCAATTGACAACAACATTGTTTAATTTACTGTATCAATATTATTCAGGTTGGTCCTCCTGTGGCCTAAATCATGTGATGGCATTGAGGCAATATACAAAGTTCACAATGCAGTCTTAAGGAGCATTATTTTCTTACTAAGTACTTTTCAAACCATATTAACTTAAAACCCTTATGAATAGTTTTATGAAACTTAAATGTTTAGAATTTCTGGAAAAAGGTGGTCCAATTCTAGTCACCATGGTATCTATATACTATATATTGTGACATTAAAGACTTGTCTCCCTTCTTCTGCCTATTCCACTGACAGGGCTACAGCCTCTCAATGTTACATAAACAGTCCCCGGTTGGGGGAGCTGTCTCTCTTCCTCTGGTATCTCGGATAAAGCACTAAAATGACTCTATTCGTTGCCCCGTGTTTCTTGCGACCTTCTCTGTCTAGACTGTTGAGCTATATTTACTGTACTGGTATGTTTTTTATTCGTCTTACAGCGTGTGGTTTTCACTAACTCTGCTGTGCAGAATAAATGATTTTTTTTTTTTGCTATGTGTAAATATCAGCACTTTTTTCCTATGCATCATATATGGACTGTTGGCATGTATATGCATTATCGGAAAAAAGAGCTTTGGGCCTATACAAAAGTAAATGACTTTCAGTGAAACTACTCTGCATTTTTTCGTTTTTTTTGTTTGTTTTTTTTTCCATTTTCTTTAACAGAAAGTAGAGTGAATAAGGAAAAATATCTTCACTAATCCATCCTTGTCAGTGAGTTGTAACACTAATTGGTCTTCTGTTGGTGGTTGAGGGAGATACATTAATTCTGTAGCGTGATGTCAAATGTAACTAGATGATAATTTTAGCAGTGGGTGTAAATATCAAGCTGCTACACTCACGTTGTAGCTAGTCCTCTTGATGTCACTTTCATGTAAATACATTATTTTTTTAGACCTCTGTGAGAACATGAGAAACACTGGTGTTATTTTATATAAGATTAACCAACCTCTGTTAGCTACAGAATGGTGGTTTTAAACATATACAGTGCAGTCCGTTTACAAGAATCACATCCGTCCCGGGTGTTTTGATTCTTAAAAGTGGTTGATACTTAAAAACGGACCGATATGATTACTGTGGTGCAGAATCAAACTTAGTATGAGAATGATAAGCGCTTATTCCCTGGTTGCAGTGTAATGGGTTGACCACTAGATGTCACGAGTTTCCGCATGAATGCACACCCACGAAAAATCCACAGCTGCTTTCCTTAACAAATTATGGATAACAGTCATTTGGTCAACTGCTTGTTAAAGTAAATGACACCTCGATAGAAATGGCTTAGCCGATAGCTTTGTGATGGGGGTATAGAGGTGTAAGGAAGCAGAATAACAAAAAGAAACCAAAACTTGAGTAAGAGATCTAGTGTTTGTTCCACACGAAGTACTGTTAGTTAGTGCTCCAGCTGAGAGCTAGGTTTATTTTGTTTGTTTTATTAGCAGTGGTTTCACCACCGCAGTGTAAGAAAAATAAAACCAACACTGGTTTAAAACTGTAAATCAAGACTCCAGCCTGATAATCTACACTGTCCTCGGCCACTCTGTCACATTACAATTAGAAAAAAATGTTCCATCAGCAAGTTAAATACAGTATACAGATGTCAATGGTGCTCAATCATTGAGGACAATACATCACAATACATCTGTGGCTTACTTATTTTCTGTTGCGATGCAAATCTCAGTTTTTCATTAAGCGGAGATGCAAAGCTCTTCAACCCCCCTTCCTCCTCCTCCTCCTCACCGCGCCGCGCTGCAATCCCACTCCCTCTACATGCATATCACACAATAACACTGCTGTACTCAGTATGTATTCAATGAATGTGTATTCACTTTATTGAAACACATTTTCACTAACAGAGAACACAAAAAAAAACATACCTGCACAACGCAGTGGCGCAGTCACGTGTGATTACAAACAATGCAGTGTTTCCTGCATCATTGCACTATCCACACTGCGTACGTGCCTAATCACACGAGATGTGATCAAATTCAAATTAAAAAACAGCTTATAAATCAGTACTTTTTATACTCGCTATCATAGTAGTTTGTAAATACATTTGTATTTCTCAGAATATATAAATGGACTATTGTTTTACAGGTGTGTAAATGGACTCCTCTTGTCTTGTGTAATGTTAAATTAGTGAACCCTTCTAAAAAATGACCTTAGTAATATTGCTTTTGTGTATCCAGCACTATTGTTAATGCAACTGTAAACAACCTAAGTTCACTAGAAAATAAATTAAATTTTAAAAATTTGGTGACAAAACTGTGCATTTTAGAAGCATTTTCTATTAAACCTGCAGCAAGCGAAGGGATTTAGTAGCTGAAACCCCGAAATAGAACAGGTGGCTTCAACCAGGCAATATACTTAATCAAATTATTTTTTTATTGCCTTAGTCTCCTGTTCTCATTGCTGCTCAACAAAATGACCACCGCGCCCTTCAGCAGGGGTTCTCAACCTCCATCCACCCCCCTGACACCCGCCACCCGCCACCACAATAGCAATAGTTATAATTCACATATCAGAAATCAACCAATCACATTGAAGTATTTCCCAAAATTCCAATACATCTTATCCTGTGTACAGATGTCAACTTTTTGTTTTTTATACAATGATGCACCTGCACAATTGCTTTTTTCATGCACCACACATCGATTCATTTTATGTACTGAACAATGGCATATAATGCTGCGGGGAACTGAACTGTCACTTATTTTTAAACACAAAATTGCCCTTTCTTGGGTCTCTGCTTTATTAAGCACAGTTTTCCAGACTATATATGCACAGGTATCATAGATAAAATGAAATAAAAAAATAAATAAATAAATAAAAACATTTGTGAGTTAGTTAATTTCCCATTTAGACTTATGTTTAACATTGTATTTAGAATTATTTTTATTATTACTATAATTACTACATTATTGGAATTTTAGAACGATCGCCATACGATCCCCAGTTGATAACCGCTGCTCTACAACTAGAGCGTAAACAAGTCGTCCAGCCTGTAAAATAATAGGATTTTCAATCAAATATAAACAAGTAGTATGGTGATGTCACCAATAAATTATGCAAATGAGTACCATCGAAGGTTTGAACCTTCCTTCAGTAATGTGTTCCGAACCTTCGAAGGTCAAAATGTACCCTTCGTTGCAGCCCTAGAATATATAGTATGATTTTAATATATTTTTTTAACATTAAAACTTCAGTTTGTAATTTAAAAGGCTATATTGTAAAGTCATGCCAAAATATAATTAACGCGTGTCATGTGTAGCTGACAGGTAGAGAGAAAAAGGAACAGTCATTCACATTATGTTACTGTGGTCTGATTCACTCAGGCATCTCTAGGCCTTACCAAAACATTATTTAAAAAGAACAAAGAGGAGCCAGCACTCTGGGCCTTTGCTTAAGTACACTGAGAGCCTTCTCTCTCCAGGCAGGGTAGCACATCAGTAACACAGTGGGAAGTGGCACCAACAGAAGGTAAACACAGGTCAGAAACAGAGCGCCCAGTAGGAGGTGGGGTACAGATTTTCAAGCACAATAAAAGAAGTTGAGCTCCAGATTATTAAGTGAAGCATACCATCACATCAACCTTAATGAAAAAAAATGAATAAGTCAATCCCCAGATGCCTCGCAGATGGCACCTAAATGATAATGTCCCTACTAGTCAACATTTAATATAACATGTTGAATGGATTACTCTTCCAAAGAACTCTCAGTGTAACTACATCTGATGGGAAAATGAATGCAGTCTTTAATCCTTGACACTTGAAGTCTGGAAATTAAATCTGCACTGTGGTTAACTGCAACTTTCTCTCATACTTTGATAGGATATACTTTGGTTTAACTGGATAAAGAAAAGCCCTTCATGATTTATTTAGTGACCAAAGTTTTATTAAACTTTTATTCAAGAATGTTAAACTTTAACACTAACACCTTTTTTTCTGCTTTTCCTAAAGATACAATTGCTAGGGTTTCCAAATGTTAGTTATTCTCTTACCCACATGTCATTCGTGTTATTAGTTTCCAGTTCTGTCTTGCTTGCATATTTCATCACATCCATGAAACTACAAAGTTTAAAATGTTTGGGCTAAAGATTCATAGCCACTTGACATACTTGAAGGCCAATACAACATGCACTTCAAGTCTGACCTTAGTCGCTGTAATGTTTAACCCTTTCAGTCCTCAATTATTTAACATAAGACAAAAAGATAGGGTTAATTTGATTCTAATGTTATTGAGTTTGTTGATGTCTGCATTTTGTTTATCAATTTGGTAACAATTAGTTTCATATCGTAGTATGTTGATTCAGTTTGTAAAAAAATAATGTATAATGTTGTTCTGTTAGGAATTCATTAGTATAGTACAGATCTGGCCAAAAGTTTTGTATCACCCTAGAATTTTAGGATTGGGACATTAATTTAAAAACAAAAAAATGATTTCAACATAATTGAGATATTTTGTTTAACATCATGTAATCAAAGAAACTATAAAATGATAGTGGAAGCCATAATAGTAGTACTTAGTATTTGCAGTGCATTCCATTGTGTTTTAAGACTTCCTTAATTCTGTCAGGCATGGACTCAATGAAGCACTGAAGGGTTGAGTTATCCTTTAGATTCCTTCATGCAGACTTTACACTTGATTCCAGTTAATTTCAGTTACACTGTTGACTTTTCCTGATTTCCTGTCGTATCAGACCTCAAACATTCTCAATAGGATTGAGAGCTGCTGAATTTCCAGGCTAAAATTGAAATGGCGTGATACTGTTGTCATCTCACCATTGTGGTTCACTTGTTTGGCTCCATGGCAAGGGGCTTCATCATCTTGGAAGTAGAAATCACCATTGGGAAAATGGTTTCCGAGACATAGGTAGGTGGTTTTGGAGTGTTTTAACGTACCCGTCCTTGCTGTCCCCTTGGGTAAAAAGTGTAGATATATACACACAGACAACAATTAAAAACATACATGCCTGTGAATGTGAATCATCATATGGAAGGAAGCGCAAATGGATGGAGACACAGATGGATCACATTTGTTTAATATAAAGCTACGTCTTAGTTGGTGCTTCTCTTGGCGAGAGCCGAGTTCAAATCAGCATGAAGTTTTAACATCTACTCTCATGCAATGGAAATATATATATATATATATATATATATATATATATATATATATATATATATATATATATATATATTCACTTAAATTGGAAACAGGCTTAAAAGTGGAAAACTAATCAGTACACTATAAACACCTTACACTCTCAATGGACTGCTGTGGTTTACGACAGATTAAGACTACATTTGAAGGTTTAAAACTAAGCATATGTGTCAAATGTCATATAGTTGGTTCCATTTACTATGATGGCAGAACCAAGCTTATGTTCATCAGCTGAACAGAAGGTAATACGAGTCAGATATTAACCCTTTGCGGTCCTATGTCGGACCAGGCCAGACATTACAATTTTCCCTTTCCGGTCTGATGTTGGACCCTGTCCGACATCATCAAAAAGATGTAAAACACAGGTCTCTAGTTGTTTTTTCTCCGGAAAAAGCGGAGAAAACCATTCAATGGCCGAGTGAGACTGATAGGAGCAGAGAGAAGCTGAAAAAAGGGGTGGATCTGAGCAATACACATAGCCCCAGCAGCACAGAGATAACACAAACATAAACAAACAAGATAGCTGCTTCTGCATCCAGCGCTCAAAGAATATAACGGACAATTGCAGAGCTTTTTGAGATGTTATAGTAATAAAATGACTTGGATCGCATTATTGAGGAGTTTGGTGATAAAACGAGTGATCAGGAGATGATTTATCAGTATGCACAACTATGAAGAGGTATGTGAAAAATACAGTGAACAACGGGTGGGGCAGGGCTGGAGATGCAGTACTGAGTGTCCTGTTGATATGCAGTGCCTATTAAACCTGTTTTACTGTGAAAAAAAATACTTTTAAACAGCGCGTGTGAAAATAACTTGGACCTGACGCACCTGAGACGTGCTGAATAAATGCACCAAGATGAGTGAAATGACTTTTTTTTTAAATGAGTATGATTAGGTTTGAGTAGCATCACTGTCAAAAAGATGGTGCAACCTGGCACAGTACTAGAACACCCAATCTGCCATATCTCAAGAATGCCCAACTAGACACACAGTCAGTCCAAGTCTGGACTCCATATTCCACGTAAAGGGTATGCTACATCTAAAGGATACTCTAAATAATTGCTCTTTAAAATTCAACATTGCTACGAAAGGAATGCTTTTACAAAAATATCTTAGTCTTATTTCAAAAACCCTTTTTATCCCCTGTGAAGAAGGCCTGCACCCATATCAGCTGCTGTACATGATGGGAGTGCTTATACATCTGTTGGTACATTGCTCTATTGTTATGTTCTTTCAGTCTAGCACAGCAGAGAGCCCGGAGAGCCACATCATTAAATGGTGCATTAAGTGTAAGTTGTTGATTCATTGCTCAAATGATAGACAGAAGAGAGAGACTCTCAAACATAGTATTTCTTTAGGGAGATACTTTCTGCTCAAGTGAGTGTGTCATTCTCTTTGTATACTTAAACATCTGCTTAGAGTTGGATTTCCAGCTTGTTTGTAGAAGCCAGTCAATGTTTTGAACCTGTATGCTTAACTAAGCTCTTGTACTGTCCAAGTGTGCAAACTAGACTAGGCGATAGCCATGTTTATTTTGTCACCCAAGGTATTTATTTTATGCTGAATCTAACAAAGGGGACTTCCATGCACTCTTTGCTTCCTTTGTCATTTGTCTGTACCAGTGACACAGGTCCCCAGGCCTGCTGAAAGCCCCCAGAAAAAACATATTCTGTGTTATTACAGCTGTGACTATCACTCTTTACACTTTACTATGACTACAGTATATGAGTAATGCACTTACACTTGAATTAAATTACTGTACTGATAGAAAGCAGGAGTAAGCAGATCAACTAAATGAATTTCATGTCTTAAATACATGCACAATATATGAAACTACCTCAATCAATAATCAGAAGCATCTAAATAAAAGCAGCTTCCAGATATTTGTACTTCGACTGCAGTCATTACAATGTAATTTTTTTAAATTAATTTTGGAACCAGGTAGTAAGCACTGTCAAGTTGGATGAGGGTGCCCATGTCTTTTGCAGCTAAACACAGTTGTTGTGTTTTTTGTGGCTAGGCCCGGTTCACTGCTTATTCCAGGTTTACTCTGGCTCGGGACCTCAACTAATGTTTTATTTTCTTCTGATACTTTTGCATTTAGTCATTAACCTGTGATAATGTGTTCTCCTGTAGCCAGTTTAGTATTATTAGTATCTCATATTCAAATTGTAGAGTAGGTACAGTAACAAACAGAAGTGAATAACTCAATACAACAATCACAGTAATTAAAATGTGATCATCTTTTTATTAGCCAAAAACGTCAAGCCAAAACTGTCGAGGTGGGGGTGGGGGTGGGGGTGGGGCATTGAAGACATGGTGAAAATATAGTCATGCACTTTACTATGTACAATTACAGTGCAACAAGTATTCACATATGTATTATGACTCCTATTGTAACTGCAGCTCTATCATTTATGTATGTGTTCAATAAAAAAATAAAAAAATAAAAATCAAGTTTACTTTTGAAAAGTCTTTTTAAGAAAGTGATATCAGTTAGTTAATGTGCGTATCAGTAAACTACAAATACATCTCTACCCTGCATTAAGTTTAATATATTGATTTAGCATGCCAGATGGAAGTACTTATTAATTATGGAAACACCTACCCATCTTTCATTAATTTATAATTTGTGATGCTATTGTCTTATTGCACATGGAAGATTTTACCCAAGTACTGGAGAACTGGAGAACTGATAGTAATTACTTTTTTAATCAAACATCTGTGTAGCATCAAAGCACTTTTGAAGTAAAAAGCTTAATTCTAACATCATTATTGTTTTTCTCATGAGACCATGAGTATTAATACTCAAATGTATTCAAGTGATTAGCCTTTTTTTTTTTGCAGCAACACAAACAATTATAGGTATTATGAAAACAACCCTATATACAAACAACATTTCTTTATATAAGGCTTGCTGGATAAACTAAAATGACCTTGGAAAGCATAGCTAAAATGCACTGAAGTTTGTCATTATTGTGTAATTCAATTGCTGATTGAGGTTTATCTGGCTATCAGACTGGAATTATAATAATTGTATTATATTGTATGCTGGTGGGATTTACAACTGGGACCAGATATGATATGAGAATAGCAATTCATTTCTTATCTTTTGTCTTGTAACTTTGACCACGTCAATGGGCCTCTGGGTGACAATCTGTCTTCTTATTCCCAATTGGAAGTCAGTGGATTTGTGTTTCTGTTCTTTCACTTTTGTATTGATGATAGCACTTGTGACATGAAAAATAAACAAAAAACATGCATCACCTCACAATAACATTATCTTAGATTACTAGCACTGCTTTTGCTGACCAATAAATAACTGTGTGACAGAAAATCTACAGTAAGTTACCATTGACTCCATAAAGGATTATAATATGATTGGTCAAGCAATTTTGCTGCTGATTTTATCATTAAAACCCAGATGACCTAAAACTAAAAAATTTCCATCATTATACTAAGGAAACCATTGTTAATTGAATAAACTATGGTAGTTGTCTAAATAATCAAGTGCCAGCCCATATCACTGAATAATTCTAAATTAGGGGCACCATTTCTCAACATTTGTTATTTTTTCAAGGAACCTAAACATACCACTGGATTTTTGAGTCATTACTCTGTTTAAAAATAGTGATTAAAGTAATACATTACTCAAATGTATTTCACATGTTCAAAGTATTTGTTTTAGGAGACAAAATAGAGGAATTTTAGCTCCCTTTAAAGTTGTGATTTTACAGATTTGAGCCAGTACAATTTTCAGTTTAGTAGTTCACGACAACCCCCTGAACTTTAGTGATTAATAAAGGAATGAACTGAATTAATTTTGTGTATTTTATAATGAATTG
Organism: Acipenser ruthenus; assembly: GCF_902713425.1. Taxonomy (NCBI): domain Eukaryota; kingdom Metazoa; phylum Chordata; class Actinopteri; order Acipenseriformes; family Acipenseridae; genus Acipenser; species Acipenser ruthenus. Next base: position 49,345,737 of record NC_081196.1, read on the forward strand.
GCAAATTCAACATTTGCTTCAAACTCTTGTCCAAGGTTCTATTGTCTGGCCATATATTGACTTCTTGGAAAAGGCTGTGAAAAGCCAAAGTCATGGCAAAAATAGGACATACAAATCAAGGGCTGCATAATATACGTGCATTTATCCACCTGGAGCCTACCTACAGTAAAGCCCATGAAACACCAGACAATTCTCTGACAATGTTTTCAAGCAAATACTGTATATCTTCAAATGAACGCTGCCCTTAAATAAACGGCACACACAGTTACCAGATTTGTATAAGAGGCCACCCCCAATAAATGCTGCACTCATCAACAAACACATAAACAGAAAACAGATATACCACATTGGACAAGGAAGGTTGCAGCCCTCAAAAACTGTGCTACTCCCAATAAACACCACCCTCGAATAAGCGCTGCCCTTGAATAAATGTTGCTGCAGAGTGTAAGGAAATTTGATAGTCCATATTAATATATTGTACGTATGGTACTTTGAATGGAGAGATATTGAGCACAGAGTTTAGGTGGGGTATTTTGGAATGCAGGGTCTGTCTCAATAAATTGCAGATTTGACTAGAGGTAGAGCAAATATGACCATTTAAGGGCATTTCTGAAGAAGGTCTCCTGTTGTGCTCTGTTTGGTTGCATGGGGGGATGGGAGAATCTCAGAGAAAATACAGATGCAAAGGAATGTGTGTGAGGCTTGGAAATTGCCATGTACACAGGTATAGTGAGGAGGGGTCATAAATGACATCATTAAAAGGGTGTGTTTTGGAATCAACAAAACTAAAGTGAATGCAATGTCTGGTGCTCAGTTCTACCAATCTCACTGAAGCCCAGAGTGACGCGACTCTGTACAATAGTTCTATTCTTGTATTACAGCAATAAACATATTTTTGACTTTCACTAATATTGTTTTTCAGTTTTCATCAATTTTTCCTTACATGCGTTAATTTGAAGGTGGTTGTAGTGGATATGTATAAGCATTTTTCTACCAAATTAAGATAGTTTAGACTGTGTGGCTTGAACTAAAGTACTTAAAATGTCACCTGCAAGTAGCAGAAACAGAAAGATGAAAATCACTATCAGCAACAAGCAATGCAAAATTGATGCATTCTTTATCAGGGTTTCAAGAGAGAAGTGTGCCTTGATTGCTATACAGATGATCAAAGTTCAGGGGCTATTTGTTGTAGGGACGTGACATTTGGATATTATAAATAACATGCATGGTGAATTTGACAGGGGATCTTGATTTTTACACCCAACTTGTTCTGCCTAGGGTACCAGATCCAGAATGTATTTAATTACAAAAGTGCATACATCCTATGTTTGTGAACTGTTTGCAGACATTAAAATGTAAAGTAATGCACTTAGCATATGGCTTATATTAGGGTATGTACATACAATATATACAATTTTCATAAAGTCAGAAGTTCAGAAAAGTAGTTACCGGTAGTTACTTCAGCTGATTAAGCTGCTTTACCCATGATAAATCATATAAATAAGTACAGAGTTTAGAAAAATTAATTACAACCCAAGTATCCGCCTGATAAGAAATGTTGCTGATAAAACGAATAATCGGTTGCCATGGTAACTAAACCCAGATAAACTGAGATGTATGCCTGTAATGAATAAAGAAAGAAAGCCCCCAAAAAACACAGCATGGCAGGACAACATTTGCATTTTCAATAACCTATTAACATACAAAAAGGTTTCCAGAATATTTAAGAATCCAGATCATAAGAATAACTACATGAATTACATGTGAAATACAAAAAACAGTGTGCATAAGGTGGATAATGTAAGTAATAAAGAATAGCATAGCTCTCAAATTTCTACAGACCAGAAGAATGGTTTATATAGGGGTTCCATTTCTGAGCAGCACACACATGCCTGTAGCACAGAAAAGCTGTTGTCCACAAATTGGTCTACAGTGCAACATATTGATATTGATTCAATGAAAGTGCATTGGCCCTGTGACAAGTATGCCTAAAGTATATATTGAAACCGACCATCATTGACCTTTTTTTAAAATGTTTTTAAAATTAGTTTACTTTGACAGTGTTACTCCTAGAAAAATATTTTCAAAATGCAATACACCTCCAACCCCGTTTCCATAGCTTTTTCTGTTACCAAAAAAATACATATTAATTAAAAAAAACATATTACAAAGCTACAAGATCGTAAGACATTTTATAACATGAATAAGCTTTTCAGCCCTTCAGAGCTCACAATGTTCCTATAAACTAAGTCATGTATGTCTAGCAGCTAGAAATATTACAAGGTATTATAGCTAATTTATTCTGCACATTTAATATTAAATAATGGTAGCTAAGTGTTGCTAGTTTTCTGGGATTTCAAACAAAAACTACAATTCTATTGTTTTTTTTTTTTTTACTTTAAAACTAAATAAACAAGCCTGCTATGTAATTTTAACTTTTCTTACATTTCAACAAAATATGTACCAAAAGAAGTGTTTTTTTTTCTTTGTAACAGATTTTTTAAGCAACTGCTTCAAATTGTTTTGAACCTTGAGAAAGTCCATCATAGTCTTTTGTTTCAGTGAGGCAGAATATGTTTTAAATAAAGTACCATCTTGTTCACAGTTACAGATGTACAGTAACTATAAAACTGAGTGACCAATTACCAGCAAAATAATCCCAAAAGTAGTAAGTAGACATGCCAGTTTAGATGAAAAACAATTAAATGACCTGGAAGATAGCAAAACACGAAAAAGAATCGCTGTCTTTATACTCACTCCAAATTTGTCACTTCAAATAATGTTGGATCTTTTCAATGGCAATGCACAATTCAGTATTTACTTTTGCATGTTTGAATTAAATCAATTTACTAAGCTTAACTTAGTGTGTAGTTCAAAGTTATTAATGGGACTACTTTTGCGGTCCCTATTGGCATAGATATTTAATAAAAAACTAATTTTCTTGCCAAAAAAATTACTTCTGTTTTTTTTTTTTTAAATCCACTGTTTGACCTGGATTATAAATGCAATAAGGCCCTTCAGGGTGTCCATATATGTCAAATAATATATATATATATATATATATATATATATATATATATATATATATATATATATATATATAATCCATACAATATGTATGTTTGTGAAGAACTGTGCAGGGTAACCTCTTCACTTTGCTGCGTTTTATCCAACAGAAATTATAGTCCAGTCTGAATTACTGTGAAATAAAAAAAAAAAAAAGACTTATCTTTATTTACAATGTGCTATAATAGTATTAGCAAGACTCATACATTTAGGTTTTAGGTTTCTGTTGTATTACTGCTGCACTCTGAATGGCACAGAGGGTAACATCCTTGGATTCCACTGTGTAGCACCGGATCCATTTCTGGGTTGGGAATATACTATTTTTTTAAAGCGCTAATATGTTTTTTGGGGTTTTTTTATGTTAGTTTTGCTAGGATTTCATTGATTGTCACGTACATGTGTTACAATTATTTTGCGTAAAGGAAATACGCTAGGGTCATCCTAAGGAGGAAAGAGTGAGTTGTAAAATAACAGTTATATATGTGTTCAATGTGGGAGATATAAATACTCCTGGAGCCTTTTTCAGTGAATGAATCAATAACCCACTGTTGCTACCGTAAGCACCAATTCTGACTCACAGCCCTCTTAATAGATAATTATACGTTTCTTAGTAGATCACAACTGTTACTGGTAATAAATCACAAGTAAAAGTTAGAGTTATATACATAATTAATGTGTCTTGTTTAATTTTGCCTGGGTGTTTTTAAAGTGTCTGAGACATGTCAGACAAACACAGATTAAACTTTTATGAATACTGACCTTTTTTGTTAAGTTTCAAATTACTTTGATTGATTTTTTCTTGACTTAAGAAACACAAACATGAATTACTGCTTAAAACTGATAATCATGATCTCTTCCTTTGCAGCTCTAAGCAGATCAGATAATTTAATTAAAACAGGTTTTGCCGTTCAGAACTTAATTCCACAATGAGTTCACATATTCAGTCCAATTGCATTTGTAAAAATCATATGTAGTTTATACAATTAGACATTAATAATACAGTTTTAAGATATTCAAACCCCACAGTAATATAATGTGTGGATATAGTCAGTGTTACAGCCATACAACTTTATATAAATATGTATTGCTATTTAACCTGTTAGATTGTAATGCAGGTTTAATTATCAGCTCTTTTTAATTTGAAGTCTTTATTAATTAGGTAACACAAACAAAATGTACAAATATGGCACTTGAAGACTATTTCTGCTATGTATGCTTTGTCATAACTAATGCAGTGATAATTAAAAATGAGATTTTTCATGCAGACAAAATTTCAGACAGATAGTTATGCTGTGAGAATGCTTTATTTATTTTTTTTTTTTTTTTTTTTGCAGTTTATCTCACAGGTTTGCCAGATTGAGAGTGACTGAGCAGGCTGTAGTGTTTAGAGAAATACAAATACTGTACAGTTTCTAGTTGCAGTGTTGTATGTATTCCTGCAATAGCTTTCATAATATAATCACCTATTTTGCATTCCTATATCCTTGAACAAAAATCAGCTGGGTAATAAAGACAAACAGTTTCGACCAGTTATTTCTGATGGATTTCTGATCGGGTACAACATAAGTCTGTTTGCATCCAGATAAAACACAATGTTGCCTCTAACAACTAATGAATATCTAGCTTTGCATGTATGCAGTGGTTGTATTAAAGACAGTGAGAACATAATGGAATGTGGAGCAAACGTTTTAAGAAGAGTTACAAGGCACTGCCAAATCCGGACCCTAACCAGGACCCTAACCCTTACCGTAACCCTAACCCCCCTCCTTCTGACCCTAACACTAACCCTACAGTCCCTAACCCAACCATTTATTTATTAATGAAGTGGCCATCAGGTTAAAGTGTAAAGTTAAACCTTATACTCAATTTGACTAAGATTCAGTTAATATCCGAAGGAACTCTGTATGTCCAGTGTTGCCATTTAGAAGTTATAGCATTCTATAAATTAAGAGAACAGATTGAATTTGTCTCCACATTATTTCCTTCTGTGTCTCATTTAGACCTCTATTTCTAATTATATCCTGCAGCATTTTTTTTTTTTTGCAGATTGATTTGTTAAACATATATATTACATTCTTAGTATTTATCAAGCAAAAATGTATAATTTTATGGCGAGGTAACAAGTTTTGAGGACCATTTCTTAAACTATTCATTTTCATGGCCCATTTGATAATGCTTACAGCTTCCCAAATCCCTGCTCAAGTTAAAATATATTGTATATGCAATGTGTAATTTGATTTGATCATGTTGTCCATTCAGTAAAGCTACGTCTTAGTTGGTGCTTATCTTGGCGAGAGCCGAGTTCAAATCAGCATGAAGTTTTAACATCTACTCTCATGTAATGGAAATCAGTGTTTACATTTACTGTATGTTTCAAACATACCTCCTGCTCTTCTAGGTTGTATACTAACATTATAACCAATTTCAAAATAGTGGGTGTGCAAAACAGCGTTACAATTTAGTGGTACACTAAAATTGTATCCTGCAAATGCCATTTATTCTAACCTCTTCACCCAGGTTATGAAAGGGCTTAATCAGTATGATAAACTCTTACATTCACCGTCTGATACTAGGCCCCAATCTTTCAAACACGCCATTCCTATTCCTAAAATAGAAAACTATGGTATATGTTTATGTTATATAATACCTACAGAATAGGAGAAGTCAATATAAATACCAATATAGATATGGCTTACTACTTCCTTCTTACTTACACATAATACAGTATACACTGCTGTATAGCCATGTCATGTGTGATGGAGGATCTTTGCTGCAGGAAAATGCGATACCTAAAGTACGTATGAAATGACGATTCACGCACAGCACTGGTGCTCACACAATAGCAGAACTTACACTTATAAAGCATTCTCAGTGTCTTATAGATTGAAGTCAATTGGCACTCTATAATCATTCCACAATGTGTCTGGAATATTTTAGATGTGAAGGGCAATAGTGTTTTCAACTATTTCATTTATTTATGTTGTGTCAGTAGGGTACGGTATACATTATTTGCTCTCTTCCTTGTGGGGGAGATATTGCTTTTAAGATACCGTAGGTAATTTTGTTCATAATATTTTAATATCTCATTATCTCCCCTCCACCAGACCAACTTCACTCTTTCCATTAGCAGCCCTTTTATGATGATTAATTCATGGGTACAGTTGTTAAAAGTATAACATGTGAGAACAAGTAAAGAACCAGGTCAGTAGTGTGAAATAGCTTGATACATGTTAAATACAGTCCTCTTTACAATGCCATAGTTGGGAGATATAGTTAAGAGACCATGCAATTTATATGTTGCATTATAATGAGAATACAAGTGTGAATGGAATGGTATTATGGGACAAATTGGAGCCATGACCAGTATAAAGGGCTGTCTTATATTGGGGGGGTATTATAGATTACATATCTCTGGCTGAGAAAAGTGAAGAAAAGCTGACTGATGTTATCTATTGGTAGCTATTTTGTAAAGTACTCGATTTATAAATGTTATATTCTGCAAGTCACTTGATCAATATAGTAACCTAAAGAATACAACAATAAAACCCACATGATTCCAAACCTTTCAGTAAAGAGAACTGGTTTGTGTGTTTGTTACAGCGAAGCTTATCAATCTGACATAGCAGGGTTCTTATAGCCCGGAGCTACCCAACTTCCACAGCTGCCTACTGCAGTCATTGCTTTTGTTCAGGACTTTGTTTTCGATAGACCCCACATAACATAAACGCTTCACACATTCAATTAATGATTTTAAACAACACATCATTATTGCAAAAGGTCATTCACCTCAGGTATCCTGGACTTTTATGGTCGTTAACAAATAAATTGGATCAGACATGGCAAAATTAACAGCAGCAGTGTGGAGTAGTGGTTAGGGCTCTGGACTCTTGACCGGAGGGTTGTGGGTTCAATCCCCAGTGGGGGACGGTGCTGTTGTACCCTTGAGCAAGGTACTTTACCTAGATTGCTCCAGTAAAAACCCAACTGTATAAATGGGTAATTGTATGTAAAAATAATGTGATATCTGTATAATGTGAAATAATGTATAATGTGATATGTTGTAACAATTGTAAGTCGCCCTGGATAAGGGCGTCTGCTAAGAAATAAATAATAATAAAAAATACATAAACCTGGCAAGAGACACTGAATTACTCTCTAAACCTCATGGGGCTTTTTTTTAAGTTCAGGGTTGAGGTGCAGTGTGGAGTAGTGGTTAGGGCTCTGGACTCTTGACTGGAGGGTTGTGGGTTCAATCCCAGGTGGGGGACATTGCTGCTGTACCCTTGAGCAAGATACTTTACCTAGATTGCTCCAGTAAAAACCCAACTGTATAAATGGGTAATTGTATGTAAAAAAATAATGTATAATGTGATATCTTGTAACAATTATAAGTTGCCCTGGATAAGGGCATCTGCTAAGAAATAAAATAATAATAACAGTAGGAGAGGCTTCAACAGGAGAACACATTATCACAGGTTAACTAGTGTGAGCATTAATGGTATTGGCAGAAGGATCACATTTCTGCTCCAGTAATGGAGTAATTTGTTTAAACTTCCAAGGAACACTTTGATTGACCTTGAAAGGGAATTGTTGTCCTGGCTTATCTTTATTTGGTTGCTTGCTGTAGGTTTTACATTTACTTGAAATGAATCATCAGCCATTAAAATTCTTTCATGCAAATTATAATACAAATATAAAACATCACCCTGAGAGAATGAGGACAAACTTCCTGGAAATGAACTGGAAATCAGCTAATGACAAACTTTGATCAACACAACAGAGTTCAATTGGTTTGCAATCCCCTGTAAAAGGGCACCTGTAATTCAGCAGCACAGGGAATCTGGAACTGGAATGATGTTGTTATACATGTTGATCATTATAAAGAAGAAAAAAACAGTTTGTACTTTTTAATAGTATCCTGCTTTGTTAAATATCATAACTATGAAGTTTCTTATCACGTCATAGTTGCATGTCTTATACCGCTATAATAGTCTTAACACCACCTTGGATTTATGTTTTTATAAACACTAACATAACAGCAAAAAAAGCACAACGCTTTAAATAGTTGTTTATGTATATTTTCATAGCGTAGCATACATACATCTTCACATGTCTCACTTCCTATGATAAACTATAAATCTGTTTTAATACCACCACCGAAAATCACTGACTGCACTGTCAGTGGTAGGTGTGGTTCTCAGTATTAACACACCAGCAGTCCAGCTATGAATAATGCCCTGCATAAAACAGATCTCAAATCACAATGATTCACTTAAAGTGCTAATAGCGGAAGTCTTCGTTCATCAAGGGCGCTGGAACTAGGGGTCCTGGGGGTGCGGCAGCATGGTTTTGCTTTGCATGGCTCTGCATGGCTTCCATCATATACAGGGGTTACAGTTTTGTTCAATGGTTTTCAGCACCCTCACTTTAAAAATTGCCACTGTAATTCATGAAGCCTTTTTTTTTTTGTTCACGCTGAGGAAGCTTATTAGCAGTTTATCTCCTTTTAGTGAAGAAAGAAATTAAAGCAGGCAGTGTAGCATGGAAAAGAAAATTAGGTTACATGGTTTAGTGCACCACCTCAAGGTCTGTAGCATAGCTAATATTAAGGGTGCCAAGCTACAGTATATTCTGATTATTACTGATAAAAAAAGGAAACGTTTTAATGGAATAATAGAAAATCTGATTTAAGACACTCATATGAAATAATATTATCAATAATTGTATTTTACCCCAGACTGTGGCTACGAAGAAAACATTCCAATATTACAATCTATTGATCAGCCTGGCTGACTGTATTAACCCTCATATTAACTGAAACACTCCAGGAAACAGTATGTTACCATCACTCACAAACAGCCATTTTGGATAAAATAATGAGGAAGTTCAATAATAATTGTTTCCTGCATGAAAAATAGCATTTAACTTGTCCTTAGGTTAGCTATGGTTGCCAAACTGCTGTGTAGGATTTTGTTTTAAGATGTGCCAGTTAAAAAGAAAACAAAAAAAAAAAAAAACATTTCAATGGGGAATAAGAAGGTTTCTTGCAAGTGCATGACTGGCCTTGATTGTTTAAAACATCAGGCAAGTGAATAAAACTTTGATGCTAAGACTGCTAGAAAGATGTCTTGTAAAAGCAGTTGGAAGCATTTAAAGTACCTCTGGGAAGAGAACATTAGGACAAATCTCACTTTATATTACTACAGTATTATTATTATTGTTTCATGGTAACTGCTCTAATATCAGTAAAGGTCACTATCAAACTACATTGTTATACCTACAAATGAGTATAGAAAGTCAGACATTTGAGAAAATTGTAAAATGCATGTGTTTTTACTTACTAAAGTTTTTACTAACATTTAATTCCAGTTCTTTAAATTTAGTCGAATACAAGCACTTCTCCTTGTTCAGGCTGGTTATTTGCCTTCACTGAACCCTCTCTCCTAAACAAAGGATTTGGTTCCCCTTATATACCATGTGGCTGATGTTTGATTGACCATCAGTTAGTCACTCAAGACTCAGTTACATCCCACACGTGGATCTGGCAGGGACAGATTAACCCCATCACTGCCAAACTTAAATTCCAAACAATCAAACATTATTTGTACATCACAAATCAACTGATTTGGACGTGCAGGGCTTCTGCCCTGCCACAATAACAAAGAAAACTCTCTAATGTAAAACATTTGACACACCTAAAACAGGTATTAAAACCTATTAATTTGAACAAACAGGGCTGATGTGACTAGTCTTGGTTATAATGTACTTCTCAGGGTTTTCTGACTTAACCTTAAAAGACTCAAGCCGTGCTCTCATGATTAATAATGTCTCCACAACATTACTGCAAATAACTACTTTGTAATCCACCTATTAGTTTATATCTATCGTCCTGTTTTTTTTTCATATACATTTTTTCATATAAAAACTGTTGACATTATATACTGGGTATATAGTTTTGGAACTTCTGTAATACAGTTCTATGACAGTTTTGAATGAAAAATGAAAGTAAACAAACGTGGCCTGAACACTGAACATTATTTTCGCTCAACCCAACCCATTACGCAAATAACAATGCTCGAGAGAGATCTGGTTGTAGAAATATAACTATCTAGCTGTAAAGAACCAGTGACTGTATGAAAAATTATGTTTTATCCTGTAGAGAAACTACTCTTATTGGATAGTAGCGTGAAAGAACAGCTTCTGGCAATGAGAACTGTTGTGGGAAAAGTCTAAAAAAAGAAATAGGATGCATGTCACCTGAAGCTGGGGATCATCTGAAACAGGAGAAGCACAGTGACAGAGTTTAACCAGGCTTTACTTTGTTTATTTTAAATAAGGACAATTACACAGAGATTAAACATCTCATTCCCAAGGGTGTCCTAAGAGACAGTAGGAGCTGCTGTGTAGGCCTTCCATCTATTACCCCTTATACAGTATTAGGAAACGCCCTTGTAACAGGCACATAAAGACACACACATTCTTTTTCCCCTTGGCAAAATGTTTTAGCAAATGTTTCCAGCAACCAGTTTTCAGCAACACAGCTACTCTGCTCAGAAACAGATATGATACAGTTATTTTGAATATCATCTGCAAAGAGATCATCAGGGAGGAAGTGCCAGGGAGAATATCATTCAAAAGATGACATGATATGAAGAAGATGTGTTTACTTGATTGAACTGTAGAGCCTACAGTCTTTTGTTCAACCTGGAAGTGTTTTTGTTTCAATTATTTCCATGAAGCATATCTTCCCAATAGAAACAGAACATTCATACTTATCATATAATATTCTTTAAATGGTAACTTCACACAAGCAATTCATAAATAAATCCCTATATAACCATGAAAATATTGCTACAGTAACTAACATGCAGTAGCTTCAGTAGCTAACTTGTCTTTATCATATAATTACATTCAGGTAAACATGGCAGAATCTTCTTTCCAGTATGGGTTTAGTGATTGAGATGTTATGAGTTATAGGTCAGCATTTTGGTATCTATATACCTCCACAGACCTCCAGTAAGTAGCAGCCTCAGGTGATTTTACCTAAAAAAAATAAAAATACAGCTTTAAAGATATTGAAGCAACATAACTCAAAACCAGAAGAATTTTTTTAAGTGGTTTAATTCTCAGTAGAAATCCAGTTTTTCCGCCAACAAATGCTTTAAACGATATGCTCATATTTTCTCAAGCAGTCCTTAATTTTACACAGTGGTGGGTTTTGCATTCCAATCATATTGACTTCTGAAAATAAAAAAAAAACACCTCTGCAAGTGTAGGTGTATAGGTGTGTGAGTAAGCACAACTGAAATTAGCCTTAACATTAATAATGTGCAGATTAACTCAATATGCTGTAAGTGATGCAAAGCAAGAAGGAGGTGAAGAAAACATCAGCAACGCAAGTCCAGCATTTTAGAAAAGTCGGTTCTTTTGTGCAGATATCAGTGAATATGATATAGATTTTAAAACAGCTCAAGCAAATGGGATACCCCTTGACTATTATCTTTAAAGTCTGGTTTATATCTGTTGTATGTGTTCACCATGAGCTAATGTCTAAGTGTGCCTCTATGAAGTAAACAGTGTTTACTTAAAAAAGTGAGACAAACCTTATTCCTCATTTGTGTCTCCAATATATTATACATTTCATAGAAATAGGCTTAAAGTGGTGTTTTACTTAAGCATTAAGATATCTTGTTTTTCAATTTAAGCAAACAGGCTTATAAAAATGGAGTTTACAAAATCATGTGTTAACTGTTTGAAAGAAAAAAAAAACACTGTTGATCGTTTTCTTTTTAATGGTATTGTCTGCATTTCAGATGCACATTCTCATACAGCGTATGTTACCTTACACATAAATCAAATCTATGATACTGTTTATTCAAATCCCTTGTGCCCAATAGGAGTTAACAGTTCAGAGCTTATAATCAAGTCATCACTAAATTAATATTACTTCAGTCATATACCTTAGAAAGCCAAATTCTTGTACATCTAGCATACGGTTACTGTTTCTTCACACTAAGGGCTTCATATACCTTAAAATGTATATTCAAATTGTACACAATTTCTTATCAAAATCACTGAGCCAAAGTATATTTTTTATGCTAACCCTGAATAAATAATGTAAAAGTTCCATTTACTTATTTAAACTATATATATATATATATTAGGGCCGTCACTCAATTAAAAATTTTGATCGGTTAATTTATGGGCATTAGTTGATTAATCGGTAGATTCATTGGTAGATTCATCCGTGCACATGTTTAATACAGGTAACGATCTTATAGCAGCAGTCCTGCATAATACTAAAAATCAATAGAATCTATATATAAAAAAAGCCCAATGGGAATTTGCTTTTTAAAAGCATTTTTATTACTATTTTTATTTTAGTAAACGTAACATTTTCACAGAACAACCGTTCTTTCAGGCCACTGTCAGTCACATACCTGAAAACACAAGACAGCTGAGCTGTGTTTACCATTACAGCTACGTACTTGGCTTCCTGTAGTTCTGATTTTATTCATTCTGAATCTTGTTAGCGGTACCCTGTTGACAAGTGATTGCAAAACATGCTGTCGTAGTCAGAAATCAGAGAAAGCGATTCCACATAATGACCTCTGTTTGAGGAATTGGTGCCTCCATGGTGCCCCCTGAATGCCAATTCTTGTTTGCCAAGGTAAACAACAGAATCAATAACATGTTTAAGATTGTATCCCTATGCTTCTGCTCATCCAGTTAAACATCAATCTGGATGTGTTCAAAAGTTTTTAGTGTTACAGTGGCTCGCAAGTGACTTTAGGAACGCTCATGTTTTGTGCTAACTTTGATAGACCCCCTAGATTGCTGTAGCCAATGCTGTTCCATATCGCCTTTTCTGTACTGAACAAAAGACCATATATATATATATATATATATATATTTTTTTTTAATTAACAGCTACCAGTAAGCCACGAATACCTTTAACAATTTGAACAATGTTGGAAGTGGCGAGTATATCCATTCCCTTTTTTTTTAATTTGTAAAAAGCAATTCTAAATATTACTTCGGAGTTCTCAATATAATTCTAACTTTAATATTATATAATATAATATTAGCAACATTGCACGAAATTTAGCTATTCTTACCACTTACCCTAGTAGATTTCTGTCCCGCCTCCGCTCACTTATGATTGGACTGTCGCAGAGGTAATGCAGATGTTCTATTGGTTGATTTTATTTTATATATATATATATATATAAATAAATAATAATCTGCACGATTAAATTGTAAAAAAATAAATTAATCTGTGATCCACTCTTAAATTGCTTAATCGATCCGATGAATCTATTAATCGGAGCAGCCCTTATATATATATATATATATATATATATATATATATATATATATATATATATATATGTTAAGGGCGAAACCCGGTGGTTTGGAAAGTCTAGTTTTGCCCGGGCCAACCTAGTTTTGCCAAGGGCTTCTGGGTGAATCTCAAAGTTACCACTTTTTTCAGCACTCGCCCAGGCGAAACTAGATTGTCCCAGAATTTCAAAAAGATGACTGGGCGAAACCTGTTTTTTCAACAGTTTTCACTGAATCTTGGGACTATCCCAAGCGAGTCTAGTTTCGTCCAAAGCTTCAACAATGCTGGGCCAATCTAGTTTTGCCTATGCCAATTATTTGGGTGAGTCTAGTTTTGCATTTCTACACTCTCCCCTTCCAGCTTCCAAGTGCGCTGCAGGAAACCCAGCACACCGTTGCTACATTGTTGTCAGAAGTGGAGGCGAGGCAGGTACCCTCGGCACTTGGAAGCTGGCAGGGGAAATGGAAAACTCGACTCACCCAAATAATTGGTCTACCGTAAAACTTAAAATAATTGCCGGTCTCTAATAGGCGCCGGTGCTGCTGGGAAATATGGTAATTAGACACCAGGTCTCTTTTAAACGGCAGGTTATGAATAACAATATAATGTGCATCATACTGAATGTTCCAGCCAATACACACACATGGCTATTTGTTTTTCAACAACGATGAAGAGACCCTGAGGCTCAGGATTTATTTTTATTTTTTTTGTATTAACAGTATTCTGTGCATTTGTATTTTGCTCCTTTTCCAGTGTTCTTATTTATCAATGTACACGTTATAAAAATACATTAGTCACGTTTGCTTTGATTTTGTGATAAAACTGGTATTTGTATTGATTTTATTGTTAATCTTAAAAACAGTCTGAAGCATTTTTGAGTGTGTGGTGGACCAACAGTATGAACTTATTTTTCGATATTTACAGGGTTGCATTTTAATTTCGTTTTAACACAGCATTTCATGTGGTTGTTTTGCAATGAAGATTCATTGCTGGTTAATTTGTCATCGATTGTCCATGCTTACCAATGTACACGTTTTGAGGATGAACATTAAATATAATATGTGTTAATAAAGATGATACTTATTGCTTTTATTAATTTTAAAACCATGTTTGTTTTTTATTGTGCTGCAAGCCTACCTTAATACACGCTTATGATCCGATATTTACAGGGCTGTCTTTAGTGGATTTTACAGTTATTTTACTGTTATTTTTCATCGCCAATGAATGTTAATCAGCGCTTTACGATTTGTTGAATGTAATATTTGACTTTATGTATAAAGTTACCTGTTTTGAATTGTGTGCAGTTGTGCTGAATTAATATTAAATATGTTCATGATTCATAACCACCATATACCACAAACAGTACTGTGGGAGGGTGGTGGGTGATTCACTGACACACAAGAAACAGCAGGTGTACTTGAAGCACCGCACAGGTGCCCAGTTTTATTATGCTGGGTGTACTTTTTATTTTCAGCCCGCAGAGGGCACTGTGCACCGTGGTCTGCGTACCAGCTATGGTAACACAGAACCACGGACATACCACTACGGTACGGGTCAAGTGCTCAAACAATAATTCCAAAACCAAAGGTGAAAGAAAACAGGAAAATAAAACACAGTAACAAAACTACAAAAGAAAAGGTGCTGCACCTCGGCAGCGTTACCCCAGCCGCCGCTAGCCGCACGGCCCGGGTCTCCGTCCTACTCTGGCCGTCTCCTCAGCCTACCCTTACACTACACAAGGGGTCTGCCCACGGGTTCCCCACTACCGCTAAGTTCTCTGTTTTTTGTCTTTTTCGGTACTTCGTTCGTTTTTCTTTTTGGTCCCGGTTCTCTCTCGGTCCCGGCTCCCGTACTTCCCAGTACGTATTTCAGTGTATTCTTTAAAAGGGCAGACCTGAGGAAACAGCAGAGTATTATTTTTATAGGGCAAACAATCCCATTAAAGCCCGCCTACCAGCCACTCAGAGAGGGGGAAGCGCACACACCCTCCTCCCCACCTCTCCGTGTCACCGCCATGACTGACAGGCCGACCCCACGGGACTGCCGCCCCCTCCCTGCAGCATCGTGCCTGCGTCAGACGGCCAGTCCAGATCTCTCCCTGTTACAAGTACATTTACATACAGGCTCATATTATATTATTCAGAATACTCAGTATTCCAAATAATAATTTCTAATAAGATCAGCAGTATTCCGAATGAGTATTCTGAAAAAATGATTATGGGATTACGCTACAGGGTTACACACACTATATAATTGCATAATTTACTGTATATATTATGTATTTGGATTTATTTATAAAACATTACCCATTTATAAATAATTTGTTAAACTACACAGTGTCCTGCACCAAGAACAAGGTTAGGCTTCTCATATTGTTATGTGAAGATACATCAGGAAACTGGATGATTCTTGTTATTTACCTGAAAATTAGGACCGATGTCTCTTATTATTTTCTGCACCCACTGCAGAAAATCTTTGCTTCTTTGGGAAAGCGATGAAAAAATATATATATATTTTCTCGGGATCGCATCGAGAAACAGACACACAACAATACAACACCATATTTTTCTCAGACTACAACTCCACTGCAGTTTGACTGGCGGCCAGAACATGACAGCTTCACGCCAAGCCTCCTTTTGAGTATGCCGTGAATAAAGTCTATTGGACTTTATTGTCACATCCGAACCCCTTAGAAAATGTAATTCAATATTATATTGAATGTTCAGTGGATGTTCCTGTGTTCAAATGGATACTGATATGCTATTACAAGCATCATATAAACCTGTTTGTTTCATCCAAATGTAATTGAAATATAAATGAATGATGGATTAGTCTGTGTTTTAATGGTGCTTCTTTTCAGCTTGCTTGGTTTTCGTTCCATGGAACAGGTACTTCTCCAACACCACTGTTTTCATGTCCTATGGCAGGCACACTGTTTTTAATTGCTTTTAATTAAAGCCTGCAATTTGAAGCAGCTATTAATCAGAAAGTGCAACCACTTTTGAGGCTGTGAATTCCTTGACAAGACAGATAGCAGTGACATCACTGGTGCCACATTTGCACTGCTAACAGTGAAGCACTGAAGTGAGGTAATTAGATAACAGCCGGAGGGCTACCAAGGTTGTGGTAACCGCTGAGTTGCTCAGAAACTGATACTGTGGAAACCACTGTGCTTTAGAGACACTGATTCTGTTTAAGACATGCCCGCCCCCTCATAATATAGATAGATAGATATAGACCTATATGAATCTATTGTGTTGTTCAGTTACTTAATAAATAAATATACTCATTAATTGTTATTCTGATGATGTTCACTAGATTGATATAGATTGCTGATTGATGGCATTAGGCAGTGTACTAATCATTCAATATAATGACGATGGAGACATTTTACTACAGACACACAGCAAGTAATGCATGCTACATAAGTTAGTGATCCCTATTTTGAAGCTAGCGCAAAGGCAAGGGAACATTTTAATGAGAGGGACAAGGTCCTTCTACCATCTAAACTGTTTCTTGGTGGTTTTATGTACAGCATCATCTACATTACCTTCAAAATAAGGCCCATTATCTCTTTACTACCATTGTGAACAGAATTAAATTCTGCCTTCAGCTATGTATTCGGCACAGAACCCAGGAAGGACAGGTTATACCTTATGAACTGCAGCGCAGATAAAAACTGTGGATACCCTGAAAGTGGGTGTGTCCAAATTCCTCTTTTTAAAACACATCAACAAAACTTCCTTCTGCAACAATTGCAGATTTTGACAGATATTAGACATTTGAGCTTGATTATATTAAAACAAAACAATACTGTCAGAAGAGTATGTCATTGACATTGTTAAATTTACATGGGGAAGACTACCGATATAAGATTGTTTTAAACAATTGTGAGCATTTTGCACCATCACTTCACCAAGAAGGAATTCATTAAAAATAATAATTTAAAAAAAATGGATTGAAGCTTTTTCAGACTATTGTGGAAAACGTGTCCTCTTTGTTTAAATAAAGTGGTCCATGTCTTTCACTCCTCAGACACCTTGTGCAAGTTTGCCATTAAATTCTTCAAATACAGCCTTATCTGTATATGTATGTTTGTGTATGTGTACTTGAATAGCCACGCTGTTAACGAATACTGCTAAAAGGGTGTTTCTTACATACCTATACAATAATGAAATCCCCTGGGACTTTATCGGGCAGACTGATAGAATTTCAAGTACATTAGAGGCATAGAAGTAGGACTATGTGAAAGATGGATGACAGTAATTATGCCTACAGATGGATGGCAGCAGCTGCTAATATTTCCCTTGTTACTTTCCCTTCAGACACCGATTTGTAATATTGTATTCTTTTTTAGAATTTTGTATATTAACTATTATTCAAGGTCACTGACCCTGGGGCCTGTTTAAACAAAAAACATAAAAAAGGATCCCCTAAAACAGGTTAAACCTGCATATATTACTAGTCTGAGCTGCAAATATTTTCCACTTGAGATTATATGTAACAAGAAAGGTGGGTCATGAGAACATAGCTACAGATCTGGGTTTCATTTGAAAGTACCCTTGAATACAATTACATAAACAGATATTTACTAGTGTATATTATTACCTGTCCAATTTCCCTAATATATAAATCCATACCTCGCCAGAAGGACTCTCCACACCTCCCTCTCCCTCTCCTCCAGTCCATCCACTATGGTTGTCTAGATAGAAGTACATTATGATTTATATGTAGATGCTGAAGAGATGTACTTAAAAAATGCAACCCTGCTATTTTTCCCTTGTTGTTTGAAATGTTGATAGAGGTTTAATTCTCTGAATTTACGGAGAAAACCATTTCCAATATTGGGTTTGTTCGAGGGCTTCTCTCCTTGTATTCAACCAGGACATTGTTTTGTGGTATATTGCTAACAAACAAAGACATTTACAGCTACATACAGTAGTTTGATAAATATTATAAAATGGTTCTTTTAAATATATCCTGATTGGTCAAAACAGGTCACATGGGGGTGTTGCTATTACAGCATATCGCCATCGGTTGGCACGTCTTTTGAAAAAGGGGCGAATCACTAGTTGATATCCATATACCACTACCCTTAAAAAAAAAAAAAAAAAAAAAAAAAAAACACAGACAATGGAATTTTTCGCATTCAAATCAATTCAAAACCCGCCATTCTAATCACTCTGCTGCTTCTCCCTGAACTACAGCTTTCCCCTATCCCATTCTGAAAATAAATAGTTTTTAAAAAATATCTTTAAACTTTCAGCTCTTTTAAACTTTCAGTTCTTTTAAAAAAGATTTGGGTTGCTCTTAAAATAGACTTTGGTGGTTAAATGGATGTTTTGTTGCTGCTGCCCCCAGTCTATGTCCGTACTCCTCCTCCTCCGGTCAGTTGCATCTCCTGCCCTGCCTGCTGCCACTGGTCCCACCCCCTGCACAGCTGTGTTATCTGATGCAGAATGTTTAGAAATGCATCTCGACAATTCCTGCCATATCTTTCTCTCCACATAAATTTGTCCAGGTATGATGGTATCATCTTGGATAACAAAGGTTGATTAAAAAAAAAAAACTGCACTGTCACCTGATACTGTTGTATGTCTTGAGGAAGGGTCTGTGTGATTTAAAGGCAGACTCATTTGTGCTGTGTCATGATGAAAATGGCCGTAAATATTTTACTTTAAAACTGAATGAACAAACAAAGAATTACAAGACGTACAACTAATCAAATAAAAGAAAAACTGCACTTTCAATGGCAAATTTCTGTAAATTACTTTATTTTTTCAATGCATTTTTGGTTTTATTTAAAAAAAAAAAAAAAGTTACATGGAACTATGCTTTAGCGGAAAGGATATTAAATACAAATTCATTTTTTGTTCTTAAAAAAACATTTTTACTTTTTTTCTTTCAATTTAGTTAGTTAACCCATTTTTTCAGCACAATAAGGTGCTTTGCTCATGACTTGCATTGCACATGGGGCTTGGTGATATTAGAGTATATCACTCACCCTGTCTTTCCTTATTGCTTACCTAAAGGAACTCAGAAGACAAATCCAAGTATAAACAAACCTAAATTTAGCTTGTAAAGTTTTTGTTAAGACTTCCTAACAATCAATTGAAATCTAATGTCGATTAAATTGAATGTAGTTTAAGAATCTCAAAACTCGCTTTTAACCATGACCAACATTTCAAACAGCTAAATCGATTTAGGCCTCTGTATAACCTAACAACACATTTAATAAATGTCTTCATACACAAAAAATGTGTTCGGTTTATTATTGCATTTTTATCCTCTGTTGCGGTCATTACCTGCTAGATTGATCTTGTCTTTCGTTAAGTGCCGTTAACTTCAGATCAGTTAAGGGGTTCTGAAAAATATAGCGTTATACGTTATTCAAAGCTCTTTTTCAAAATGGCTACTTTTGTGCACTGGGGTTTGAGATCTGTCCTATAAATCATCGCGATAAAAAAAAAAAACAGAACAACAAATTCTTTGACTTTTCTTTTCCATACCACATGGATCGTTATTGCTGTGTTACCAGCTTAGCAATGTGGGCAATAATCCTTACACTATCAGTGCACTAGAGCAGCCATTTTGAAAAAAAAAAGTTTTGAAACAGACTTTAAAGTTATAAGTGTAAAAAGTTGTTGGGATGTTAACAATGACAAGAAAAATAACAGGTACTTTATTTAACCCTTTGCGGTCCAATTATTCCTATCAGGTCCATTGTCGGACCCTGTCCGACATCATCATAAAAACACAAAAAACTGGTTTCCAGTTGTTTTTTTCTCCGGAAAAAGCCGCGAAAACCATTATTGAGGAGTTTGGTGATAAAACGAGTGATCAGGAGATGATCGATCGGTATGTACGACTATTATTATTATTATTATTATTTATATCTTAGCATATGTGAAAGCGATAGCGAACAAAATGGAAAAAAATTTTTCCACAGTTTGACTGTGGAAAAAAATACTTTTAAACAGTGCGTCTAAAATTAACTGCGCGTGTGAAAATAAATTGGACCTGACGCGCCTGACGCGCGCTTAATAAATGGACTGCAAAGGGTTAAACAGTTGTTACAACATGTTAGGACGTGTGACACTATATTTTTCAGAACCCCGCTACTTATTCTTTATGCTTACATTTTTTTATATATATATTTTTAAGTCTACCATTCAAAAAATAAAAATGCTAATATTGCAAATGTAATTTGAACTGAAGTTTCATGAGTCTGCCTATTCAATTACACAGATAATGCTAATGCAAAGATAATTTAAATCTCAAAATTATTGTTCACTTTTCTGGGGGGACAATTCAGCATAATGGTGCAAATAAAAGAGGCCATTTCTCAAAAGAATAGTTAGTATACATTTTCAATGATCAACTTTTTAGTACTTATTTTAAGAGAATCACCAACATGAAATTAAAAACTATAGATAACAATATGTAGGTGTTAGTAAATATAGAGTTTGCCTGTTGACTTAAATTTATTTTTCCTCACCATTTAAGATTGACTGTTATTATATGTTTGATATGTTTTTGGTAATTCATTCTTTCCAGTAAAAACTTAAAAACCTGCCTAGTCCACCATGTTTACAGGGTTTTAGGACAAGCTTCCCTAGGAAAATCTTGGAAAATGTCCCAGACTAAAGTTCAAAGTCATTCAGGTTTTATAAGGTAACCCTGTTCTGTATTCAGCCTTTGGTCATGAGCAGACTTAATTAAGTAAGAAAAGGTCACAAAATTCAAAGAGGGCTTTGGTTTTTAATATAGACTTCTCATGTAGATGAGAAAAATATAATTAAAGGACTAAACCTATGCCAGAGGGAACTATCAGTCTCTCCTGTTCTTTCTAGGTTAGGAAAGCTACTGCATATTGTTGAACATTGACAGCTATTTTCCTTTTTCAGCGTTACAATGTGGGAAAAACCAATGCACGCACATAAAGAGGGTATCCCTGATCGCGCAAAAGCACACAGTACGTGAAACATTAAACATATATTTGTATAAAATCATACGTGTCTCAAAACATAGGGGGTTAGGAGTTTATGAGGGAAGTCTGGTGCAAAATCAAGGAAGTTATTGCGTTCACCATGTAAAGTGTGACAAACAGACAGATTGACAGACACGATAGCTGCATTTTTTGAATAAGGACCCTAAAAAACATGCTTACATTACAGCATGCACTACACCCTAATAATAATAATAATAATAATAATAATAATAATAATAATAATAATAATAATAATAATAATACAAAAAAAAAAAAAAAAACTACAACACAAACTAGGAATGGGTGAGATTGGGCTGCTTATAGGTACATAATGCAATGTCAGTATAGAATGTGAACTTCTAATGTACTCATTCAAGTAGGCTTTGAAGGAGTGCAAAACTATTCTGAAGGTATTGATTTTCAGGCTTTCCGAAATTGAGCTGCCAGGTGTTGCTGTACTCTTGATGTGATATTGATCTGTCCTAAGTGTTTTCCAGAACCTTATGTTTCTTGAATGTAGAACACGAGACTTATTTTGTATTAATACATTTATTGAGTTTAAATAAGAATATGATAAACACCCATTCAGCACATTCCGTACATGCCTGAGTTTTGCTTAAGCTTAGCTCAATACCAGTCACTGTACAATAACATATTAAACATCACACAGTACAGTAAGGATATTGGAATTAGGTTTTGTGGGTATGTCATGTATTAAGTGTAATAGTATTACATTTAAAAATAAAGTAAAGCCACACAGGGCTCTATTTTTATTCCATTAATGCTAAAGAAAATATATGGTATTTTATAGATATTTGCTTGCAGCTTAAAACAGAACCACAGCCCTTTAAACTGACACAATTTGAAGTGTTGCTGTCACATCATTTGCACTGCATTTTAGTGTTAGATTCTCAAGTGAAACCTGTTTCAAACATTTTACACTGCATAGCTTATAGCACTGCATGATTGCACATAAAGCAACAACATGATAGAAGTTTTTCTACTAAGAAAAGTCTTTATAAGACTGTAATAAACTTATCTTGTGATTTATATGTACAATTGTGAGTGAATTCAAAACTGATGAGCCTCACCTTATAATAATGTCACTAAATTAAACTGACAGTATGTTGCTCATTTTAGCATTCACATTTAATATTTGATCTTGTAAAATGTCCCCCATGTTTCCTCTTCAGCGAAAGTGAAGCAGCGAGAGTTGGTACAAGACTGACCCTTTCCATGTAAAGGAGGAAAGGTAATACTTCAGTTCTATAACTACTTGTCTAAATAAGCATGGCTGTTTTGTACAGTTGTTAAATGCTTCATTTATATTGCATGTCCAAACTTATATATGTTTATAATAAAGGTAATTAAGAAACAAATACTTGTCGATTCTGCCTAAGGTAATGTCCAATTCGCTCTATTAATGTTTGTTTCATGTAACAGTATTTACCTTTCATTTTCATCTAATTAGTGACTGATCAATAAAGCAATTATTTTAAAGTGTACATGAGAACCTACCAGCAATGTTGTATTTTTAACCTCTTGGATGAGGAAGTCGAATATGAAAAAAAAAAAAAAAAAAAGTTTTGACCAGTCACTAATTAGTGAGACCTTTTCTTGACAGGTTCCTCTTGTTTGGTCAATCAGCCTGGTCTAGTTCCAAAAATGTGTTCCTGTTCACACTAAACAACTGGAACACACGGGTCTATTGTCTCACAAAAACACTCCTTTACTGTTATGTCAGTAAAATTGTTATTTTAAATAACAGTTAAAAATAAGAAATAATGTAGGCCTATTACCGGATTCTGCCGAGTCAACGCCCCACCCCGACTTTTAGCTGAAAGTCCAATTTTCACCATTAATTTCTGGTTTTTAATAACCATGCACACATAATGCTGAGGGGAAATAGCACAGCTCACATGAATAGAAAAAAAACTGCCTAGAAGTAGTTGCGGGTTATCTTCGGTTCAGATAACGAAGACGTGAAGTCCGGCGGTTTTCGGATCAGATGATACAGAATCCACAGTCTCATTGATTAGGCTTTCCTGTTGTGACGCTACAATCCATATTTTCAATTTTTTTTTTTAGACACTGCAAGAGCTTGTAACTCAGGCACCATTTTTTTTGTATCTAACATTTTAATGTTATAGTGCTACTTTGGATGTTAATTTATTATTTTGTGTTGTGTTTTCACTCTGGACACTGCAATTTCTCACTTGCAGAGATTATGTAACGCTGTTTATGTTAGTGGATGGACAATTTCACACGTTTAGATATTTTCTTAATGCAGCAACATTTATTTTAGTGTTTTTCACCTGCAATTATTTTTTATAATATGTGGTTTTGCACTGGACACTTCAGCTTTAAAGTTTTATGTTTGTTTTGTGAAAATATTTGAAATGACAAAACATTGGACATACTGCAGCAGCTTTGAATTGCAATTCACCAGTCAATAAATATGTTAACAGCACTTCTTGATTCTTTTATTGTGACTGAATTTTAAGCATGCCTAATTGTAAACATAATCCAACTTCTAATGTTAAAAATACTCGCTCTGTAATAATTCCTGTAATTTCGACTTTGATAAAATATTAAATAATGGAAAATATATAGTAATAGAAAGCAGGTTGATGTGCTCAATGGCAGGGGCATTTAATGACCAACATTAAGAACATAAGAACATAAGAACATAAGAAAGTTTACAAACGAGAGGAGGCCATTCAGCCCATCTTGCTCGTTTGGTTGTTAGTAGCTTATTGATCCCAGAATCTCATCAAGCAGCTTCTTGAAGGATCCCAGGGTGTCAGCTTCAACAACATTACTGGGGAGTTGGTTCCAGACCCTCACAATTCTCTGTGTAAAAAAGTGCCTCCTATTTTCTGTTCTGAATGCCCCTTTATCTAATCTCCATTTATGACCCCTGGTCCTTTTTTCTTTTTTCAAGTCAAAGAAGTCCCCCGGGTTGACATTGTCTATACCTTTTAGGATTTTGAATGTTTGAATCAGATCTCCGCGTAGTCTTCTTTGTTCAAGACTGAATAGATTCAATTCTTTTAGCCTGTCTGCATACGACATGCCTTTTAAACCTGGGATAATTCTGGTTGCTCTTCTTTGCACTCTTTCTAGAGCAGCAATATCCTTTTTGTAACGAGGTGACCAGAACTGAACACAATATTCTAGGTGAGGTCTTACTAATGCATTGTAGAGTTTTAACATTACTTCCCTTGATTTAAATTCAACACTTCTCACAATATATCCAAGCATCTTGTTAGCCTTTTTTATAGCTTCCCCACATTGTCTAGATGAAGACATTTCTGAGTCAACATAAACTCCTAGGTCTTTTTCATAGTTCCCTTCTTCAATTTCAGTATCTCCCATATGATATTTATAATGCACATTTTTATTGCCTGCATGCAATACTTTACACTTTTCTCTATTAAATTTCATTTGCCATGTGTCTGCCCAATTTTGAATGCTGTCTAGATCATTTTGAATGACCTTTGCTGCTTCAACAGTGTCTGCCACTCCTCCTATTTTTGTGTCGTCTGCAAATTTAACGAGTTTGCTTACTATATCAGAGTCTAAATCATTAATGTAGATTAGGAATAGCAGAGGACCTAATACTGATCCCTGTGGTACACCACTGGTTACCTCACTCCATTTCGAGGTTTCTCCTCTAATCAGTACTTTCTGTTTTCTACCTGTTAACCACTCCCTAATCCATGTGCATGCATTTCCTTGAATCCCTACTGCGTTCAGTTTGAGAATTAATCTTTTATGCGGGACTTTGTCAAAAGCTTTCTGGAAATCTAAATAAACCATGTCGTATGCTTTGCAGTTATCCATTTTCAATGTTGCATCCTCAAAAAAGTCAAGTAGGTTAGTTAGACATGATCTCCCTTTCCTAAGAAAGATACAAGATTAAGATTAGCAGACTTCTTCCTGGCTTGATGAGAACTAATCATCCTCACGCTAAGTTAATTAGCAAAGTAAAGCATAAGCATTCATTGCTAATTAGGACCATTAAGAGAATTAATTTAAGAAAAAGTACAGGTGTAATTTGATATAACCTTGAGCCCATAGCCTCATACAGTTAATTCAAGTTCTCCTTGCTTAAAAGTCAACATAACTTCCATTACCAATAACATGCACTCCAAGGTAGTGAGGCTCCATCTTCCTATCAGGCCTGGGAACAGAAAAGTAGACTAAAGACAGTGTAATTACATGGTGTCTGAGAAGGTGGAAGGTGAGACAGCTGAGAAAGGAGAAGAGATGAAAGAAACTTGTACATTGAGGAATAAAAAATAGAAAAACAGAATAGTGTAACCCTGTATATGCTGCAACATGAGGATAAGGTTTCCAAATGTAGAACATCTGAAGGTTTGACAGGGTCCAGGGTGTAAGAAGAAATGGTGTTTGGCTTCAAATGACATATTCTTCTTCTTTTGCTCCCTCACCTTTGTATGATGTTTGAAATAGTTCAGAGTGGTTCTTTTTGCAATTACTCAAATATTGTGTTTTTTTTTGTTTACGATAAGCCTGTTTTACGATGCTTATTCTTGAGATCAAGTGCTGCCATTTGGCTCATAGATATTATCTCTTACTTCTATAAAGACACTGGCTCATCTAGAATAGGTTTCATTTATCTGTACGGCAGGCAGTAAGAACTGAAGAGCAGCTACTGAACTCAGGTGAAAGAAACTTAACACATTATCTGAGTATTAACCTATTAATCACAATTAATTTTTGTTGAAAACATTACCTGGATAGAACTTGAAATTAGCAATTTTGACCTTCTTTTCCCAAAAGTGGAAACATTTAATTTACAAACTTTGAGTGTCATGATGCATCAATAGCAGACTCAATATAAATCAACTGTTAGAAGAAATTCCCAAGCAATTTGACAAGCCAAGAAAATATATACTTCCTTATGACACGCCACAGAGACACACTGTGACAAGCTATTTTGTGACTAGACATTGTGGTAAGCTTGATTCTTCTGTCTGATTAACGTCCTCCCTGCGAGACTTGGGGCCCTGTACTTGCTCACAGCCATTTTCTGGCAACAAAGTGGTGACCTAAGAACAACAGTCAAAGTTCATAGAGAAAATACAACAGATCAATCATGGTTGTGACTACAAAGGACATTAACAACAAAAACCTTTCAAGTCATTACTGTGGGCTCTTCTAGAGTTTACAGAGAACATCATTTAAATTGCCGTGTTTAAATTGATTTTGTTCCCTGCATGGCGTATGTAAAGCAGTGGACAATGTGATAGATGATGAAAGGTGTATCATTTTGTATTATTTTCCCAGACATTAATCATTGTTTATTGCTTTTCAAGAAAATATCTAAACAATTGATATGCACATTGGGAATATCCAAGGTTAATTTGACTCTTTTTTCAATAAACTTTGCCTTTGTGACTCCCATATTAAAACATAATAAAAAAAAAAAACGGAAAATAAATTGTACCTTAAATAACAGAAATTAAACTTTACCTATCCTATTTAGCTATGCTATAATGGTGTCCTGTGAGTCACAAAGCCCTGAAACATACCCTCCTCCCACATTATGTGTTGTTTATGCATATTTCATTAGCACTTTATGGATGCTTAATGGCTTATGTAAAATGTATTAATAAGGCAGCAAGTATCAACAGGAGTAACAACATTTGAAATGTTTTATAAATAATGAAAAGGTTTAGTGTGAGGTCACATTTCACTACATTTACTGAGGTGTCTTTTGACTCCACAACCCACAATGTTATATGTGGCGACTGAAATAAACAAAGGGAGTCAATTTCATGATTTTTTTTTGTCACCGTCTCTGGATAGGGTGGTTGTTGGAAAATCTGTAAGAGCAATGGTCGGTAATCTGTTGAAAGTAAAATTAAAATGCAATTACGTAATGGGTAACCTCTCTAAACTAACTTGTTGTGGTTGTTATTATTTATATTTATTCATTGAAAATATTTTCACTATTTGTGTTATATACAGTATGTGGTTATGTATTTACAATGTAATTACTGTACAATTACTTGTGCAATTACAGTATACCATAAAAGTTCAAGTAATCGCTAGTCTCCAATACTCGCCGGTCTCTAATAGGTGCAGGGGCTGCTGGGAAATTTGGTAAACAGATGCCTGGTCTCTTTTAAACGCCGGGTTATGAATAATAATATAATGTGTGTCATACTGAATATCCCAGTCAATACACACACGGCTGTACAGCGAGCTTACCAATTTGTTTTTCAACAACGATGAAGAGACCCTGAGGCTCAGGATGAATAATAAGAAAACTGAATTTAATTTATTTTAAGGTACACGTAATGCATACAGTTTTTTTTTTTTTAATTATTCATTTTAAAACCGGTTGTGAAGGTTGTTTGAGTGCTGTGCTGAAAGTAAGCCAAATACAAACTTTTATCTTATATTAACAGGGTTGACTTTTAGTGTATGTGTACGTGTTTTTTTTAGTGTATGTGTACGTGTTTTTTTAGTGTATGTGTACGTGTTTTTTTAGTGTATGTGTACGTGGTTTTTTAGTGTATGTGTACGTGTTTTTTTAGTGTATGTGTACGTGTGTTTTTTTTTGTGTATGTGTACGTGTTTTTTTAGTGTATGTGTACGTGTTTTTTTTAGTGTATGTGTTCGTGTTTTTTTTTAGTGTATGTGTACGTGGTTTTTTTTAGTGTATGTGTACGTGGTCTTTTTAGTTGTTTTCTTTTTGTATTAACAGTATTTTGTGCATTTTAGTCTTGCAATGAATATTTGTGTTTTGCTCCTTTTCCAGTGTTCTTATTTATCAATGTACATGTTATAAAAACAAATTTGTCACTTTTGCTTTGATTTTGTGATAAAACTGCTACTTGTATTGATTTGATTTCCATTACATAAGAGTAGATGTTAATGCTGATTTGAACCCGGCTCTTGCAAAGATAAGCACCAACTAAGACGTAGCTTTACAGTAAACTAATGTGATCCATCTACATCTCCATCCATTTGTGTTTCTTTCCATCTGATGATGTAGATATCCTTCTGCCTGGTGTTGACGGCTGAAGTGTAATGCTGGCTCCAGGGATCAGCTTATTTTGCCTCCCCAGCGCATCTGCACACACAACGGCTGCGATGCTGGCTCCGGGAATCAACCATAGTGTGGTCTCCCCAGCGCATCAGCATGACAACCGTCTGGACTGAGCTAAGTAGGGTACAACTCAGCCCAGCTTACTTATCCGTACATCAGCGTTGCTTTCTTTCTATTGTGCTTGAGATCCTCAGCCAGAATCTTTCTGTCTCATACCGAAGTTTCTTCCTCTCATACGCCTCATCCACAGCATCCTCCCATGGCACTATTAACTCTAACAGATGAACAAGGCGTGCTGATCCAGACCACAAGACAATATCTGGTCAAAGGTTAGTGGTGGCAATCTCAGGTGGAAAAATAAGCCGTTGACCAACATCTGCCAGCATTTTCCAATCTCTAGCAGCTTCCAGTAGTCCTGGGCGAGGCTTGGTTTTATCACCTTTTCTTGGTGGTTGCTCTCCTGGATGGAGGAATATTGTCTTTTGTGTATAATGCTTTGATGGAACTGGTGTCAACTTATTGGTCATTTTATTGTTAATCTTAAAAACAGTTTAAAGCATTTTTGAGTGTGTTGTGGGCCAACAGTATATGAACTTATTTTTCGATATTTACAGGGTTGCATTTTTTTTCATATTAACACAGTATTTCATGCAGTTGTTTTGCAATGAAGTTTCGTTGCTTGTTAATTTTTCATCCCTGGGCTCGGCCGCAAGAGGAAAATCGACCCCAGAGTGAACAGAAGGATAGTGCGAATCGTAGAAAAAGAACCAAGGATAACTGCCAAAGAGATACAAGCTGAACTCCAAGGTGAAGGTATGTCAGTTTCTGATCGCACCATCCGTCGCTTTTTGAGCGAAAGTGGGCTCCATGGAAGAAGACCCAGGAGGACTCCACTTTTGAAAGAAAAACATAAGAAAGCCAGACTAGAATTTGCTAAAATGCATATTGACAAGCCACAATCCTTCTGGGAGAATGTCCTTTGGACAGATGAGTCAAAACTGGAGCTTTTTGGCAAGTCACATCAGCTCTATGTTCACAGACAAAAAAATGAAGCTTTCAAAGAAAAGAACACCATACCTACAGTGAAACATGGAGGAGGCTCGGTTATGTTTTGAGGCTGCTTTGCTGCGCCTGGCACAGGGTGCCTTGAATCTGTGCAGGGCACAATGAAATCTCAAGACTATCAAGGCATTCTGGAGCGAAACGTACTGCCCAGTGTCAGAAAGCTCTGTCTCAGTCGCAGGTCATGGGTCCTCCAACAGGATAATGACCCAAAACACACAGCTAAAAGCACCCAAGAATGGATAAGAACAAAACATTGGACTATTCTGAAGTGGCCTTCTATGAGTCCTGATCTGAATCCTATCGAACATCTATGGAAAGAGCTGAAACTTGCAGTCTGGAGAAGGCACCCATCAAACCTGAGACAGCTGGAGCAGTTTACTCAGGAAGAGTGGGCCAAACTACCTGTTAACAGGTGCAGAAGTCTCATTGAGAGCTACAGAAAACGTTTGATTGCAGTGATTGCCTCTAAAGGTTGTGCAACAAAATATTAGGTTAGCGGTCCCATCATTTTTGTCCATGCCATTTTCATTTGTTTTCTTATTTACAATATTATGTTGAATAAAAAATCAAAAGCAAAGTCTGATTTCTATTAAATATGGAATAAACAATGGTGGATGCCAATTACTTTTGTCAGTTTCAAGTTATTTCAGAGAAAATTGTGCATTCTTCGTTTTTTGTGGAGGGGTACCAACAAATTTGAGCACGTCTGTATATATATATATATATACTTTCATTTATACTTGGGGGTGTACAATACAAACTGTTAGTACCCACTGACACAACCTTTAATTACGTTGTTGGAATGTTGGAATTTACTTATGTCGTTTCTATAAGGTTGTGTGCAGGCAGCTTTTTCATGATTGCATCTGAAGTATTTGCAGATGTTAGTAATCTTACATAATAAACGCTGAGTCTCAAATAGTCGCAGGTCTCCAATAGGCGCCGGGGCTACTGGCAAATATTGTAAGTAAATGCTGTGGCATTTATTTAAAGTTTTACGGTAATTAAAGGCCGTTGATGTAAAGTGTTCCAGAAAATCATAGCATGGTCTTGTAAAAAAAAACAAAAAAAAAAACAATTGATAGAAAACATCTTGTAGTGATCTGAATTTTTATATTGGTCTTATAACTCCCTTAAACAAAATAGTAAGTATGTTTATCTCTTAGACACATGTGTAACACCTGCTCGCTCAGAGGGGCTACAAACAGAAGGTTTATTTTTAATATGTAGTCCGACTACGTCAGATCAGTGAGATAAAGCACAGAACAATATTAGATAATTGAGCAGGATCTTTTTATTAACCCTTTGCAGTCCTATGTCGGACCTGGTCCGACATTGCAATTTTCCCTTTCCGGTCCAATGTCGGACCCTGTCCGACATCATCAAAAAGACGTAAAAAACAGGTCTCTAGTCGTTTTTTTTCTCTGGAAAAAGTCGAGAAAACCATTCAATGGCCGAGTGAGACCAATAGGAGCCGAGAGAAGCCGAGAAAAAAAAGGGCGTATCTGAACAATACAGATAGTCCTGGCACCACAGAGATAACATGGACATAAACAAACAAGATAGCTGCTTCTGCATCCAGCATTCAAAGAATATCACAGACATTTGCAGAGCTTTTTTTAGATGTTATAGTAATAAAATAATGACTCAGATCATATTATTGAGGAGTTTGGTGATAAAACGAGTGATCAGGAGATGATTTATCGGTATGCACTACTATGAAGAGGTATGTGAAAACTATGTCACCAAGAGTCAATAGATAAACACAGAGTCAATAGATATATATAAAATCTTTGAGAATGTTTTTTTTTTTTTATTTGACATCACAATTAAAATGAGAAACAACAGATTGTTCAATATCCAAGTGATGAATTACACATTTTCCATTAACATGTCATCATAAATAAGATTTACCAAAATAGTCATTTTAAATCCCCAAACTGCAAACTGTAATATTGCACTTTAAAAAACAAATGCTTAGTGCATTAAGGAAGGGTATGGTTTGTTAACCAGGCGTAAAATAGAGGATAATACAAATACTGACCATTGTAAAAAACACAAAAATATGACACGTTGTCTGTGCAGGGGAGGGAACATCAGTGTGAGAGAAAAATCTGTATAATATTCTCTTTACTTTTCATACCATAGGTTCCAGTCAGCTACCGACAGGCTAAAAACTCTTAATTCACTCATGCTCATTGTTTAAACCGGCATACAGTATGCCACCCGAATATATCGTCAGGAAAGTCATGTACAGGCTCATTTCACTTCAATTTGTTACTCTCCGTTCCAATCACTACATGTGTTCCCACTCCTGCACAAACAAAACAACAACAGAAGACGGACAGACAGACACAGACCCTCAAGGCGGCCATCCAGCTTGCAAGTTGCAAGAGATGTGGGATATTTATATTCAGGTGTGTAAAACTATCAATAATTCAATTAGTCAGTACCCAATAAGGTATAACGGATGAACGGAGTGGAGAAGCTACTAAAAAGTGTTAAATCAATTACAAAGTGGTGTTAATCAATCATATATTGTAGCATGCATGGGGGAAGGCAGCAGCAGGGCTGGTAGGTGACATAATCACACTCTGAGACATAAGCCCGATATACGCTCCTTGCAAAGGAGCAGGCTCTTTTGTACAGCGGTATCGGCGCTATGCTTTAGTGCGAGGGGTTCCGGGTTCGTGCCCGCCCTCCGCCTGTGTGTGGATTGCCTCGCCCTGTATGATGCGCCTGCCTGCATTAACCAAGATCGCTACAATATAAAGCATGCACTAATAAAATCAAAGTGTAAAATTATAAAAAATAAAACATACAAGTGACAAATAAATACGTGAAAGATAACAGGAGCATTATTGACCCTGTTATATATGTAAATAACATATATAAGCTTAAACAGCAATTAAAAAAAAAAAAAAAAAACACATAACAATAAGTGCTCTGGCTTTTCTGTTCCGTAACACATCATGGGCCGTTATTGCTGTGTTACCTGTTTGACAAGGTGGGCAATAATCCTTATGCTATCAGTGCACTAGAGCAGCCATTTTGAAAAGAGCTTTCAAACAGACTAAAGTTATAAGTGTAAAAAGTTGTCAGGATGTTAACAATGAAAAGAAAAATGACAGGGAGGTTATTTAAACAGTTATTTCAACACCTGGGGATGTGTAACGCTATATTTTTAGGAGCCCCACTGCTTACTCTTTAAATCCTGTGTTTATGTTTAGTGGATGATTCATAAAACAGGTTTATTATTGCACACGCTTAAGTCTGTTCCAAATTGTAGATGCAGATACAGAATTTGTTCAAAAAAGGTAGGGCTTGTTTAAGTCTTGTTTTATACCCGTTCAGTCACATTTATGCAGAGCTAAATACATTACTTTTCATTTTATTCTAATAGTCAGCAGCATTGAGGTGCAAACACACCCATCTCAAAACACTTTGAAGTCTCTGGGATCACTTCACTGTATCTGTAACTAAATTATTTACAGTATCCTGCTTATTACCTGCTACAGTACAGTATTAAAAAATATGGCTTTCGTGGGTTGCAAAAAAGATGTGCTTTTTGAATAGGCTATAGCATTAGAACAGCTTCTGTATACCTTCATTTTGTTGTTATTTAAGTTATTTTTGTGAATTTCTTTCCTTTTGCTGAAAAGAATAAAGTATAATAAACCTCAAATTATTCCTTGATTTGCTAGATTGAGCTTCCATATATAATAGAATGCTTATTTTTGTAGTTCGTGTTTTTGAATTTTTCAAGACATTTAGAACATAAGAACATAAGAAAGTTTACAAACGAGAGGAGGCCATTCAGCCCATCTTGCTCGTTTGGTTGTTAGTAGCTTATTGATCCCAGAATCTCATCAAGCAGCTTCTTGAAGGATCCCAGGGTGTCAGCTTCAACAACATTACTGGGGAGTTGGTTCCAGACCCTCACAATTCTCTGTGTAAAAAAATGCCTCCTATTTTCTGTTCTGTTCTGAATGCCCCTTTATCTAATCTCCATTTGTGACCCCTGGTCCTTGTTTCTTTTTTCAGGTAAAAAAAAAGTCCCCTGAGTCGACATTGTCTATACCTTTTAGAATTTTGAATGTTTGTTTCTGTGTTTTTTTTCTTGTTTGTTTGTTTTTTTATTGGTAGTAAAAGGGGTAATAGATCCGAAAACTGACCGAGATGTAAAGTGTGCCACTGAAACAACAATGCCTTTTAAATTCCCACTTTCCTTTTTACATTTCACTCTTGCATTTCAGCAGTGTCAATCAACTGAACTGGATGGGCGTTACCCTTTACACTACTCAGTAGTGACTACTGGCTAATCCACCAGTGTGCTGTTGCAACCGATTAGACTTGACTGTGCGCATAGCAACTTGTAGCTGTAGGAACATACCAGTAGCTACACAGTTCTTATCTGACATTTAGATGCATTCAGCCTTTATGAATACAGCCCAAAATGCCTTGAAAAAGAGCCTTTTCTCTACATACACCACCCTACCTAACAAAACAACCACTTTTAATATAATTTCAATAATGCAAATATTTTTTTTAATATGTTATTATTTATTTCTTAGCAGACGCCCTTATCCAGGGCGACTTACAATTGTTACAAGATATCACATTATACATTATACATTATGTGTTATTGTTTTATTTTTTGCCAGTTCACAATTTTGTTACAAAAGTGCAATATGGCTAAAACCATTTGGAAATAGGGATTTAATAATAATAATAATAATAATAATAATAATAATAATAATAATAATAATAATAATAATAAAAAATGTGGTGTGTAAGAAACTGGATGAAATACTGTGTAGTTAAAAAATATGAACACTGAAAAGCTAATCTCAAACTGACCCACATACGTCAATATTTGGACTGGTAGTTAATGGTGATAGCTTGCAGATGGTGTTAATATTTGGAAGCAAATGCATGGTGGTGAAGTCGTACTGCTATAATAATACGGTACATTTATGAGGATTGGAGCTTTTTGCTTCTGCTTCACAGATGTGTTGGCATTTACACTTTAAGAAAGTCTGTGACAATTACAATTTAAAAATAAAACGCATCCAGATTACATTTGAGAATAAGCATCTCAAGTACACACTGTAACTATCATAGAAAAAGTATTGTTTTACAATCCAATCAGTGAGAGCAAGTGCTTAATTTATTAGGACAGGAAAGGCAAAAGTAAATCAAATGAAAAAGTACATCTGGTATAGTGTAGGAGCATTGAAGAAAGAAGTTTAAACAGGAAGTGTATAGGGAATCCAGGGTGACACAGTGAAAACAGAAAACTTAGGTGTGCTACAATTTAGTTAAAACATGGCACATTAGGGGTCCCCGAATGCCTCACCTGGTAGAAATGCAGCCGTGTGGTGCGCAGGGTGAGTCATACCGCGCAGGTTCACGTCCTTACTGTGAATCATCGCTGGGGACTCCAAAGGGAGCGTTACATTGTGTCTGGTGCTCCCGTCGGTTAGGAAGGCAAAACCAGCAGGTACTGTTTCTCCTCATTGCGCTACAACGAACCCTGCTGGCCAGGCTGCAGGGCTGGCCTTTGTCCTCCAGAGGTTGCTGACATCCGCTCTCGAGTTCCTGGGTGAAAAAGGAAGCTGGCTTGATCATGGGACTGGAGGATGCCCACTGAACCTTCAGGTCTCCTGAGTCTTATGGGGAATTGATGCATTGAGGGGAAATGCAATTAGGCATTCCAAATTGGAAGAAAATCAGGGGTAAAATAATAATGGGACAAACTAAATTTGTTAAAAAAAAAAAAAAAAAAAAAAAACACCTGACACATTGTTACTAAAGTTCTATACCTGTCAAACGCTTTCAGTCTCATCTCTTTTCTAAAACCACACAGCTAGAAGGAACCATCAACTGTAATATTGCAGAGAATCTGAAGGAAGAACACAGGTCCACTGAATGAGTCCCAATTCCAAACAGCAAAACTGTTGGTTTCAGTCACCCCTAGCTGTGCATCAAGGAAATAGAGGACATCTAATTTAACATCATTATAAGACAAACTGCAAAAATAACCTCTGAATTATGTTACATGACATAACAATAGACAATATAAAGTGAACTGCACCAAAACCCACACGTTGATGATCTTGTACAATTCCTAGGTAAAGTCTGCCATTGGTGCTTAGATGGATATTAATCATTCTTCCACCAACCAGGAAATAACACAGAGACTTAAAAAAAAATACAGTTTATTTTCACTCTCTGATTAGCAGAGAATGTGGAAGTTTAGAATAACAAATCAAGCAGAAGAGAAGCTGGATAATATGCAAGGGATGTTGTAATGATTGATCAGAATTAATTTGATTGTAGCTCAAACAGCAATATTATTGAAGTGGAGCAGCTGTCTGGTGTGTGCAAGATTAGACTACTTATTACATGTTCTTGTAATGTATAATGTTCTTGTGTGTTAATTGGCAGGACTAGTAACCGTTCTGACATCCTCCATTTGGATACAGTTCTTCTGGCTTGTTTTACCATGTTCTGTCCTACTACTACAATAAACAGAGTTAAAGCATGACGTTCTCGTTAATCCCGTGTGGTACAGTAGCACACTGAATTACAATAAGTGGTCCAGGGGATATATATTTCATCCTGCTGGACCGGTCCTGCTTACCCACAGACAGTATGCAGATCATGGTACTGCATAGTGTTTCCTATAGCTGTACACTTTATTAACATGAATAATATGGCAATGATATATGCTGACCCATGCTCTAAAATACTCATATATTGCACTTTATCTTCATTTTGGACTGGTTTAAACAATTTCAGGTAGCTTGTGTACTTCTCATTCATCAAGCCATTACTGAAAGGACATTTTTAAGGGATATCATGGTGTTAAAGGGTGATGGTCAATGCAGATTACAGA
Organism: Acipenser ruthenus; assembly: GCF_902713425.1. Taxonomy (NCBI): domain Eukaryota; kingdom Metazoa; phylum Chordata; class Actinopteri; order Acipenseriformes; family Acipenseridae; genus Acipenser; species Acipenser ruthenus. Next base: position 49,382,191 of record NC_081196.1, read on the forward strand.
TGGACAAAAAGATTTTAATTGAATTGACAGCTCCAGCTCCCCTTGACGGACACAGACATGTTCTCTAGCTTTGGAGCTTTGCCTTACTGTACCGTACAAACTGGAATTCCTCCCTGAACTGAGAAGCAGCCTCATGGTGTTTCTACCCACTGCGTGTTTTGGTAGAGGATTTGTAACCTTTTTTGATTGACATGTTTCCCAGAATATTTTGACACTACTGAATAAGCTAAAGTAAGGCCACTGATGATTGTGGTTACATCATATACTCAGATGCAAGGGCTTTTCCATCTATTCTTCAAGGCTCACTGCTTCTCACAGACAGGCATTAGTAGGAGATTGCTGTAGGCTAGCCATGCGGTCACCTCTCCCCATAAGAACTTGCTGTGCCACCAGTAGTGGCCTCTGTGATGGCAGTCCATTAAAGAGGGAAGAAAATACAATTAAATATAAGAAAAATATGACAAAGTATTACAGTTTGCAAGAACAACAGCACTATGTTTACTAAACAAGGTACTTGTCTCAACATAAAATATTTTATCAATCTGCATGTAAAAATGTAAAAAATCTGCATGACTAGTGAAATTTTTTTTATTTTTTATTACCATTTAAAAAAACCAAAAAACCTTATTTTGCAGTGAGGTAGAGTAGCATTGCGGTCAAGACTGGCCAGTGGCAGGAATAGCAGATGCTGAGACAAAAGACTTCAGTTCAGCATGGCTGTGCACTTTTAAAAACAAAACAAACAAAACATACAAAATAAAATAATGTACCCAAGCAAAGCTATCACAGTCCAGCGCCAGTGAGCACAATCTGCTGCCCCGAGTCCTTCCATTAAACTAACCAGGAAGCTCCCAGTAGTCTCCCAGTTCCTCGTTTATACAGGTGGCCATCCCCAAACTGGCAATCAAATAACCAGTTTGGGGAATGGCCACATACAAATGTAAGCATTCTGCTTTTTAACATCTGGCTGCCATTGCAAAGAGTGATACAACTGATACAAAACGTTATTTTCCCCTTTCAATAAAATGAATATAATTATTTGAATGCTACAGCTCCAATGTTATTCTTGGATTTATAAATCCTCCCAGGTGTGAATACATGCAGAATAACTGGGGATAGACAGTTTTACCCCACTTAGACCACAGGCTTGTTATCTTGTTGTCCCTGAGTAGATAACCATGCACTCTTCAGATATATGCAAACCTTCTCACAAGAGGTCTTCCAAAATCGTATCCATTTTCTATGAAAGATAAACAACGGGGGGGGGGGGGGGGGGGCATGTATTGCTCATTTTACCCTGCTCAGACTACTTTCTCACTAAATAGATTGATATTTTTAAATTGATGACATCAATAATCTTCTCACTGCAATAACAGTAGGATCAGTAATAATTTGAACGAAGCTAATAAGAAGTACGAAAAATGATTTAAAAGTATTGCTTAGGGGTGTGTAGTGAACCTATTACTCATACACATTATCAGAAACCAATGCCAATCACCTCAGGGGCCTGAAACCAGCACAGCCATTTATGTTTGTTTATGATGAGATCAATCAGAGAAGACAACAAATCATATTTATTATCTACTAGTTCTTTGAGAAGTTCATGTGTTTATTGAGGTTCATCCTTATATACAACAGTGGAAGATAAAATATTATTTTTCAATATTAGGCTAATGGCTGTCTATTGAATCTATAACCTTAAGAATACACAAACACATACATTTTTCAACAACGTATTTTAGAAAATGATACTGAACTTGATGTGTCTGATGAAAAAAGTGTTGGGTGAAATACAGTGCATTGCCCTTTAAACAGTGCACACAAGGAGTGTAAAGAAAACTACAGCACAAGAAAAAGAAAAATAACATATCTTACCTTTGTTAAGATGCAGAGCTTTGTCCTGTTACAGGATGAGATGCTATTGCTTGCAATAACGTGTATGATAAAACAGTAGATTATTTGTGTGCAAAATGTGTACAGTGATATTGTATAGTTGTTCCTTCTTTACAGATGGCTTTTATTCAGGTTATATATTTTAACTTCTGTGTATTTGCTTGTCACAGGGTGGCTTAAGCGGTGACATCAGACCCGGAAGAACACAGGACACAGACAGGACTGGTGAGTGATGAAATTGCACTGATAAAAAGGTTGCACACAAACGAAAGACACAAAACAAAACGGCATGTTGGCCAAAATAAATAGACAAACAAACACTGGACGAAACAACAAACAAGTATCGTGCTGATCCATGTCAGCACGGGTAGCAATTGTTTTTAGCTTTTTAATTTACTCTCCTTTTTAATTCTCTCTCCCTTTCTTTCACCCTGAATACCCAAAACATGAGTGAGTGAAACACTGCTTCTTTTATGCAGCTGTACCAAGACTTGATTGTTAATCAGTCATTCAATTGGAATCCACGTGAACTAATTGTGCTCCCTGTGCTTCCATACAAATACACACTTTAATCTGCACGTGAAGTGATTGTGCAATCTCCGTGCCTAAATACAATTATACACTTTACATCACCTGTGCTACATAACCCACACTCGGTTAACCAATAAACACAGAACATACAACATATAACACAAAATACACACAGGGGCAGGGCACGCTGCCAGATTGCTGTAGTAACAATATAACTGCAATACAAAATTCAGAAAATAACAGTGATCGAACAGTCTCTGGTTTAACCTAAATAGTGTATTAAGACGTTAAAGGCATCCCATTAACATTTTAAGATATTGCACTTGAAGTACATGTAGCTACACATTTCATTATTATTAGCTATACATACAGTACTTTAATAGTAATAATTAAATTTTTACTACAGCAACATATCTATAAATGCCTTTAAATGCTTATTGTAAAGGAAAGAGGTTGGGGGACCCACAGCCCCCTGGAAAACTTAATTCTGACCCACTTTGCTGCAACAATATTTTAAGGCACTTTTAAAGGCATTGCTATAGTACCATTTTGCTAGTGAGATCATTTCTCATTAAGCTTATTTCTAAATGCTTTTTTCTTTGTGTAAAGTTCTTTGACAATAGGCACTGTGAATCAAATTATCATTTGACTTGACATTTCATAAACTCAGGTTAACATATTATAGTACAAAAGGAATTATAGAAAATGTATTTCATTTCGATCAAGTGTCTATCAGCCTATCTTTTACTGGCTTGGATAAGGTCATCTGTCACCAAGCAAATTTTACAGTCTCAAAATGTATGCAAACTTAGAGAAAACTGTAATCCCACTGAAAACATCAAGTATATGATGAAAGTTGTGACCTTTACTTTAGCAGATTTGATATAAAACCTTCCGGTGTCTGTAGTTTTCAAGAGAATATAAATCATTGTATTATGCAGAAGTATTTTCATATTCTCAAAGCTAACACTGGTTTCACTATATTGAAACATTCACTCTGGAGTTAAAAACAGCACTTTGTTTAGATGGTATGAGAACATTCTGATGTGTGTTTTGGAGGGTATTTACTGTACTACTTTCCTAAGTCATTGCCAAAAGCAACAAACAATCCAATTAGGAGCAATGTGGTCTATGAGCGTTTGAACTTACCACCCAGTGCCAATTTGATAAGACTCCAAAGTTTCATCTTTTAGAAAAAAAGGATACAGCTGCTGCCAGTGGTTATATTTGTGAAGCATTACATATGTGGAAAGAATAGCATAGATCATTCTACAGATCATTATTTTTCAATGATAAAAGATTGTAAAAACACTACATTCCCAGTCTCCTTAGCCAAATCATGATATGGTAATTAACATAAACGTGACTTTTAGAACCAAACCCATTGTTCTCAAAGATATGCTAATCAGCATTATAAAATGGGTCTTTTAAATACACTATCCTGATTGGTCAAAACAGGTCACATGGGGGTGTGAATATTACAGTATATTCCATGGGCTGAAACTTCCGTACGCCACTAGAATTTTGAAAAACAAACAAACAAACAAAAAAAAACGTAGCCATATTTAAATGTATATTAATAAACATGACTAACCACATTTAATATATAATTTTGAAAAAAAAAAAACAGTAGCCATATTTAAATTAGCAATAAAGATGACTATTGAGGTATATCAATTTGTATCTTTTGGGAAACCAAACTCGATGAGATTTTTGGATGAGTCTAAATCAGACACCTATTCAAGCGGTGAAAAAAAAGAAATATTGCTAGGCATAGAACTTACCGAAGCACAGCTTCTGGACATAGAAAAAGAAAAGGAAAATAAAATACACACAAGTCCACTGCCTGGGCATCGGGTGTCCTTTTTATGCCACTGTCTGAGTATTTCAAAATGCAAACAACATCTTTGTTGCCACTGGAAACGGTACCGCAAATCTGGCCTGGATACCTCCTGTCAGTACTATCGGATCACAAAGGATGATTTAAACTAAATAAATAAATAAATAAATGTTACCCAACACTGTCACCTGACACTGCCGCAGGCCTTGTGAGAAAGGTTTGTTTTGATGTGCAACTAAATATGGCCAGACGTGGCAAAGAAGGTCTGCGTGATGTTGCTCGAAATCTCTTGCTGCAGCTCCACCTACTGTTCAGAATGAACATCTAAAAAAGGGCCTGTGAATCTTCAAAACTGCAATTTCAATGGCAGTGTTCAATTTAACATCTATAAACAGTGCTTTCTGTTTTTAATCAGTTCAATGTTTATTAAAAAAGAGGTGGAAGGATATGTAATAAAAATAACTTTTTTGTTAATTTAAACATTTTTTAACACCTTGTCATGCCTTATTGCTTACTTCTACGGTTGATTAATTAGTTTTAGGAGTGTGGATAATCAATCAACAATTCCTGTTAAAATAGATAGTTGGGTCACTACAGTTGGAGTTCATTTATTTTGTCTTTAGTATTGTATTGTAGTCGCTTGTATCAACTATTTTACTCACATGTATATTTTCTTAAAAATATACTTTATTTAAAAACAAACAAAAAAATAGCTGTATTTAGTATTACTACCAACACTTATATGCTTTTTTATTTAAAGGCTCTGTGTTCAGAGAGGTTCAGGAATGATGTTTAAAAACAGTTACCACTGGATATTTTCAACCCAATATAAAAAGATAAGCTATTTCAGCATAGTAAGAAACACATGTAGATTTTAAATATATCGTTGTAATGAAAAGTATTTGGTTTTGGAGTGTGTATGAGTGTGAATTCACTAGGATTCACTAGGATTACACCTTCATGTAACTTAAAAGGTGAAACAAATTTGCCAATTTTACAATTACCCATGATATATATATATATATATATATATATATATATATATAAAAAAAACAGAAATAAGTTTGCATAAGTTTACTGTTTCCAGGCATTGTATTTTTTATTGTCCCAGTGGTGACACTTTTGTCCCTCGCTCGCCTCTTCAAGCCAAGGATGACACCTTAGTGGCGATGGATCAGGAAGCAAGTATGCTAACATAACATAAATGTTTTCTGCTATTTAATACACACACACACACACACACACACACACACACACACACACACACACACACACAAACATTTAAGCAGTGGATTTGTTAATCCTTTCAATGGAAACTTTGTAGGTATAGAAATATTTAGTATTTTCTAAATATATCTGTTATAAAAGTCCTTCAAATTGACTTTATGTGAGCGATTGAATATCCTCAAACTGAAAAAGTAACTGAATATATTCTGATGCGGAGAGGCTATTAAACCAGCACGCTAAAAAAGAAGTTCTAGAATATTAATATTCCCATTTGAAATGCACTTAGATCAGAGAAAACAGATCTGGGACTGCTCATTTTGACTGAGTCAAAGGTCTTATGGGTATTGAGCTATAAGTCATTAGAGACAACTGATTACTTTTGGTACATGGATGCCCCTCAGGCATTCAGGCACGTATATTTGGAATAGCTTGCGCTTATAGTTTTGAAATTATTTCTCTAATTTATTAATGATATTGGAAGGTTTTTTTTTGTACAGATGCACAAGGTTTTGCAATGGCAGGACTGAATGACATCCCATTATAAAGGTAACATCTTGCAGTTCAGTTATCCCAGAAGGTTTGAAAATATGAATGTTTTTCATTATTTAGACTTTAGGAGAAAACTTTTTTTTTTTTTTTTACATTGAGATGTATAAGCTATAAATACAAGTCAGGCAACCAAACTAATAGATTTTAACCCTTTGCGGTCCATTTATTCAGCCCCTGTCAGGCGCGTCAGGTCCAATTTATTTTCATACAAGCTGATTATTTTACACATGCTGTTTAAATTTTAAATAATTTTATTCACAGTAAAACAGGTTTAAAAGGCACTGCCTATCAACAGGACACTCAGTACTGCATCTCCAGCCCTGCCCCACTCCTTGTTCGCTGTATTTATCACGTATCTCTTCATAGTAGTCATCCAAGTCATTATTTTATTGCTATAACATCTCAAAAAGCTTGGCAAATGTCCTCGATATTCTTTGAGCACTGGATGCTGAAGCAGCTATCTTGTTTGTTTATGTCCATGTTATGTCTGTGATGAAGGGACTATGCATATTGCTCCGTTTGTTTTTTCCGGCTTTTCTCGGCTTCTATCGGCCTCACTCGTCCATTGAAAGCTTTTCTCTGCTTTTTCTGGAGCAAAAACGACTAGGGACCTGTGCTTGACGTCTTTTTGATGATGTCGGACAGGGTCTGGATCGGAAAGGAAAAATTGTAATGTGGGACCTGGTTCGACATAGGACCGCAAACGGTTAATACACATGTTAAATAATTGCCCCTAATACAAAGCTAACTCTCAAAAAGTAGAATGGACTTGCGACCAAGGGAGGTGTTATGAAGACGCAGGATGACCAGGATTGATCAATGATGTTTATTTACAGCGCAGCAAAGTTCAGAAAACTGGACAGTTTAAACAGTTCTGTTATCGTAGACAAAAAATTCAAAACAAACAATAATCAAACAAACCAAAAGAAAACTTTCAAAAAGTTGAAAAATGGTTATCTAGCAAAACCACACTTAGCAATGTCTAGCTCAGTAAACTATACAGTCTTTAACTGAAGCTTTGTTAATGCTAAAACCAACACACTTAACAGTGTAAAACTCAGTCCACTATACAGTCTTTAACTGAAGCTTCATAAATGCTAAAGCAGCAAAAATGTAAAATGAATTAATAAATTGCTCACATAACTGAGTACCACTCTATAACAGAGTTCTTTGGTCAGGAGACCTGCAATAAGCATCCAACTAGCTTAAACTCTCCCCCCATACTGAACTTGGGATGGCTTTATAAAGTTTTCACCTCATTAGACTCCACCTTTCAGGAGATACTATTATAAACCTTCACAGTTAACAAACAAGTCACGACTTTAAACAAAACACATTACATGGCTACAAAACATTTTGTTTTCTTATTTAAAATATAGTGCTTAAACACAATCAACATTTTACATTGCATTGTCATGTTTAGCAAAGCAGTGAAAACTCTAACCTTTTAAAGTATCAAACTCTAATAAATAAAACCTCCCCATAGAGTAACATTAGGCACGCTTCGGTGTAGAAAAGCAGAGTGTGCATGGTTGCGTCCCCTAATGTCAATACAGCGCGTACCCGGATACCGTCATGGCGGCGTTCCTGGTGCAGAGAAAGCTTTCGATTTGTAAGTATACATGTAGTTAAATAAGAACAGAACTAGAGAACAAAATACTATTTCTGCTTAAAAAGCCAGTTCAACTGACTACATGAAAATAGATGTGTGCACCCATCACTTTTCATAGCCGGAAACAGATCCCCAACAAACTACTAGTAACACAAAATGTGCATCTTTTTTTGTCCTTCTTTCTTTACTGATAACCCAGCAGAAAGGAAGTTCCGTGGGACAATGAATACAAAAACTTTTTTTATTTTTTATTATCAGAATTAATTTTAGACAGTATTTATGTTTTTAACAATAACAAGTCAGTGATGAGGTCGGGGTTAGACCGCATCATCACACTAGCTAAAATCAGAAAATCATAATTAGGTTTTTTCTGTTATACAGTTACAGTCTGGTTCAGTAGAATTCCGTATGATGATCTTTGTTCACCAATCACACCCTAAATCAGGGGTGTCAAACTCCAGTCCTCAAGGGTCTTCTGGTTTTCATTCCAACTTAAGCTCTCAATTAACATAATTGATCTAATTATTTGTTGAATTTGACATATTTAATATTTTCCAAGGTCTTTTACAGTTGATGGTTTTAAAAATGCACTTGATTTAAGGTACACTACCTAGGAAACATTTTGAGGCCTGAAGAGAAGTGTTAAATGTGTCCAGTTAATCAAATAATTAGACCAATTAAGTAATTGAGAGCTCGGGTGGCACCCCTGCCCTAAATGAAGTGGGGGATCCCTTACCACCCCAAATCAATATACAGATAAAGTAGCCAGTTTGTCCACACCCACAGAAAGGGTGTCACCATTGAAGTTCTAAATACCCAACACTGAAATACCTACATACATAAATACATACTGTAAGTATTGATTAAACTGATGGAAACCATAAAAGTGCTTCAAAAGTAATTTAAAAAACATAATTAAAAAGAATAAAATCCTTGGGGAAAATGGTTCCTTAAAACCAATATATAATAATAAAGGAAAATCAGAATATGAGTTCACATTCCAACAATGCAATATTTCTCTTTAATTTTTGTTTTCTGAGACTATTGCCCCAGTCCACTGTATTATTCTTTGTTTTATTTTATTTTCTGAGTCTCTTGACCCAGTCCACTGTACAAAGTTGTTGCAGCCTTTAGGGTCCAATCAATGCACCCTTCTCTATTGAGGGGAGTGTAGAATAAAAACAAAGAGTGACCAGTATCAAGTAAATTAAAAAATTTACAGTATTTATCTTTTTAAAAACAAGACTAAAAGAACAATGGGTCTAAAAATAAGGTTTGCCCTCCCACTCTTATGCATACAATCCTTTGATAAGAGCATTAAAATAAATAAAAACACAATTCCCATCAAAAATATAAATAGATACAAATGAAACAAAAACCTGGGGATCACAACTTGTAGTGGTATTATAAACAGTTTACCCTACTATTAGTCAGCTAGCTTATTATTATGATTATTTATTTCTTAGCAGACACCCTTATCCAGAGCGACTTACAATTGTTACAAGATATCACATTGTTTTTACATACAATTACATTATTTTTTACATACAATTACCCATTTATACTGTTGGGTTTTTATTGGAGCAATCTAGGTAAAGTACCTTATTCAAGGGTACAGCAGCAGTGTCCCCCACCTAGGATTGAACTGACGACCCTCTGGTCAAGAGTCCAGAGCCCTAATCACTACTCCACTGCTGCCCTTATAGCCTCTTAGATATATGTTGCTTTTGTAGTAAAAAAAAAAAAAAAAAGTCACAAAGGTTATTTAGCTTACCTTACCGGCTTCCTTTAACAACGTAGTCTAATTTAGCCCAAATCACAAAGTTTTACCGTACTGTTACATACATTCCATTAAAGTTGGGCAAGGGCCAGGATAAGATCGTGCATCAGAGCCCAGCTTTCTCTGCTTCCGTCACTGGTGTGCCACTTTATTCATAAACTAAGCATAAAAAAATACTTTAAAATAAAATTAAAAATGGTGTTTTAATCAGATCAATCAAATGGCTCACATATTTTTATTATATGAATCCTGTTAAATAAAACCTTCTACACAAATATTTAAAATTAAGAAACTACAATTTTTAAAAATGAGGTTATTCTCCATACTCTTGCAAAAAAAAGGGAAAATAATGAAACTGTTGTTATTAGATTAGGTTTCATCTCATACTCTTGAGAGGGCAATTGGTTTCCAGTGGCTGGGTTTGCTCAATTCAATATATGAAGGCATAGTGCATAGAACAATTTAAGTCTACATGGTTATTTATCACACCTGACTAGAATTGTGTTAGTTCAACTGCCTTTATACATTAGTAATAAAGATGTAATGATATTTTGAGTACAATACTTTAAAATACAATTTAAAATGGGTCATCCATTAAAACAAAATGTCCCAAATAATTAAAAAGGTTATATATTTTATAAATAAATGTATACATGCAAAGTGTAGATGGATTGTGTATTGTGATTGTGTCAACAGTTAAAACTGTGCAGGAGAACATAAATATTAAAATAGCTGCTTAGGGATTTTATTTTTTTGTTGTTGTTAAACATGATGTAATGGGTTCATAATCCTTTGTGGTGGTATTTTACTGGCAACATATATATATATATTTATATTTTATTGAAGGTGATATTCATAAACCTATAAGCCTTGTTCCAGCGTACATATAGTGTCCGTGCTGCTTAAGGGCACCTTCCTCTGTTACAAAATATTCCCGTTGAATCAAAATCGTATGTTAACTTCAGCCTGCAGCCTTTTGTGAGATCCAGGTGTGGCTGCATTCAGAAAATGTTGCTCCCCCACCATCACCACCTACAAAGGCTTTCACAGTGGAAACAGCACAAAGTGTATTCAGGTTCGGTTAAAATTAAAAAAAATAAATTGACAGTGCATGTAGTGTTAGCACTCTATTTTCTTCAGTAAGCATCATTTTTAACAATGCAACATGACAATCTCTGTCAGTAATTATTTGCTGTAAATATATCCTCTGCAAAACTGGACAACCCCATTCAATAAATATTCAGACTAATTATTTAACAGTCTCAGCTCTCCTACAAAAAAAAAGTTTCTTAAAAATAGTTAATATAACCTTGTTTGGCATATAAAGGATCAAATACAGTATTGTACACAACATTTTCAGATTTGGGCTTAGAAAGTCCTCTTCCTGAAGAAATTTAAATATAAATACCTGTATCGTCTAATATATTTGTGTATCGTATGTAGATACTTGTGTTTTTATTGATATTGCTTGGATGTATAAGTGTTGTATTGTTTATTATTGAGTATGGTCTACTCATGTCTCTCTTTGTATTAGTGCTGCTCTATTGAGATGTACCTGTGCTGGCACTGTGGGCACAAAGTGAATAAACTAAATTAAACTAAACATTATCACTTTCCCCCATGTAACCCAACCATATTATTTTGTTTGGTTTGCAACGTTTTATTTGTATTGCAGATGGTGGGGATAGCATTGCAGAAAGCACATGTCAGACAGACATGAAAAACACAATATCTGAGTAAGTACAATAAGAACTGCTCAAAATGATAACAAACATTATAAATAAAACAACGAAAGACAATGTAATTTCAAGCTACTTACTCATTAACTGTCAGCAACTGAGGATCCTAAATGCAGATAGGGGTACCAACGCCCTTTTGACAGATGGATGTTTCTTTCATACATGGATGTTTCTTTCATGTCTTTTTTTCAATATACATAAAATACTTTGCAACAGGCAAACCACTTTTCTTTTTAAAATCCATAAATGTTGAAGCATTCAATATGCTATATTCTTACTGTCACTGGGCAATTTCTAAAATGTTCTGCCTATTCCTATTTGGTTTTCTGATGCTAACTGTTATGGTTGAGTACATTTCATGTGCTTGGTGTATTATTAAATAAAATTTCTCAGCAGGGGATAGATGCATTAGTGAGATTTGGCAAAGGCTCCTCTGCACATTTGTTTCTAGTCTTATTAACTTCTTAAAGTGCATCTCTATTTGTTGAGCCTGAAAGGAACATGCATTAACTAGATGCCAGCAAACAGTATATTACCACTACATACTTTGAACCTAAAAATGTAATTTCAAGCATTCTACTAATCAATTTCAAGCAGTCTTCAATCATAACTCAAGCAAGTACATTTTTACCTAAAATGTGTGAGATGTTATATCTAAAATGAACACATTTGGATTGTAATTTTTAATCTCCAAACTCAATAACCTCATAAGAAATCTTAAATTCATTTTTTTAAATTATATATATGTATTAATTGTAATTATAGATATATTTTGTACGGCATGTTTTGCTTTAAATCTTACAACACCTTCCTTGTAGAATACTGTACACATTGTTGCTAGGGAAGCAATAAGACATTTATAATTCAGTGTAACCTCCAACCAATGCCAATGTCTGTGACCATCTCTGCGGAGATCCCAGTTATTAACACTAGAACCGCCACGGTAGTCATTTTGATGGTTTTTACTTTTAAACTTTAAATTACTATGTGTGTGTTAAAGATCCGCGGTATTAAATATACTGACAGTGTTTGAAAGTCAGAAGCGCAAAAATAAAAAAGTTATAAGCACTTCTACCTAGAACCGCCAAAAGTAGTCATTTTGACTGCTTGTTACAATACATGCTTTTATTGTTAGTATAACCTACAATACGCTATTTTTATATGTATACAGGCCAGTTTGTTATCTCTACCTCCACTGAGTTTACAGCAGCATGTATTTGAATAGAATATTGCTCTTGACATCTAGATATGTGTTATCCAAATATCTATTGTAATCCTATCAATTCCTTGGAGAACTGCCGTCTGGCTGTGTACGTGAGCATATATAGTCTGCTGCCCTATAATATTACTGTTACAAGAATTTTTCGAGAAATCTTGATATTTTTGCGTTTTGATTTGAGAGCAACTACAGATATATTTGCCTTGGCATCAGAAATTTGGAACAACTTCATTGAAAACAGCATTGCCTGTTTCAAGCTAAACATAAAACATTACATGGACAAGCAGCTGTTTCCGACAAAAGCACGGTGTTGCTGGACAAACAAACCTGTCAAATTTGGGATCAAGTTTTGGACCCTACCCCTACCTGTGCAAAGATGAAACTCGCCCAGCTGGTCAGAGACTGGGTGACAATGTGTTAGGCTGATGTAACCATGCAACCTGTAATTAGCAAAACAGTAAAAAAAAAAAAAAAACCTGGTTGCAACAGTAAACAAAGAAGAAGAGCGTTTCCACCATCTGTGCAAAACTTAGTATTGAGTGAAAGCAATCCCCGGTGTCCAGTTGCTGTATTTTACAATGTACTGGACATGGCAGCCATCAATTCCTTAGTTTTGTACAATGAATGCACCGGGGGAAATATCAGTATGATGCTAGCCATGGAGCTTTGGCAGAAACATTTCGATCAGAAAACTGCAAAGCGGCAGGGAAACGCTGCTCAACCTGGACACAGTGCGCAGCCATCAAGTGACACACGCAACAGAAAACAATGCCAGGTAACTAAATGCAATAAAAATAAAACTTCTGATATCTGTGCCCAGTGTGAAAGAGCAGTATGTGGTAAATGCACATAAGTTGATAAGTGTTACATCTGTGTGGATTGTGCGAATATGGGGGCTACTTTGAAGTATGTTTCCCTGAATGTGCATTCCTGTTACACAATGGGAACTGAGATATTTTCTTTTTTATAAATAATTATTTCGATTTTACAATTGTGTATGTAGGCCTACATATAACCAGTTCACAGTTGGTTACACAATATTTTCTTTTGAAATCTTTATTTTATTATAGTTTTTCATTTTTTGAAGTCGTGCTGTAAGAACATAAAAACATAAGAACGTTTACAAACGAGAGGAGGCCATTCGGCCCATCTTGCTCTTTTGGTTGTTAGTAGCTTATTGATCCCAGAATCAAGCAGCTTCTTGAAGGATCCCAGGGTGTCAGCTTCAACAAATATGTTTGGATATGTTTATTACTGGGGAGTTGGTTCCAGACCCTCATAATTCTCTGTGTAAAAAAGTGCCTCCTATTTTCTGTTCTGAATGCCCCTTTATCTAATCTCCATTTGTGACCCCTGGTCCTTGTTTCTTTTTTCAGGTTGAAAAAGTCAATACCATTTAGAATTTTGAATGCTTGAATCAGATCACTGGGTAGTCTTCTTTGTTCAAGACTGAACAGATTCAATTCTTTTAGCCTGTCTGCATACGACATGCCTTTTAAACCTGGGATAATTCTGGTTGCTCTTCTTTGCACTTTTTCTAGAGCAGCAATATCAGCAATGATATTTATAATGCACGTTTTTATTGCCTGCGTGCAGTACCTTACACTTTTCTCTATTAAATGTCATTTGCCATGTGTCTGCCCAGTTCTGAATGCTGTCTAGATAATTTTGAATGACCTTTGTTGCTGCAGCAGTGTTTGCCACTCCTTCTATTTTTGTGTCGTCTGCAAATTTAACAAGTTTGCTTACTATACCAGAATCTAAATCATTAATGTAGATTAGGAATAGCAGAAGTCCTAATACTGATCCCTGTGGTACACCACTGGTTTGCTCCATACAGTAGGCTAATGTGAAAAAAAAAACCCTTTTATATTATTTTTGTAAGTAATTACTTTGTTTTTACAGTTTTGTATGTACATATAGCAGTTTACACCTGTTTTCACAATATCTTCTTTTGAAATGTTTATTTTATTATAGTTTTTCATTTTTTTTTCCGTCATGCATTATATGCGCTAATTTCGAAAATAAAGCCTTTTATGTTATTTTTGTAAATAATTACTTTGTTATTACAATTTCATATGTACATATAGCAGTTTACACCTGTTTACACAATATCTTCTTTTGAAATGTTTATTTTATTATAGTTTTTCATTTTTTTACGTCATGCATTATATGCTCTAATTTCGAAAATAAAGCGTTTTATGTTTATTTTTCAATTAAATACGATGTTTCTGCTACGCAAATGTTAGCTATAATGTTCATAAATATGACTTTTGAGTTGGATCTTTCATTTTCATATTGAAGCAGTTTAAAATGTAGCCATCAAAATGACTACTGCTTGCGGTTCTGGGTAGTAGCATAAACCCGGCAGTTCTAGTGTTAATACTTAATCCACCACAAAAATAGCCTAGTTTTATTTAATGGGATAGAAAAGTACAGTGCCTTGCGAAAGTATTCGGCCCCCTTGAACTTTGCGACCTTTTGCCACATTTCAGGCTTCAAACATAAAGATATGAAACTGTAATTTTTTGTGAAGAATCAACATCAAGTGGGACACAATCATGAAGTGGAACGAAATTTATTGGATATTTCAAACTTTTTTAACAAATAAAAAACTGAAAAATTGGGCGTGCAAAATTATTCAGCCCCCTTAAGTTAATACTTTGTAGCGCCACCTTTTGCTGCGATTACAGCTGTAAGTCGCTTGGGGTATGTCTCTATCAGTTTTGCACATCGAGAGACTGAAATTTTTGCCCATTCCTCCTTGCAAAACAGCTCGAGCTCAGTGAGGTTGGATGGAGAGCATTTGTGAACAGCAGTTTTCAGTTCTTTCCACAGATTCTCGATTGGATTCAGGTCTGGACTTTGACTTGGCCATTCTAACACCTGGATATGTTTATTTGTGAACCATTCCATTGTAGATTTTGCTTTATGTTTTGGATCATTGTCTTGTTGGAAGACAAATCTCCGTCCCAGTCTCAGGTCTTTTGCAGACTCCATCAGGTTTTCTTCCAGAATGGTCCTGTATTTGGCTCCATCCATCTTCCCATCAATTTTAACCATCTTCCCTGTCCCTGCTGAAGAAAAGCAGGCCCAAACCATGATGCTGCCACCACCATGTTTGACAGTGGGGATGGTGTGTTCAGGGTGATGAGCTGTGTTGCTTTTACGCCAAACATAACGTTTTGCATTGTTGCCAAAAAGTTCGATTTTGGTTTCATCTGACCAGAGCACCTTCTTCCACATGTTTGGTGTGTCTCCCAGGTGGCTTGTGGCAAACTGTAAACGACACTTTTTATGGATATCTTTAAGAAATGGCTTTCTTCTTGCCAATCTTCCATAAAGGCCAGATTTGTGCAGTATACGACTGATTGTTGTCCTATGGACAGAGTCTCCCACCTCAGCTGTAGATCTCTGCAGTTCATCCAGAGTGATCATGGGCCTCTTGGCTGCATCTCTGATCAGTCTTCTCCTTGTATGAGCTGAAAGTTTAGAGGGACGGCCAGGTCTTGGTAGATTTGCAGTGGTCTGATACTCCTTCCATTTCAATATTATCGCTTGCACAGTGCTCCTTGGGATGTTTAAAGCTTGGGAAATCTTTTTGTATCCAAATCCGGCTTTAAACTTCTCCACAACAGTATCTCGGACCTGCCTGGTGTGTTCCTTGTTCTTCATGATGCTCTCTGCGCTTTAAACGGACCTCTGAGACTATCACCGTGCAGGTGCATTTATACGGAGACTTGATTACACACAGGTGGATTCTATTTATCATCATTAGTCATTTAGGTCAACATTGGATCATTCAGAGATCCTCACTGAACTTCTGGAGAGAGTTTGCTGCACTGAAAGTAAAGGGGCTGAATAATTTTGCACGCCCAATTTTTCAGTTTTTTATTTGTTAAAAAAGTTTGAAATATCCAATAAATTTCGTTCCACTTCATGATTGTGTCCCACTTGTTGTTGATTCTTCACAAAAAATTACAGTTTCATATCTTTATGTTTGAAGCCTGAAATGTGGCAAAAGGTCGCAAAGTTCAAGGGGGCCGAATACTTTCGCAAGGCACTGTACATAGCTAGTAACAGTTTAATTAAGTTCATTGAGAGTGTCATAATAATAATACAAAAAAGAATGATGCCAATTTATACCTCCTTTAATAAGCATTTTATTGAGGAAGTCTCCCTGCTTAACTCTACATACAGACCCTTGCTCACTGCCATGTTCCTTCCCAGAATCCTTCTGGAAAATGATGCTGCAGTGTGATATAGAATTCACCTCTTAATATGTGCGTGATACAATCTTACCCCAACACGTGACCACCCACCAGCTGAATTGGAGAACCTTGATGACCTTAGTTTCAGAGTCTCTGATGTGAGAAAAGAGGTTGATGGCCTATTGGAAAGCTTTGGATCTCCCACATAGATGCAGCAGAATTTTTTATTTTTTTTAAATTGATTCGGGGCTTGACGCCAGCTGAATTCAGAGACGGGCACTACATTAGACGAAAGGAGTTGGTTTGCTCATAGCTCAAACCTCCACACAGGTTTCTATTCATATTCTATGAAGCTTTCTGGGTATCTTTTGCACTGCAGTATAATTTTGCTTGCAGTGTGAGAGCTCACTGGTACAGCATGCCAGGCACCTGCAGCACAGCAGTCACAATATGGAGACAGCAACAATAGGAGTAAAGACAAGCACATGTCAGATATTTCAGTACATTTATAGTTTATTTCAGTACATTAATAATTTTTTTTTTAACTTGTTATGAATTAAAACAAATAAAGTTGCTTTCACCATCACTCATTAGGTCATGACAAATTACACTGTGTAACAATTTTTTTTTTTTTTTTTTGGTTCCTGGGTAGTAAGTGTTATTTCCTAATTGCTTATGCCTCAAAAGTATAGAAAATGGCTATTATTCCCCACAAACTTTGCTTTTGTGACCAGGACAGTGATATTTTGAAATGTACCTATTTTCCAGAACATTCCAGATAGATTCAGTGCTGAGTAAACTTGGAGTAACTTCTAGAACTTTCTAGAACTTTCCAGTAATATAAATAGTAGTATAAATACAGGGGCCTTAAGCCCACCAGTTCAGTTTAGTTCCAGCTGCCTAAGTGGATACATATCTGCATTTTTCTGAGATGGCATCAAGGTCACAGGAGACTTGAAAATGGTGGCATTCCTGATGGGTTTCCAAGGCGGTTTTACCAAGTTTCCCTGCTATTTTTGCCTTTGGGACAGCAGGGACACCAAGGCGCACTACCACAGGCGGGACTGGCCACAGCGGACCGAGTTCTCTGTGGGGAGGAGCAACGTCAAGTGGGACCCCCGGAAGGTGCTGATGCCACCACTGCACATCAAACTTGGGCCTTATGAAACAATTTGTCAGAGCTCTAGATAAGGAGTCGGCAGCCTTCAAGTACCTTCAAGACTTCTTCCCTAAGCTGTCTGAGGCAAAGGTCAAAGCCGGTGTCTTCGTCGGACCACAGATAAAGAAGATCCTGGAGTGCAATGAATTCCCCAAGAAGCTCACTAGTAAGGAGAAAGCGGCTTGGAACAGCTTTGTCGCAGTGGTTCGGGGCTTCCTGGGCAATCACAAGGCCGAAAACTATGTGGAGCTGGTTGAGACTCTGGTGAAGAACTACGGCACAATGGGCTGTAGGATGCCCCTCAAAGTCCATATCCTTGATGCTCATCTTGATAAATTCAAGGAGAACATGGGAGCGTACTCGGAGGAGCAAGGCGAGCGCTTCCACCAGGATATACTGGACTTTGAACGCCGCTACCAAGGACAGTATAACGAGAACATGATGGGAGACTACATTTGGGGGCTGATTCGTGAAAGTGATTTACAGTATAATCGTAAATCTCAAAAAACTACTCACTTCTAAATCTTTTGTAGTCATTTTTGTATTACTTTAGTATAAATACATGTTAATTTGGATTCATATGTTGTTTTTTTCTGACTTTATGTGAACGAAAAGATACAAATTCGCCCGTTTTCTCATTGGAAATAGGTAAATTTCAAAATATCACTGTCCTGGTCACAAAAGCAAAGTTTGAGGGGAATAATAGCCATTTTCTATACTTTTGAGGCATAAGCAATTAGGAAATAACACTTACTACCCAGGAACAAATATTGTGTTACATAGTGTTATTCCAGTGTTTTACTAATTTACTAAGATCATGAACAGTACATTTGTAAATCAATTCTGCTGCTGATGAAACCACACAGCTGCACACATTTTGCTGTACACATCATTTAAGGTATATATATAAATAGAATAATGTATGGTTTTGGGCAGTGATGCATGAGCATCAAGACATAGGGACATGTATATTATAGGAATATATTTTTGCATGTAACCTATTATGTACATGATGATTACAAGGATATAAATAGAATAGTATATGGGTCAGAATATATTCTCACACAATAGTCTCGAGTTGGTCTTTGGGCAGTAATGCACGGGTGACCCAGATGTTATTTTATATATTTCCTAAAGTATATTAAAGTGAAAAAAATATAAAACATTTGGTCATGTATTGTTTGTCGGTTTTTCATCTGTTGCAAATCTTATAGATTAACAAGATATGTAGAATAAAGTGTATTTTTTATTTCTATTGTTTTTATTCATAAACTGCTGAAATAATGTTTATTTTCTAAGTACTCTCATCATTGTTTGGTTGAATGTCTTTATTTTGAATGCATTATTTGTTCTCCATTGTACTGTGCTTGTTGTAGCGAGAGTGATCATGGCGGCGGTTTGTTTTTAAAAGATGCTGCTGACCAGGGAGCGTCATGACGTAGGAACATGTATATTATAGGAATATATTTTTTGCATGTACCTATATATGTACATGAAGATTACAAGGATATATTATTTTCAATATACTGTAGTGTTCTGTTTCCATGGCAACATTTTTGTATACTAAAACCTTCAATAAATGTAACTTAACAACAGCCAGTGAGCCTATTTTAACCATCTTAATTTGCTCCTCATCAGCTGCAGTATAACTTTGCTCACAAATTAACATGCAGAGGCACATCCCCAACAGCTACAGCCCTCTGTGAAGTGTGGACACTGGTTGATTACTCAGATATGTACAAGGCACTCTTATGTGTAATTAAGGCTACACATACCATGTGATATTGTGTTCATTCATTTCTGACACATACATATTGAAGGCCTTACCTTGCTATCAAGACCCCTTTTTTTTTGTTGTTTTTTTTTGCAGTTTTTTACATGCAAAGATATAGACACAATTTACAAATACCCCTTTCATAGTATTTTAAAATGTTACTATTTATATTATCCATGTGCTGAGATGCTCAGCAGCAATACAAAATAAAGACAATTCAAAGTAAGTAGTAATTATGGTATTTATTTATTTAATAATTTATTTTTTTGTCTCCATTAATTTAGTCAGTTACGTGTTTAAGCCTATGAGGATGGGAAATGCATGTATTGCATACTGACACAAGGAAGTATGGAACATTTATGCAGAGGCACAGCTTTGAAAGATGTGTCACTACCAGGTAAACTTGGGATCAGAAACAAATGATTTATGACCAAGATGCCTGGAAACCATAGAGATAATTCTGGTGATGTTGTTTTCTAGAATATTCAGGGAGGTTATAGATAAAACACTATAAAATCCTATTGGCAATATGTATGTATGTATGTGTGTGTATGCGTGTATGTATGTATGTATTTTTGCTTTAAAGTACTACTCTGTCCTAATTCTGTCTCTTCATACATAGTTTTGAGATAGTCATCACTAGTCAATTGTGACCAGAAGTGGATTCATAAATTATGTATATGTGCTATAAGAAACAAGTAACTAGCTAATTTCCATAACCATAACGGATACTTGTATATTTAGAGTACTAGGCACATCCCTGCCTTTTTTCTGTTATGTTTTCTATACCTTTGCTTGTTGCAGTCTTTGATTCTTTTGTGTGCAGCTGGTTATTTCCCCACCACTGTCTGTGACTGGTTGTGCTAGTGGAATTTGCCTTTCAGTCATATCCTGCTGTTTCAGCAATGTG
This sequence comes from Acipenser ruthenus, assembly GCF_902713425.1. Taxonomy (NCBI): domain Eukaryota; kingdom Metazoa; phylum Chordata; class Actinopteri; order Acipenseriformes; family Acipenseridae; genus Acipenser; species Acipenser ruthenus. Next base: position 49,402,635 of record NC_081196.1, read on the forward strand.
CTCTGGCTCCAACTTGAGTGGATTGACAAGCTTTTTTGTTGTAATTTTTATTTAAGATTTTGTGCTATTATAAGATGCCTTAGGATCTCACTTTGTGAAATGTTCTTGTTGCTGTCACAACATTAAGCTGCAAGTTGTCATCTACAACATCAGAAACATTATTTATAAGATTTTAAAACCAAGCTTCGTTGCCCATTTTACTATATGTAAATAATGTATCATTGTTTTCTAGTGCTTTAAACATTATTTTACAACATTTACTAAATTAGTTTAGAGTTTTGATCAAAATATGTATCTGGTCTAAACATTGAATATTGCCTGTGTACTGAAACATTTCATTTTATATTGGTGGAAGCTAGGTCATGCTAGATGGACAGTGGACCAAAGAGGAAATTATCCATAAGTGATTTATCCATATGGTCCCTTCAGACAGTATCCCATGAGATGGAGTGTGTGTGATGAAGCAGAATTTACATCCCTTTCCTTCCACTGCCTACTTGTTGGAAATAATGCCTGAAATGTGAACATAAAGAGACATGCCCACTTCCCTCCAATGCCCACTTTCTGGATATAAACAGTGGAGACATTTAGGAGATATATTTACTATGTTACATCATGTTATTCTAATCATCAATGCATTCTCCATATGATAAACAAAACAAACATCATTGACCAAAAATGGCAAACTGTTCTTTACTCACTATGACTGGTGTAACATACAAATGGTAATATGAGATGTATGTATTACGAAAATTAAGACACTGCTAGGGAAGCAGATAAGGTCATTTACAGGGAGTAAATAATCCTTTAAAAGCTAGTAACCAAAGACAGCCATCAATAATAATCATAAACCTACCAGTTTTTATCGTATCCTTCATGACCCACTATATTCTTGCTGAATTTTCTTTTTGTGCATTCACTGTTAAAGTGGCAAAAGGGGAAATTAATTTAAAAATAAAACACATGACTCCATGTGTTTTTCTAAGAGAAAGCCCACATGCTTCTTCTGAGTAAAGAATGTGTTATTCAAACCAGCATGCAAGGCTCTCCTGTCATAAGGGTGTCTTGCAAATGCATTGCACCAATCCACTGGTTACTTAAACAAAAGTTTTGAACTGCAAAAGCTGTTGATTGATTGACAGCCCCAGTAATGAAAGACGCAATAGGTTTTTTAGAAATGATGATTGACAAGCCTTTGCAGGCAGTGTAGTACAGCATCATGGTGCTGAAAAGCGTGTGCAACTTAAAGGCCTCCTATTAAAACGGGAGGGGTAGTGTTTCAGTATAAAAACATACCTTCAGTGTTATTTTTCATTGAAAACCCAAAGTACCAGGTGAAAACATAACCTTTCATTGTATTGGAATCCTCAGCAGTTACTTGCATGTTACTTCTATAAAATACGGTCCGGAATATTTAGTACAGTACATCATTAAAACATATTATCATTAAACGATATACTGTATGTCTAGGTTAAAGCAATGTAGAGCAAACAATATTGTAATTCTTAAAACAGTTTAGATCCCATTAAAAAATCAATAGTCTTGAAGGTGACTAGTAAAATACAGACACATGTTGTTAATGGATTGTCCAGACGTCTACTGTCCACTTAAACAAAATTTGTCAATGTGAACACATTTATTTTTACATTAGTTGAAACAAAGGTAGTTTAGAATGGATTACTTACAAGCAATCATAGACATTTAGTAGCCCTTGAATTGCACTGTGGTTTTCTCTTCCCATTAGGGACGGTGATAATCAATTTTATGAGTTCATACAGTTCATTTTAAACCACATTATCCAGTCAAATGCATGACATTTCCCCCCCTCTGCATCCGGTGTAATACAATAAGAGAAAAATCGAAGACTGCAGCTAAAAAGGACCTGCCTCGGCTTCCTTGTTGAAACCAAACCATTCAAGTCTATTTTAAGAAATGGCAACTGATGGTTTCCCATTGTTTGTTAATTGTAATTTATAAACCATGGTATATGGATAGAATGCAATGCTGTCTGAAGTAATCAGAAAATTAATTTGTAGAAAATTTAGATTAACATTTGGTTAATATTTGGTTTTATAACAGAGTGCAGCACTAAGCACATACATTTCTGTTTCTAACTGAATTAGTATTAAAATAAAATATGTAAACAGATAAACAAGGTTGGGTATTTGAAGCACAATTGTAATAAAATCATCTCTGCATAGAACTTTTATACGTGGGACTCCGCTTGGTTCATTGATGCAGCTAAGAGCATTATCCCATTGCAGGTTTCGGCAGCTTTAAATAAATATTTAAGGGTAGTGCGGAAGGCCTCGAAATGACACAAGGAGAGTTCAGGGTTTAAAATAAAAAAGAAACAAAGTTTATTTACACATGAGCCACAAAACTGGCTGCAAAAATAAAGAGGTACTGTCTCTTTAAATCAAGAAATATTTACAGAGCTATATACACAAGCCCTGGGAGAGGGAAGCCAACACATGTAGAGAAGCGTATGGTTAGACAGTCTTGTTGTTTGTTTGCAGCACGCAGTATCACTGCAGCAGCCTGGGTATTGCTCTTGGTCTTCTGAAGCATTCGGTAGCTTGTTACTCTGCAGGAGATAAAGCAGGAGAGTGTATCACGGCACAGCAAACATGTGTTGGTCTCGCTTCCCCGGTTCCAGGAACACTGTCCTGACCGATGGAGAGGCTGCCCCATACTCGATTACCTGGGCTTGGAATCAGGTGTACCTTGTTCCCCTCCACCAGCCTCTTAACAGGCCGACTACTACGGAACGTTAACCCCGTAGTTGCCAGAGCCCGCTAGATGGACAGGTTTCTCGTGTTCCCCCTGCTGGTGGGAGGTGAACTTTTTTTTACTGTCACAGATAGATTTTAACTTTTCATTTGTAAACATTTGTCAGACCAATGCACATGGCTGACTGCCTTGTCCTATAGCGTGTTATAGTTTATGTAATGGAGAACAGCCATGCAGAAACCACAATTTTAAGGACTGAAGGAGTGAGTAAACTGTTTTAATTTAATCATGCTGCAACTGCAAAACACCTGTTACAAAAACTATTTGAACCCTCTTTCTAATACATAATTTTATCAATTTTAACCAATTTTCTATACATGTTTAAATATCTGTCCACCATGAGCTCAAGAGAAATCTCTTTTGACTTTTATTCTACAAACATTGGTATTAGAAGTCCTTTATAATTTTAAGAATCTTGCGGCTTCTTTTGTTTATTGGTAAACTCAGCAGCTCAGACAGTTTAGTCCTTCAAAGTTTCATCAGCATTTTTCTAATAAATAAAATATATAAAATAAAAATAGAATTCCCTCCGTGACAACACTCATTAGCAGGCTGGTGTTCCACCGACTTCCACCTAACAGGTCATAATGAAGGGAATTAATAATGTTAAAGAACAATAAAGAAGTAAACTGAAAGCGCTTACATATGAACAGCAAATTACTGAATTTCCCTACTGGTTTCAGTATCCTGGTAATTGGAGTGTTTGTAATATGTAGAGTTTTGTGAGCAGGGGATTAGTTCCAGTTCACGGTCCCCACTGTCTCTGTCAGACAAGGCTGACAGTTGGAACTGCCCTCTGTGTGGTTCTCTGACCACTCCTGCACTCTGTTCAAGCTCAGCCTTATCTGAGCAGCCAGTAGAGGATTAATCATGTGGTAATTGAGGTTTTAAAAAGGGCCTTGTTCTCTGTAACTCTGCAGGCCTCATCTGGGGAAACAACAGGGTACCACCCTTGAATGGTAGCCTGCCAACTCAGCAACAGTCTGGCTGTTACTCTGCTCTAAGGTGTCACAAGAAAACACAAGATAAAAAAAGGAATGTAAACATTAACTTTAAACAACAGACTTTAGAAGGAACCCATGTGTATTTGAATGTCACCAACAACTGATATGTACATAATTTATTTTAATCTGGCTATACAGTATGTAAGAAAAAATGGGCGGATGGAAAAAAAGAGACATAAATTAGACTTTCCTTGGTAGAGATTTGACCCATTGAAACGTCCATATTCCCAGCCTCATTAAGATAGCTCTGGCAAGGGCACTGTTGCCATTCAATTGAAAAGGACAAAAGACACAGTACAAGAGGGTATAGTGACATACAGGAACCACTGTCTATGTGGAACTGCAGCAATAATATAAAATATGGTCTACTTCATTACCAATAGGTCACTATGATAAAAATATTAGAGACAGCGACATATTTATAAGTATTATATGTGCCAAATGGAAAGGCCAGTGAGCTCACTTCAGTTACAAAACTTATATTTAGATTTTCTACCCTTTAAACATAAGTCAGTTCCAGAAATGACCTGTACGTAAGAGAGAAGGACATAACCTCTGAAGATGGGTAAAGGGATTTTCTAAATTCACAAAATTATAAACACATTCACACTCATGGTAAAAGCATAAGCCTTGAAGTTTTCGGTTTTTACTCGATAATAACCGAAAAAACACCCCCAAAGACCTATTTAGAAGATTTTCTTTTAATATATTTTTAAACCGATAAACGTGGGTTTGGCAACATATTTTAAATAATGTCAATCATGCACAACTGTCGTTCTACATAAAGAAAACGTCTTTCAGAAGGCGGGCAGTGTGTAAAGACATTGCAACTGACCAGTCATCAATTTTAAGCACTACGTAATACGCGTAATTTGCATCAATGTGTCATTTGCTTAGTGACCACGAACCCACACAAACAAATCAATAGAATGGCGTCGCCAGTTAGTTTTTTGGCATTACGGTTTTATTCAGTGATTAACCGAAAAAGTTATTGTACATATAAAACTGCTGTACAGTTATACTTCTACTAATGAGTATTAAAGTTGTTACTGTGTGTAACGACTGCCTAATTATTATTATTATTATTATTATTATTATTATTATTATTATTATTATTATTATTATTATTATAGCTACATAAATATCAAACCTTAATCAGAGTACCATGATGAATGTTTAATCGTAGGAAAAAATGTAAATGCCTTCTTGTATGCTGAGATTAATTACTAGAGTATGCTACAGTCATACAAGATGGTGGGCAGAAATAAAATCATGAACTGTGTCTGTAGTGTGATAGATAAAAACAATACCCTAAACTTTATTCACAGCAAAGGCATCACTAAAGAACATTAACAAGGTAGACGATGAGGAGAAACAGACCCTGACAGTTCTGCCTTCCTAACCTGCAGGAGCGGCAGAGCCAATGCAACGCTCTGTCCCAGTGAAGACTGGTGACTTCGGACAGTCAGGACGCAAACCTGTTCTCCCTATATGACTCACCCTGCACATCACGTGGTTGTGCTTTTTAGACAGGGAGGACCTGGCACTGGCTCTCTCATATGTTTTCAAGTCAGGTCTAGACATAACTGGGCCCTCTGTTGGAGTCAAGCCACTGGCTAGCTAGGGAGAGAAGTGTTCCTTCTGCGGGACTGCACACTGTTTTAACTTGTCTTCTATATGCTGCCCATACTATTGTTGTAACATGTTGATTGCTGACATAATGTCCCTGTGGTATATCAATTAGCCAAATCATATAATTAACTCCAAGCAAGACTGGGACAACCAACATTTATAACTTAAAGAAAAGGGGTGTAAAACATAAAAACAAATGACCACTGTTGCAAAAAGCATCTCAGATATATATTGACCCCTTGTTACACCTCAGTACCTTTTTTCAAGTTCCCATCCTGTGCTTAACCTCCAACCTCATCTTACTCAACCATTTCACTTAACATTTAATAGATGAAGGCTTTCTTGCTATACTTTTTAAATAAATGGATACTAAAAATAAGAGTCAAGTTTGAACCAATGTCATTATTCCCCAACAGAAAGAAACACAGTGCATAACTGTAAGTAACAACATGGATTGCTACTGGCAGTTCACATGATTCCAACCCATTTAATCATTTAACCAACTGAATTCCTATATTGAGTTAAACAGGAAACCCTACAACTTAATAGCTGTAGCTTTATGAAATGCTTTACTTAGTCACACACAGGTGTAACCAACTATTATTTGCCCTGTTATTTACAGGATTGTATTGTTGTGTCTGGCTTCCTTGTAAAGGAACCTCTTGGTTCATTCTAAACCCTTATCTTGATACACCAGTTGGCAAGCCAAGAAATGATCTCATTTAAGTGTGATAAATACTGCAAGAAATAACAGACTATACTGAAGGGGTTTAGCAGGTGAAGCATTCAGAATCATCTGTCGTAAGGTCACCTTGTAATTGTTTCAATAAGTAGGTTGAAAAATATCAACGTATACTAATTTACAATTTACTTTTATAACAGTGAGCTACCAATATGTAATTTTATTTGATATATTAAAATATCAGCACCATGGTTTGTTAGGAGAAACAATTAGCACTTGTCTTGGACTACTTTACCTAGAAATAACATTAGTTAGTCCATGATTCGTTATAATTGGGGTCTGTGAAACCAGACATGTACGTTTACACAGCATGAGAAACATCATATTTTAAGGTGTCCTGAATAGCAGCATTAACATTACATTGATACCAATAACCACTACCATTAATTAGCCCACTTAAAAGCACAAGCACAGACCTGGTGTTAGGGGTTTGCAACACAGGCGGCTGCCTAGGGCACCAAAAAAAAAGAAAACAAACAGTGTAAATAATACTGTCCTGTGATAATGAGATATAGTTAAAGTCTAATCAATTAATAACCCCCCACATTTGTGTTACTACATCTTGGATGCAATGTTGATGTAATTCAGGTGCTCATATTTTCCTGTTCACTGTGCGAATGAAAGGAGTTGTTGCTGTAAAATTCAGAGATGAGCCACTGGCAGCCTGGGGGTGTCCTTTTCAACGTGGAAGACCACTGGCTAGTTTGTGCGCTTGTTTGTGAGGTGGGACGCGAAGCATTTAAAAATCAGTTGGCAATTCTGTCATTTTATCACGAAAGAAAATAACTTGAACCACAAGTATCACTTTAACTGGAAAGATGCCAAAATGAGAAAAAACAACATGAAGACATATGTTATCATTTACACATTTTTTATACATTCTGTCATAACTTGTACAGGGGAAGAACCCTTTTATGGGAGGAGCTATAACAGATTTCAAAAAGTACAAACGCATGCACAGTTCATAGGGGGCAGGCATGAAACCCTGGCCCTGCACAAGGACATGTTAGGGTTGTATTCGATGTATTAGATCAGTGGTCCTCAAAGTGGTGCCCGTGGGCAAATTCATGCCCGTGGCAGCTGTTCTTGAATTATGGGTTGTGAACACATTTCTGGCAGGTCGTAGCATTGGAAAATAAATAAAGCTTTAAACATGTTTTCCAACAAAAGCGTCACAGCAGTCTGTTGACAGTGCTACTCGCTTATGCTGTGCTTGTACGTACTCGACATATTTTTTTTTTCCTGATCAACCAGTTGAATATCTGCAATTTGCTGGGTGGGACATAAACTGTGTCTGTTTCAGTTGCAGGTACTGACAGTAAGTTTAACCAATAGGAGAGTCAAATATCTGCCAAGTTTTACGCAGCTGTCCAAGCATAAGCAAGCAGAGGCCGTTCACAGTATTCTGCATGAAAATTGAAGGCGAGTGAGTAGCCAATGGGAAAGTGAAAGATCTGACAGCTGGTCCAATCATTCGTGAGCAGAGGCAGGGTGTTAATATACCGGGTAAGCACTGATTTCCGACGACTGTTATTGAGAAAAATAATACATTTCAGTATTTAGAATTTAATTTTCTCTCTCTCTATTTTTTTTTATTTCACCAGACAAGGGAAACACTGTAGTAGATTTAGTTATGAATCCACTTTTTCTGAATAATTGTACTGGAGATGAGCAATCTTTAAAACAGAGTAATGTTGACAAATTTGCCAAATTGAAACAAAGCGAGACGCTATCTATCCTCTTTTATTTTAGTTTATTCATGGTTATTTGCATTGCATATTTTATATAAATTATTTAAAGACTAAGCGCAGCACGCACAATTACTGCCTGAGACGTGGCCTGATCAGAGTGAGCCAAGAATAACTCCCACTAAAACTCTTAATATATATACTGTATATATATATATATATATATATATATATATATATATATATATATATATATATATATAACGTTTATACTCTGTGTGATTTGAATTTGTATGTGTTTACGATAAGAACCTATGCAACAGCCAAGATAAATTTATGCCCGTGTCCAAATTACTTTGAGGACCACTGTATTAGATTATTATTATTAGTAGTAGTCGTAGTAGTCGTAGTCGTAGTCGTATTATTATTATTATTATTATTATTATTATTATTATTATTATTATTATTATTATTATTATTTATTTCTTAGCAGACGCCCTCACCCAGGGCGACTTACAGTCGTAAACAAAAAATAGATCAATACATGACACTTTTTTCAATGGAACAGAGGAAGTAAAATACTGGAACTTTCACAAAGGGATAGCTCAAATTTGCTGACTAGATCTGTTCAGGAATTTGTTCACTAAAGGAACTTTATCTGTTGGATAAAGACATTTTAATAAGATGTACGAGAGCTATTTTCAACACCCTCAGTGGAATCATACTAATGAATAATGTCAGCATATTTAACAGAAATGTAACCTCTCTATAGATAACAAATTAGAACTGCGTGACAAGGTACTTAATGGAGACACCTGACACTCCCTCTAAGATATGTTGCTGATGATTAAAAAAGAGGCGATCATGGTCAGACTGTATTAGCTCAGATTTCATACTGAGCCTATGAAAGGCGTTTATTAAATGTATTTTGAGTGAATTCCTGCACAGAAATAAGAGGGGGTTCTGGTCACTTGGTTTTGAGCCTCTTTGTTGCCCATGTTTATGTTGGAGTTTTAGTAACTACCTTTACATTGTGGAATCAAATGTTGACAGTGGCAAGGTTCATGTGTAATTTCAATTTGTTATGCTTTCATGATTTTAGAGTGAAGAGGAATCATCATTAGAATGGATATGCATGAGAACGTCAGTCATGACAAATGTCTCTGTAATTCCACAATCCTTTTTTAAGGTATACAGTTTATATTGTATGTACTGTAATTCTTCCTGATAAACATTATGATATTGTTTTAAATGTTGTAAACTTTTTTTTTTTTAAATAAATCTCACAATATTGTGTGAGACAAAAAAAGGCTCCACCTAAGGGATCATAACTCTATTAAAAATCTGAGAATTGGTATTTCACAGTTGTACCTATCAAACAAATGACTGAAAAAACACCTGCAGGTCTTTCCAGCCAATATTATTTTTGGTTTTAGTCCGATCATATACATGAGCTCAATGGTTATTACATTTGAGGAGACATAAGAGTATCATGTCTTAAAATGGATACATAGTGATTTTGACTCAAATTATAGATTTGTTGTAAAATATATACATACTCCCCAACTAGCCAACACAAAATGTTAAATATCTCAGTCAGTCCTAATCATTATGCAGTAAAATCACCAAACACTGGCATGCCTCTGAATGAAACTCTTGTTAAAGGAGGGAACAGACAGTGAATGTAAAGCTACAATCAATTGTCCCCTGGACAGATGTGAAGCCTGCAGGTTCAAACCATTTCAACCATTGTCACAAGTAACTATACATTAATTGGGGTTGTGTGCATTATGTTTGATTTTCTTTTGTATTTATTATATTAGTATCTTGGGGTTTTTAGCACTTGTTATGTTTCACCTTATATTTTGTTCATTACCCAAATGGAGGCAGTTTTGTTGTTTATTTTGATTGCTGTGTTTAGGTAATTTATTTGTTAAGTGTGTGTTATTATTTGTATAACAGCACGGGTGAATAGAGGTAGAAAATAGTCCCATTCCTAATTCCAAATGCAACCACAGGTGTTTCCCATTCGAACCAATTAACTGTCATTGATAGTCCCCTATAAAAAGGGAACTGAAAGTACAGGAAGGGAAGCACATGGTTTGAGGACACAGGAAGTTGGCCATCTTGACAGACAGACCTGGACTGCAACAGCAGGGATCATAGGAACTTGAGAACGAATATGGAAGGATAAAGACCTGGCGGCCCAATGGACGGAAGGACCGGTCAGAAACTTATAGCAAAGCTAAGTGTTCATTCCTGAGTACGTTATTGAGGCAGTGTTTTTTTTATTAAGGAAAGACTATTTAGTATTATTACGCTGAAGTCTGTGTTGTGTTTGGCATTTGGCTCAGAAACAAAGACATTTGACAGAAAGATTTATAGTTACCGACAACCATTGTGGTTTTAATGATAAAAAGAAGAGCGAACAGGCACCAACTGAGGGAAGGCTTGCCATCTCCCTGTACACACCCGAGACGCAAGGTCTTACCCTACTCAAGTATCAATGGCCAGGTCGGAAGACCAAATAAGAGTAGGGAGGGCTGAGATCAGGGAGTACATAGCGGATGACCAGGGACTGAGGGAGTGTGGATATTTAGTGCTGTTTGTTCTTCTGTTACAGGATTCTGCTTCGTGGTGCTGGAGAGGGGGGATTGAGCCTGAAGGGAGCCAAATAAAAGCTTTACAATGGGACGAACAATGGATTAGGTCCTTAGGTCGGTCACCTTCATCTTTACCTTTCCTTGTTGACATTTCTATCGGGACAGGGTTTGGTGACTTGGAATAAGTGCTGGACCCTCCCCACTAGATTGAGGCCCAGGTGAATATACTATCGTCTCATCAAATGACTAATAATGCTGTTTGGGCCTGCGGTGTATTTATTTTATCCTAAATCCTCAAGGAGATAAGATTGTCATAGCAAGAACCTTGCAAATAACTAAAAACCTAAACATCTTTAAGGGAGATTTTCTTTCAAGCAAAACTAATCGTATTCGAAATAAAGGAGTAATGTTTCATTAGCTATAAATAACAAAGGTGCACCTGATCAATGCATAGATATCATTTATAAATCTTCTCCTTTCTGTTATTAGTGATGTCAAATAAGATGGTAAATAGAGCATGACTAGTGTAAAACCCAATGGGTTCAATACACTATTTAAAGGCCAGAAATATTTTGGTCCGCCTCTTTTTGAAAAAATGTAAGTGCTCAAATTTGGTCAATAAGGCTGTTAATTAAATTAATTGCAGAAGTATTATCTGTTACATCAGTTGTTAAAGACATGATTTTGTGAAGCATTTTGAGTTATAAAATGCCACACCCTGTTAGCAGTGTCCAATTCACTTGACCTCTGATGAATTTACCTTTTCACACATGATCTTTGTCACAAAAGATAAACTATTTTAAAGTCTGTTATTAAAAACACACCCTTCTGCTGTGGTTTTTAGTACATTTCTGCATGGAATTAATGTAGCTAAGATGTAAAATGAAAAACAACCCTTTGTGAAAAACAAGACATATTAAAATGGCTAAGTGCATTACAAAAAAGAAAAAGATAATTAAAAAATGTTTTCTCGTTTTTTATGAAGTACATGCATGCTTATTTTATCAATAGGCATCAAATCACAATAGCAGCTTTTCAGTTCAAGTAGTACAAATATGAAGCACAAAACAAAGAACTCCTTTTTTCTTTTAGATCCACGAGACATGAAGAGGCTGAGGTTGCCATGGTAATACACAACTGAACATTGAACATTTGTATTTAGAGTGAGGTATTAATACATTGTAACCCTCAGGGATGTAGTGAGGGCTGCATTTACAATTAGTTTTCTTCAATTGTTATATTTTTCATTATAGTCTTTTTTTTTAATATAAATCTGGAAGTCAAAGACTAGAAATAATGACAAGAAAAATCACCCACCATGCCCCTTTACAGTGTTTTCTTTTAACAGTATGAAAAATATTGTTGTATATTCAGACAGAAAAAAAAAAACAGTGCATTGTACTTTATGCCTTGTGCTGTTGTTTTCAGTATGGATGCCATTATGAATAGATGTAAGTGACGTATTAATTAAGTAAGTGTGTCTCTTCATCTCTTACTGGTCAGGTTTCTTTGCAAAGAATTAAAGTTCATCCGAAGAATCCGACCCTTCCTCACCAACTATGCTACCCAGCTCCTGGTCCAGGCCCTGGTACTCTCCCGCCTAGACTACTGCAACTCCCTACTGGCTGGCCTCCCTGCGTCCGCCACCCGTCCGCTCCAGCTCATCCAGAACTCTGCTGCCCGCCTGGTGTCCTCTCTGCCTCGCTTCGCCCACGCTACTCCACTACTCTGCTCGCTCCACTGGCTCCCGATCACCGCTCGCATCCAGTTCAAGACTCTTGTACTAGCCTACAGATGCCTTGACCAGACTGCACCCAGCTACCTCCAGACCCTCATCTCTCCCTACACCCCCACTCGACCTCTCCGCTCCGCCTGCACTAGAAGACTAGCTCTACCTCCGCTACGCTCCCCTGCCTCCAGAGCCCGCTCCTTCTCCACCCTTGCTCCGCAGTGGTGGAATGACCTTCCTACAGATGTCAGGACTGCCCAGTCCCTGACCACATTCCGGCGCCTCCTTAAGACTCACCTCTTCAAACAGCACCTGTAGAACTCCTCTGTTTGTATCCTGGGACACTATCACCCTTCATGTAAATGTGCTTTATTTTGCTCTTATCTGCCCCCTATTTTACTGCATTTATTCCTGTACTTCAGAATACTGTAATATGCCAAGTGTTTAACCTGTAGTACTTTGTATTTAATCACATCCTGATGTAACTATCACTATATAATCATATCCTGATGGTAACTATCACTATTATCTGCTGTATTATTGTATTGTGTTTTGTCACACTTGTACTTTGCTTGAACAAAAGTTATTGTATTTCTTGCTCTTTTTGTATTACTTGTATTGTAACACTTGAAATGTATTTGCTTACGATTGTAAGTCGCCCTGGATAAGGGCGTCTGCTAAGAAATAAATAATAATAATAATAATAATAATAATAATAATAATAATCATTAAGAACCATTAGTTCAGTTGACATAAAAAAGCAACAAAACATTTCAAAGACTGGAAGAAATTTAAAAAAAAAAATAAGTAGGTTGACAAAATATCACTTTATTCAATGACTCTGTCTACAGTATATACAGAATACACAGTATGAATATTACCCAAGAAGCCTGGTATTACTTATTTAAGGGATATCTGCACTCTTTATATATGGAGTTGTTTACAGATATATGGAACTCTATGGATCTTAGTGTCGGTACATTTCAACTTAGCTATCATATATTATTTCAAACTGAATAGAAAACTAATATTTGCAGCATATTCTCTATTTATCATAAACTATTGAGTCATAATCATGTCATATGGAAAAATATCTAAAATACATCAAACTATTACTGTACATAAATATTGCAATATATCAATATTGTTTTAGATATCAGATTGAATTGAAGTTTAAATAATTAATTTGTATATTTTTTATTAGTGCTCAGAAATGCAGCTCTCGGTAAATAGAATAGTTTGAAGCTCAGCAAATACTTTAGTCTATAAACCACAACTCGAAAATCCATTCTAACTCTCAAGTTTTCAGGGGGGCAAAAAACTTAAATCAAGACTGACAAAGATACAGCTGCTAAAGTGCGTGAAGGAAATAGTGTTTTAATTAGAAACTCAATTCTGAGGAACAAAGGCTATAGTCTTTGGACAATCCCCAATCTGGAGTTCCAGGTGGTGGTTAAGAAAATGATGAAAAACACAAGGAACAGTGTTCGTGCTGTTATCAGAGTAGGCCATACTAGACCACAGCAGACTCAGAACTACCCATGCCACATTGTCCCTGAAGTATAAAAGCAGGAAATGGGGCTGCAAGCAGAAAAAAACATCTCTCAAAAATGTAGTTTCCCTTTTCCTTTCTCTTTGTGACCTAATGTTTTGTGATACCAATAGTTGGTGGCATGAAACATTGAACCAAATCTTACACAACAGCCAACAAGAACAAACACCAATCTACAGTACACACATATTTAGAAGTTTTTTAAATTTAGATAACATACAATGTATTTTTTCATATAACTTACAAAGTGAAAAATAGAAAATTATATGTTCAAAGTGCCCTCAAGAAGACTGACAAAATCAAGTAGGAGAACCCAACCAATCCCTGTTACAGAATTTATAATAAGCTAACATGCCGTCCCTTGTTAAAAGGCATCATTTGGTTCAGTCTGAGCAGACAGAATGACTCAACTCTGCTTCTGCCCAAACTGAACAGAGACAACCTACACATGACATAACTACTTATAGTCATGGTCACTATTCAGAACAAAGGTGTACCTGTAACATAATTACTGTTTCCTGTTGAATGGTTAAATGTAAACACGTTGTTAGAGATGTTACAGATTGTTAGCAAGGAATAGCAGCTATTTGTATCGATTCATTCCAAGTATTACAAGTTAATTACAAAATAATATTTTGGACACAATGCTTAATTTGCTTTCAACTCACCAGTTTTAATGCAGGGTACAGGTCAAAGAAACAAACTAAAATTGTTACTTAATGCGTTTCTGCCGTACATATCAAACACATTATTAGACTATCTCAAGAGGGAAACTAATATTAAAAATAATAAGCGTCTGTTTTACTATGATTGTTTATGGTATAGGTTGCCATGTAATGACATAGTAATAACTGGATTATTACTAATGGCTCAGTGTGACCTCAAGATGGACAGTTTTCTGAAAAGTAGCCATTTAACTCGGATGAAGCAAACGCATCATCGTTCTCATTAATGAGTGTAGAAGCTTTAGACCATAGAGTAAGACATTACCAGCCCTTCTGGGTCTACGGCATGCAGTGCGATGTTCTGCATTGGTGCTATTAGGCTACCAATGTAGAACACTAGTTATTGGTTACATTTTAGTTGTGACCATTTGTATTTTATACTTCCAACTGTATTGATTGAAAATTAAACTGATTGTTATTGCAGCAAGATTATTTTGTTTTCAGTCTTAAATTCACTATTATGTAACAGTAAATGCCAGACACATAGCCTTTTTTGCAACTTGTTCCAGAACAATGTTGCTTAATAAGAGACAACAGCAGGGTTGAAGTCACATGACCGCAGTTTCACAGGTATTAAGTTCACATGTTGTATCTAGTTCATTTTAGTGCAACAGGTATTGATTTACTTTCTTTGCCTTATGTTTAAAAAAATAAAATAAAATAAAATAAATCCAGAAAAATATGCAACCTCAATTAAACATTATTTGTAATGACTTTGATCCAAACGGGTCTGATCATCTCAAATCACCCATCAGCAGATGGTTGTTCACCACACACAATCACTGTCTCAAAAGAAGATGCTAGGGGATAGATTAGCATGTTCAAAAAGTAAAACTTGAAAAAGGAATAGAAAATAGAAACATACAGTAATTTCAGTTTGCTTACCATGTATTGGTTCCCAGATATCTCACTGTTCCACACTTGCTTCCTTTATTGTTGTAATAACACTTCCAGGAATTACATCCACATCATATGGAAATCGGCACATTCATTTTTTGGGAGGTTTACTCAAGTGCATCCCTTGATTCTCCCAGATCCGGCAAATGGAAATTTTGCTTAAGCTCTTAATCAGTAAATGCATTGGGGAGAGTGAATTTATTTTGAGTTTAGAGGGATGAATAGAGGAAAGAAGTTGCAGGTTTGATTTACATTCTAGTCCTAAAACTCAGGAAGACGCTTTATATAAATTGACAGGTTTTATTCTGTTAAGTACCAATCCATTTCGTAATGATCTTTTCTGCAAACAATCATGATATGCAAATAACAAACATGTTTGTTAATCCTAAACATAAATAAAGTGAAACACCTGATACAAATCTCACTTGAAACAATCCCATGTGAGATAGTAAACGTAACAAACCCCAGAAGCTCATATAAAAATCAAATTCCTGGAATTACGCCAACACTTATGAAAAAATTTACAAAAACATACAGTAACTCAGTTTAAAAAGGCGAATATCTTTTAATAATATTATGCTCTTATTAAAAGTGCCTTTTTATATAACACACACTGGATTTATGCAGTTACTTTTCTAAGCATTACACAACCACTTGATGCATCAGCCCAGTCATACAAGTTTAAAGTCAAGATTTAAGCTACAAATAGTACCGGTATATCTTTGGAAATTGAATTCCAGAACTGGGTGATAGGTGTTTTATATCGATAAATTATGAAACTCAGTGGTTTTAGAGAGCACTCAAAATTGACAGAAATACTTTAGAAGAGATAGATGAATCTTAATTTGTAAACATTGCTGCTTCATTCTTAAATTCTGCTTCATTCTTAAAAAATCAGCTGTCTACTGTAATCCTGCACTGACAAATTAGCTGTAAGTTTGAACATGTTTACAAATAAAAAAAAAATATTTAAATTAACCTCCATGACCAGGCAAAACTGAAGGATTGAGAAACTGACAAAAGGTGAGTTTCAGAGCTTTATAATGCCTGTAGGGGGAAAAAAAGCCATGTAATGTCGACAAAGATATACATTTGGGATAACTGGAGTGCCCTTACATTCATGGTAATCTGTATTTATAAACAGCTGTGACGTTTACTGGAGCTGCTATTCATACAGTTCACAGCTTTCAAACATTAATATCATTATAAATATGTTTCACGCCATCACCAGCAGCATACATAAAGTATGTAAGTTTGAGTGTGCAATAGATGAAATACTACAAATGCAGAATTAGTCTTTGATTTGGAAGTTATTTCAGTTCTCTCTCATAGGAGTCACAGTCTAGCATTTAACATTTGACAAATTCTATAAAATAATGGGTAAAAGCACAGCTGCCATACTAACCTCATACTGAAGCATCGCTTGAGCTCTGGCTTAAAGAGAAGAGTGGCCCCCAACTGAGCCGTCAACACCATTTCCGGCAGTACTTGGTTTAATTGGAAAGGCCCCCATCCATGTCTTTATCAGACCTTGCTTAAGTTCTGAGAAAAGGCGGTAATGGCTGTAAGTAAAAAAAGAAAAGAATCAATTACATTTTACAGACGTATGATTTTTTTCTACACAAATGTTTATTCAGAATTGTTAATTGGTAAAAAAGAAAATATGATTGTGTCAGCATGATTAGAAATCAATAGGTTTGTTGTTTCAATTTTGTATATACATAAAATCACCTTTCTGATAATCTGCTTTTACAGTTCATCAGATGTTGTATCCTACTGATGTGGCTGCAAGGTAATACACAAGATGACTTTCACATGGTCTTGTTATAGTACCCCACTTTATTCACTCACTGTTGCATTAATGCATTTGTTTCGTCATGGTTTTCTGTGCAGTGATATCATGGTCAAGCTCATTAACTGCTTCACTGAGCAGTGTTGACCTAGCTGTGTTATACAGTGGCAAGTTCAACACCAGTTCATTATCACATGATCTTTGTCTTCCTTTCTCTATCATGTCACACTGAGGGCACAGTTTCATATCCTCTGTATCCTTTCTTGCAATTAATTCTGCATTTCTGCTTCCATGAGTCAGATCATTAAAACCACACTGAGGATTTGTTTTTAGTATTATTCTTTTCTTTTTACAGGAAGAGCAACCTTGTCAATCTTGTGCTTTACTATATACTGTGTGTGTGTGTGTGTGTGTGTGTGTGTGTGTGTGTGTGTGTATATCAGCAAAAGCAGGTCTTTTTTATCTAATTAATACAGCTGTAGTGAACACATTCATCTGGAATTTAAACAGCCTCGATCAAACCCTTTGGACCTCATATAAAGTTTCTGAGCTTTTGGCACTGTTCCCGAAAAAGGCTCTATAAACTGTACCTCTCGACAGCCTTTTTTTTATATGCTCTAGTGCACTGATAGTGTAAGGATTATTGCCCACATTGTCAAACAGGTAACACAGCAATAACGATCCATGATGTGGTACGGAACAGAAAATCCAGAGCAGTTGCTGTTATGTGTGTTTTTTTTTTAAATTGCTCTTCCTGAAGTGATTTAGAGGACAGATCTCAAACCCCAGAGCATTAGAGTGGAAATTTTGAAAAGAGCTTTGAAACAGGCTTTAAAGTTATAAGTGTAAAAAGTTGTCAAGATGTTAACAATGAAAAGAAAAATTACAGGTACGTTATTTAAACAGTTGTAGCAACACGTGGGGATGTATAACACTATATTTTTTCGGAACCCACTACTTACTCTTTAAGAAGCCTTAAATAACTTGTATTCAGCTGTTTGTCCATGCAATGTAATCAGGAAGAACATGTTTGTGATTAGTATGACAAGTGATATTGGTCAAATGCATATTGTATACAGTGAGAAAAGTAATCATTATAGAGTCCTAGGATCTGGAAACAATTATTTAAATGATCCATCCCCCCATGGACTATTACTGAGCTTGAAAGGAGGCTGTTTACAAATGGCATTGATGTCATATTTGCAAAGTTATATAAATTAAATGACCTCTGACCTAACATGGCTGCCATAATGAGGTTATGTTTGTGCTGTATAGACAGACATATCTGAGTTATTGCCAACTGTATTCTATGGTTTTCTCAGGTCTCAATTCCATTACTGCTGATTTGCAGTAAAAGTTAATTATTTCACTGCCACATTATTTTAGACCGGCTCAATCAGTGATATAAGCGTAGACACAGCAAGCTAAATATCCTTTTAATATTCCTATTTTACTTGTTAAAATCATTTGATATACCCTGGGTTGCTTCATTTATTTCTTTTTTTGTAGCAATCTTTACAGACGCCCTTTTGCAGACCTGGCAATAACAGTACTTTCACTGCCCCACTCTAATGCTGAAGTTGAACGTCTGTTTAGTCTCATGAATGTTGTCAGGTCAAAACTCTACAACCTCCCAAACACTGTTACAGAACTAATAGGAACAATGGCAGTCTACTCTTTCAAAGCAACACAGCCATCTAGCAGCAGTCAGCAGCCTTAGCCATGTACCAGTAATCAAGAACCATCTACATCCAAAGAAGAGGAATGGGACTGGGACGAGGACATTATGCAGATTTAGATATGGAGCAATTGTAGGTATGTGCTAAGAAGTATAGATCAGTTACTTGGTCTTTACCGGATGCTCCCAAGTGGTGCATCTGGTAAAGGCACTCCACGTGGAGTGCAGGATGAGCCCTATAGCCTGGAGGTCGCCGGTTCGAGTCCAGACTATTCCACTGCCAGCCGAGTTCCCGGGTTGCGGTGCACAATTGGCTGACCGCCACCCGGGTGGGGAGGGCTTAGGTCGGCCAGGGAGTCCTCGGCTCACAACACACCAGCGACCCCTGTAGACTGGCCAGGCGCCTGCACACCTGCCTGTAAGCTGCCCACAGCTGTGTGGTCCTCCGATGCTGTAGCTCTGAGGTGGCTGCATGGTGGGCCTGCAGAGTGAAAAGAAGTGGGCGGCTGACGACACAACTTTTGGAGGACGTGTGTGTGTCTGTCTTCATCTCTCCCGAGTCAGCGTGGGACTGGTGAGCCGGTGAGTCATCAAAAAACGTCACTAGAACACCACTCTCGCTTTGATAAAGTTCTATAAATAGCAACATCTAGGGAGTTCTTGAGATTTACTATCTCGAATACTTGGTAAATTGTCTATGACCTTTCTGGCGACTTTAGAACGTCTAAATAGCAACATCTTCATTTGGAGGATTACTCTTCCGATGTTTGAAAATAATCTTCTGTGGCCTACTATTTCAAATGATCTGTACAGCTACAGGAGCTGTTTTATGAAACACTAAGAAAAACATTCATTTGACATTAGCTTCATGTAAAATTATTATTATTATTATTATTATTATTATTATTATTATTATTATTATTATTATTTATTCCTTAACAGACGCCCTTATCCAGGGCGACTTACAATAGTTACAAAGTATCACATTACAGAGTATATTACAGATAAGAGCAGTTGTAAAGTATAATACAATCAGTAGCAAAAAAGTGCAAATTCAAATAAGAGCAAAATAAAGGCTACAGTAAATAATTACATTAAGAGCGAGTTCAAATAAGTGTATCACTAAGTAGTGATGTGAAAAGCACTCTGGGTGATTTTTAGGAGACACAGTAGGTGACAGAAGTGAGAATTGAAAATGCTGTGCCTGCAGTTTACACATTTTTTTAAATATTCTTCTACAAAACACTAAGCCACAGGGTCTTGGCACTTCAGTAATACAGTTAATTACTACAATTTGAAGCATTTTAGAATACAAAACAGCTTTCAGTGTGGCAGTGAAAATAGGCTTGTACTGAAATTGTTTGATTGAAGAAAATCAGAGAGTAATGAACTTTCAGAACGTCAAGACGTGTTAATAGAACATTCTTTTGTTTTACTAGTCTTGCTGTAGTACAGACAACCATTCATGTATGGTTATGTAAATGGCCAACACAAACTTAAATCAGACTTCACCTTGGCAACTCAAAAAAGGGCCTTTGTATAATAGTCCACAAATTGGGAATTATAACAGATTCCCAAAGCTGTTCTCCAAATCATTATCAGCAGGATTTGTTTCTGAATAATGACATACAAATTACCAATTCACTGCTATAAAGAAGGATGAGTCCATTACAAACAACTACAGTATCCCTTTATTGATGGACAACAGGTTGTTTCCTGATATTATACGTAACAGTCCTGAAACAATCTATTAGTTGTACACAATTGTTCTTAAGTACAGCTAAGGCCAACATTTTTGCATCAACCTATAGAATGAAATAATTTTGCTTAATAAAGTCGAATGAAATCTGCTGAATAATGTTACGTTAACATATTAAATTACTTATTATTGCTTCTGGTAGACTTTTGCAATATCGTTTTGTAGTTTTTTTGACAACATGATGTTGAATAAAAGACCTAAAATATGTTCATATAGGTTTCTTTCATTAATTACGTCTCAATTCTAGGTGATGCAAAACTTTTGGCCTTAGCTGTATGTTAAATAGTGCCAGAAGAGTACAAGACGATATTCTAAGATACAGATAAAACTATACTGTCTGTTAAAAAGTGCCTGATTATACCCCGGGGAATTATGCAATTACACACCTACGTAATTTTATGCATGAAACGTATCACCACGCATAGGCGCATAATATTAAATAATATCACCGTTAACAGAGAAGGATAGAGAAAAATGTTGGATCACACTGAGGATAAAGAGAACATTGATAGATTTTACCAGAAAATGCCACGACAAAGGTCCCACTTTGCAAATATATATATAGATTTTTTACTTATGCTAGTATTTTGATATCCAGTATGAGAGAAGAACCCAATACAACTGCACAATACTTTCGTTAATTTGAGTTTTTCTGTGCATAATTCCCTGGGGTATACCTGTAACAATGTATTATTTATTTTAATTAAAATAAAAATGTGTCAGTTGTGTGATGAAAAAAATTCTTATCTTTGTAAATTGTTAATAGCAGGAGTTGAGTAGTTTGCTGCAACAGAGTCAGGGCCAGATTAATGCATAGGCAAACTAGGCACCTGCCTAGGGTCCAAAGTCATGGAGGGGCCCAAAATGAAAAGTTTTTTTTTTTCTTTAAAACAGATATGGAATTGCACACAAACTAGAAGAACTTCATTCACTGACATTTCAAGCGAGGCAGTGTATCTCACTTGTGTTCACACAAAATCAAACTGGCTGACCGAGAACTTGCTGTCTTGCTCACTTTTGCACAGCGACACAAGTAAATTCCAGGTCAGTCAGTTTGATTTTGCTTGAATACAGCAAACGATGTCTCTTTCATGGGCAGCAGAGTAAAAACACAGGAAATGGGAAGAAGAATGCAAGTAGCAAAGGGGGGCATTAGAAAGATTTTTACAAATCAGTATTTTCAAAAGAGCATTTTCTTTAACAAAGCATGTCAAAAAACACCTCCGATCAACAGTAAAGCAAGGAAAGCTCACTGCCTTTGCTGTATTGGCGATTAAGAAAGAAGTAAGCCACGTTAAACTGCATTTGGCTTAAGGCTGCCAACTGCCCATTAAGGCCAGTCAGTAAAAAAAAAGTCACATTTTAACACTATAAAAAATAAAAAAATGTCTGTTATTTGGAATCAAAATAAATATGGTATATTTTGTATTGCTTGCGGCTTTCCCAATCAGCTCGAATGACATATACCTGCACCTTATGTGATGGCAGTGAAAAGTATCAAAAGAAGAAAACCAATTAACAACACTGTGCTGAAGTGAGTATACACGTTCTTCAACCAAGTAAGTAAACAAGCATAGCGAGCTCGGGAGACATGGTCCAACTTGCAATGCTTTTCTGTTATTGGAAATATGCTGGATAGCCTTGGTGCAATTGTAAGTGTCGCAATTGCCAGCAGCTTTAGTACATCTCATTATGATATTTGAGAACCCTCATCTCCACCCAGTCTTAACTTGGGATTATGTCCTGGTCACTATCAACTGTAATGCATGCTTTGCACCTCACATTTATTCCTTATACTCACTTAATCCTGAATTGTCCACTCATCAGCATCCTCGGAGGCACCTAAAGTTTATTGCTTGAAGGAGCTGGAGTCCCAAGGGCACCATTTATTTTAGTCAGTGTAGCTTTCAGATTATGCTTTATATTTTCCTGCACATGATTCCATTGCCTCCATCATTAAATGTTTATTCCTGAATCAAATCTTGTTTAGCTGTCTCCATTGTAAATTATAATATATATTTTTAAATTGCAGGATGACTTTATGCAGTATTTGTTATTGATTTTTAAAGTCTAGCAGTACCTTAGGGTTGTTATTTTCCCAGACAGTTGTGTTGGAATAAATATCCTTAGCATAAACACGTGCCAATTTATTTAGCGTATACCACTTATATTATCATGCCATTATAGAAACTGTAACAGCATTGGGTTATTTAAACTGCATTGTTAGGAGAATATGTATGTTCTTCTGATACATGCTGTGCTGCATATGTAGTATTTTATTGCAGGACTACACATTGGAAGGTTTTGTTTCTTGCTTCTCCAAGTTGTATTCTAGTGTGTTTACACTTACAACTCCAACCTGGGCAGGCTTAGTCGATATGGATTAAAGGATTGTTATCATTTGGGCCATGCATTTATACTTCTGTAGGGCTGTGGCAAAGTGGTTAACAGTGTGCAGGTGCAGGAATGCAGCAGTGATCAATGAACAGACAAACAACGATAATCCAGGTGCAATGATGTTTTATTTGTACAATCCAAAGTCTGATGACAAAACAGCAGTAAACAACAACAATGAGAACAGGCAATACAGCGGCGTGTATTGCTCTGTTGTAATCCACGGGTTGGTCCCAAAATAATAACAGTCCAGTTTCCTAAACAAACAAAACATGATTACAATACATGGTCTCCTTCCGGTCCAGCTCTAACCATAGAAAAGAACAGATTACTTCGCTACACCCCCTTTTGTACCGTCAATCATGACCCCTTGGCTAACTAGTGCAACTGCTCCTCCAATCCATGGCTGCCACATCGTTTCCCTTCCGGGTCGATGATTTAGTGTATCATAGCTCCGTCGCCTTTCTAGGTGACCGACTTCCTTCTAACCCTGGGAATGTTTGGCCATCCAGTCCAGGGCACTCTGTGCCCTTTACACTCAGAAAATGTGAGGAATATTTCTTCAAAGTTCACATGGGTGCACCCCTTTCCATTTTCCAAGGGTTACAAAAATATACATTTTTCAGGTACCACAATCTGGTAGAACAGATTGTTGATAAAATAAATAATAATATAAACCAGTTTTGCATTAAATTATATGTTAACCATGTATGGGAGGTGCACCCCTTTCTTCCTTCTGTGCAGCTGACGAAGGGTTAATAACATTGTACATTGTACATTGCACATGGTACTCAAATATTTTATGCATTAATGTATGTTTTATATTAGTTTAACCTTCTCAGGTATCAAAAACAGGATATTTTAAACTCAGGACAATGGTTTTAATTTAAGAAATTAATCGTATTTTACTGAAGAAAATTAAATGAAACTGCCCAGAATAGTATTCAACAGCATCTCTGATGTCATGTCTGTGGCTTCAGCTGAGTGTGTTCACACATCCTGTTCTCAAGGAGGTGGCTGACACTGGGGGTGTTGTTCACGACATGCCTCTGCATGAGCTGACTCAGGGACAGCTGTGTTCACAGTAGAGTAAAAAGCCAACATAAAAAGCCTGATCTGGAGTAGGACACTTTTAGAATGACTGAAACTAGGATGGCTGCATTTACATGACAGAAAAAGCCATCCTAAGATCCAAGCCACCTCAAAGCCTGCTTAAAAATGGCTAGATAAACAGGATATTATTGTCCCCCACTGGGGATGAAATCCCCTGTGAAGGGGGTATAACATACATACCAACAGTCTCCATGGTCGGGACAGTCCCGATTCCCTAGCAAATGTCCCATGTCCCAATGCATAGGAAGAAAGTCCCGATATTTATCCTTAGAAATTCATTACAGCTCTTCGACGTTCACTCTCGCCCCTGTACTGTTTTCTCTCTCTCTCTCTCTCTCTCTCTCTCTCTCTCTCTCTCTCTCTCTCTCTCTCTCTCTCTCTCTCTCTCTCTTTCGTCGGCTTGGCAGGGGTTGAAAATGCTATTATAAATAATTTAATTTAAATAAAGTCAGCCTGTCAGCTCCAGCCAATTAAAAGCAGCAAAATAAAGAAAGTACTCATTTAACAGTAGCTGGGGTAAAATATATTAATGTATTCTGCGCAGTAGAGTTAGTGAAAACCATGCGATGTGCTTCTTTTTGTGACTATATCATATGATAATTAGTGTTTGTGTGTAGGTGTTTTTATGCGTATGACTAAGCTTGTTACTACTCGATTTTTATTTTTTTGCCAAATCGACAATTAATGTCGACGTTTATTTTAGAAAGAATTTACCGTTTTTCGATTCAAGCAGAGAATGGGTGAAATCGATCTTTATGCTTTTAAAAAAAAAAAGACTTTTTATGCCACTGAGAAACGTCTCATTTAGCGAAACCCCTGTATCATATTCAGCATGCAATAAAACCATGGTTACCAACATTCTAATACCTTGTAAAGATAAAGATCCTACACAAATTAAAAAATGTTCTCAAATAAACCGTAGCATAAATTTACGAGTAAAAATATGCACAGAACAACACATTAGACAGTTGAACAGAACTAACTTGCACTTATTATTTGGAGTCTGAGATCCCCCCTCTCCTGCTTCAGCACAGCTGGACTCAGAGTCACTGGAAGGTAAGGCAGACTTCAGCTGTCAGTCAGGGTATTGTGCACAATATTCATTAAAGGTTTTCCTCTTTCACCATTTTCAAATCAAACTAGTAACTTTCACCGTATACCTCTAGCAAAAACTCACCAACACCTTAACCTCCTAATTTCAAAGTAGGCGCTTTGAATGACAGGCACTGTAGCTGGCAAATGAAAGTGCACAGTTGGTGCAGGTCTTGATGATTGACAGTTAACGATGTCAGAACAGGGTGAAAGTGACAGTGAAAGTGAAACTACAGTACTAACAAACCACTGATCTGACTGACAGCCATTCAGAATGGAATAGAGACGGGACAGACAGTAAGTATAAAAACTACAAAAACTAGAGATGATTTCTAAATGATTATTTTTGGTAAGAAAAAAAAAAGCAAACTCGATGTTTAATAAGCTTTACCGATTTAATATCGAAAAGTAGCAAGCCTATGCATGACCCAACCCCCAGCGCACCCCACCGGCCCGCTGAACAGATTCCAAATGATGGCAAGTATGGATATAATGTTGCTTATTCTTAGTATATGTTATTCTGTACATATTGTTGATGTATGCCCTGGTCATCAACCTTAGATACAGTACATCTATATTACACAACATGGAAGCTGAAATGAAATCTCTAGACTTAAATATTACGTTTATTTACCTCTTATTAACTCTGGCAATATTAGGTTATTTGTTGGTAACTTAATTATAAAACCAGTTGCTCTTTAACAGTTTTACTTAAATGGTATCCTTGTGTTTCAATGGATCCTATCCTTTATAGATTAAGTGAAGTACAGACCTAGGTAGTTGACTGTCATTTTGGCAGTCAATATGTGCTCAACACAATTTTTTTTTTGTGGCAGTTTTGATGTTTTTTTTTTTTTGTGACAGCCCCTTGCTGGATTCAAACCAAGCTGAGCCAGTGCTCAGAGATTAAATGACTTCACTGTGTCACCCAGGCTCATTTTTATGAAAGTGACAGACAATGTGTTAGTTCAAAACATGTGTAATGCAATGGGCCTACATGAGATGATTTAGCAAATTGCTAAAAGCTATTACTGACACAAGTCAATCTACTCTTTACGGATGTTCCAGGCAGGTGACGGTTGATGGTATTTGGTTTCTTTCTAATAGCCAGCAGCAAAACAGCTTGACATGTGTAGCCTTGGAGCTATTTAGCAATTTAAGAAAAAGCATTACTAAAGGGAATTGCAAATTGTAAGCTCTTTGATTAGGCAAATTATGTTTTGAGTGCAGGGTTTTATTCATTGAAAGTTTCCAGTACTATATGCAGTATGTATTTAAAACTTCTAATTCATGGCATGTTTGTGATACACTTTTCTATATTGAAATTCCTGAACTAAGCAAAAGTTGTTTCTGTGGCGACAGTTAGTTACTTGTAAAATGACTCTTTATATGTGAGATATGTAAGACATATATGCATGGGGTTTCTGGTGTGTAATCTACACAACAGAGATGTCTTAAAACAAAATTGGTCTATGACAAGATTTACAATTTTCTACTCCATTATAACAGCTGCCTTGACAAATAAGCACCTTGTTATTTTGTGTTATTATTATATATTTATTTATTTATTTAATGAAAGTGAACCACTTTTGAATGGTTAAATTTACTGTACTCTGTTTTTAGTATTACAAATTGAATACACAGCAGTCTCAATTTATTCAGGGAAAAGTGGTTTAGATAAAAAACCATGTACAACAATTAGCTATTCTTAACCACCCCCAGATCACACCCAATCTGCTTATTTTGTAGTTCGCTGAACTTTCCTGAACTCCCAGCAACTACCTGCTATCATTGAGGCTGATCGACTTTGGGAAAGTTAGTACTAGGAAGTTTGAGGGGAGGTAAGGGCTGGAAGTTTCTATACAATGCTGCAGGGAAGTCAGTTTGATCGACATGCCCTCAAGGTCACTTACTCTATGTAGAGGTAATGACCGCTGTGGAAGATATTAATGCTATTTTAAACCATCTACCAGAAAGTACTGACAACTCTACTGGGAACCTGACTGGCTAACATGACATGTCTTACAAGTGCAATGGAAGTTAATATATTATATCATGGGCAGCAGTGTGGAGTACTGGTTAGGGCTCTGGACTCTTGACCGGAGGGTCGTCGGTTCGATCCCTGGTAGGGGACACTGCTGCTGTACCCTTGAGCAAGGTACTTTACCTAGATTGCTCCAGTAAAAACCCAACTGTATAAAAGGGTAATTGTATGTAAAAATAATGTGATATCTTGTAACAATTGTAAGTCGCCCTGGATAAGGGCGTCTGCTAATAAATAATAATAATTATTAATTCACTACCAATGCAGAATGACAGGGTCGGACTGTTCTTAGTTTTACACGTTGTAGCAGGATAGCATCAGGAATGGCACTTGGAGGTTGGGGCTGCAGTTAAAGCACTGTTGTGCACGTTTATTAACAAAGCACAGAATAAACCGAACAAAGGCACATGAGTCAAATCAAAGGTTCAAAACAATACATACACAAAATAATAGGCACCTGTAGGCTTGCAGTGGCCTCACTCAATTAGGGAGTGGCCTCAAACCTAATTAGGGAATGGCCACATTCCACCCGTGATTGTCGGCTTGCCAAACTTACATTCCCAGATAACACTATTTACAACGTGGGCTTCTGCCCTGCCACAACCATTTATTTATTTATTGTCTGCAGTGGTGACTCCCAATTCTTGATGTCAAATCTGACTGGAATTCAACACTTACTTTTTCTTAGTAAATTATGTATATTTATTTGTAATTGATAGAATATTATTATTATTATTATTATTATTATTATTATTATTATTAATAATAATAATAATAATAATAATAATAATAATAATAATAATAATAATAATAGTCGTAGTCAAAGTAGTATGTCACTTGTTGTCACTGTGCCAAATATAAATAACATAAATGCTATGAGAATTATAATAAATTATTCCAGTGTCCCACATGTGCAGTAAACTCATTAAAAAACAATTAGATGTCTATAAAAAAAAATTCTGTCATTAAAGAGTACATGTAAAACTATAATTATGGTGTCATTGATATAAGATTCAAAATCAAGCACAGCTGGAAAGAGGGATGTCACATCTGGATTGCTTGGTAGCTCTGGGACTTTGAGTCTGCATTTCCTGGGAATGGTGCCAAATACACTAGGTATCCAGGAAGTTTGTTTTATTTTTTTAACTAATGTGGCACAGGGTCAAGTCCGAAGCAGGGTGTTTGTCATTGCAGTCAAAATAGCACTGAGTAAATCAACAAGGTCAATGCACAGCAAATTACAACTTTGTAGACGCAGAGGGTATCTGAAAGAATGAGAACTTTTCTGCTTTTTTTTTTTTTGATAACAGTTCTGGACAGCTTAATGTCATTTTTGTGGCTACATTAAGAGGGAACTCAATACACTGTGCTAAAATAAATGGTTACTTCCTAATTAATAATATCCAAATGCATCCCACAAATTCACAATTTAAGCTGTCATTGCAAGTTTTATAACTGAAAATGGATATACTACGTATCAGTACTTTGGTAACTAATCAAAGCAAGAACCTAGCCATTTCTATTACAATAACAGAATGCCAACTCCAACATGATTGGTTTTCTGTTCCCACTATACATGACCATTTCAATCAGAGCATCAGCATTGCTGTAGAAGGGAGCATTCTCTGGATACAACAATGAAGTTCTTAAGACAAATGCATTTTCAAAAATTTAAAGTTCTAGGGTTATAAATATGTTTGGTTTTTTCCCCCCCAGATAACTTATTTAGAGGGCTTCAATTTTCTGGTGAATATCGTTGCCCAAAATACTCACCTTTTATAGGAACATGTGAGCCAAACTGGGTTGTTCATTGTAACAGCATTAAACTTGTTACTTGTGCAACACATTTCCAAGGTTTTGTCACTTTCAATGTAAGTTTACAACATTAAAATGCAGCTGCCTAAGTGGACAGTAATGCAATGAATCAGAAGGACTTATAGGACTAGATCATCACTACAGTAAATACATTTTCCAGAGAAGAAAGAAAAGTTCCACAGAACTAGAATTAAACAGTTTAAGGATACCAGATAGCTCTTGAATTAAACTCTTGAGTTGTTTATTTATCATTTAGGAACTCAAAGGGGTTTTATTTCCTTTCAGCAACATTGGTGCTGATGACAGATTGGAGTAAATGTCTCTGTGAATTCCCCCCTCGGTGTTTGATAACCCTTGTTCTATAACAAATGTAAGGTTGTATCATAGTCATGGCCACTGCAGTGCACATTGTAATTGGTTCCAGCTAACGATCAATAGCAATAGCATAATCAAAGCTTAAGGATGAGAACCAGTAATCAAAGCAATGGCTGTTCACAGATCCAGGATTTTTGTCACCAAGAGGCTGCTTCTGAAATTATTAAACATGAATCATCCCTGGGTACCCACTCAAATGTAATTAGTGCATTGTAATTAGCAACTAATTACACTGCATGATAAATGAATATGCTTCAAATAATTTCCATTATCCAAAGACAACAGACAAAGGCTCATGGTAATTGGTAAGTAAAACTCAAAACAATGCATATTCCTTTGTCAAAAGAAACATTTCTTACAGCACGCATTGATTGAAAATGTTCATCTTCAATTTACATATTTACAATAGTCACTGAATTATAATGACAATCATTAAGTCAAACTATAAAAGAAATCCAAATGCAGTAATCACATCCTTTTTTTTTCTTTTAGTGCATTCTGTTACAATTTAGATTTGTTTTTTTTTCAAAAGCAATCCCAACTTGTTGCCTAGCTATGCAGTAAAAATTAGTTAACTATTGTAAAACTCTAATGTTTTGCTTAGGAATGGTGCTTTCAGCTATAAATATAGGCAAACTGTACAAAATGTAACGCTGAAAACAAATAAAGGGTTATACTTTATATAGTTTATTATTATTTGTTTATTTAGCAGACGCCTTTATCCAAGGCAACTTACAGAAACTAGGGTGTGTGAACGATGCATTAGCTGCAGAGTCACTTACAATTACGTCTCACCCGAAAAACGGAGCAGAAGGAGGTTAAGTGACTTGCTTAGGGTCACACAATGAGTCAGTGGCTGAGGTGGGATTTGAACCGGGGACTTCCTGGTTACAAGCCCTTTTCTTTAACCACTGGACCACACAGCCTCCCTAATGTGTCAAATCTGACACGCCAGGCAATTCTTTTGAGTAAGATTATTCTTTTTACAAATAAAAAATATAAATTACACTAAACTGAAACATATTATTACCAGTAGTGTGGATTGCAATAGGTTTAATATTCAGTAACAATATTTGTATATAATATATAGCTAAGTAGTAGAATTGTATCTCTGCCCTTAGGAAAAAACAAAACACACAAGTAATGTGACGACATGCTAGTCTACGTGCCAAATAGCAAAAGAGGCCAAGTCACTGATTTTGTGAATCACCCAATGTAGAAATTCCACTTGCATGGTGTGTTAAGCCGGAGCCACTAGATATTCTTGGAAAGCACATTTGTTGGACTTAAATTAATTGCATTGAAGGGGAAAAACAGAACATTGTCAATTTTAACCCCACACATACAACACTTATTATGGCGTTTACTAATAATAGGTCGAGTGCCTCCAACCCCAGAGAAGTCTGTATATACAACGTACATGAACACCCCGAAGGGCCTTATTGCATTTATAATCCAAGTAAAACAGTGGATTTGAAGGAAAAAAAAAAAACGTAAATCAGGTTTAGTGCAAACTAAAATGTTTTTATTTTTATTTTTTTAAATATCCTTACATCAATAAAGTCACATTTAGAACTCTGAACTACACACTAAGTTAAGCTGAGTAAATTAATAATTTGTTAAAACATGCAAAAGAAAGTTCATCTGTATTTTTGGTATTGTGTACATTGCCATTGAAGAGATACACCAGTGGGCGGAGCTGAGATGGCACTGAGGCGTGAGGAATAAAAATAGATTCAACGACGTCTCAGATTTCAGTCATTTTTCAAGGTTTGTGTCAGAGAGGGGTGGATAATGTACAGAACTGTCTTTTTGTGCTTTTTCTGTAGCGTTTACTAACTGCTAAAAATACATTATTTCAAGTGACAAAGTTGGGGTGAGTGAGTATAAAGTAATGTTTTATTTCCCTTTTTTTAATTATAATTTTTTTTTTTTGCTATCTTCCAGTTCATTTAATTGTTCTTCATCCGATCAGCATGTCTACTTACTACTTTTGGGATATTTTTTGTTGGTAATTGGTCACTCAATTTTATAGTTAACGCTGTACATCTGTACCTCTGTAACTGTAAACAAGATGGCTACCGGTACTTTTAATTCTGCGAGACAGCACAGTGATTTCGAATATGTAACAAGGCTCCAACCATCCATATCAGGGGTCTCCAACCCTGGTCCTGGAGAGCTACTGTGGCTGCTGATTTTCGTTTCAACCAGTCTCTCAGTTATTTAATTAAACCAGTTATTGGCTTAATTAGTCAAGATTAACAGGTGTTCCAGATTTTTTGCCACAGATCTTTAGCCACTGATGATGTAAAGACACCTATAAAACCTGCTGGATATGGGCTTTCAAGGACCAGCGTTGGAGACCCCTGCTCCATGTCCATCCAATATACTGACATATAAGTAATGTAATCTTATATGCACAACACATCTAAAAGTATTAAGTACAGTGTCATGCTGAATGTTGCATTATTTTGATATGTGTTTTGATGTTTTAAAAGTACATCTCATTTATAATACTGAAAGTTTACATTTTAAAAATACATTAATAACAGTGTAATTAATCGCATGGAAAAAATGCAAGGAACCATACTGATGCGTATATCTCAAAATGACCCCAATAGTGCTTAATGCAGCATGCAAATAACGTTTGGTACCTTGTGAGCACGTTCTGAATGGAAGAAAAAAAAAAAGATATATACATACAATATATCAAATTACACTATGTAACACAATTTTTGTTCCTGGGTAGTAAGTGTTATTTCCTAATTGCTTATGCCTCAAAAGTATAGAAAATGGCTATTATTCCCCACAAACTTTGCTTTTGTGACCAGGACAGTGATATTTTGAAATTTACCTATTTCCAATGAGAAAACGGGCGAATTTGTGTCTTTTCGTTCACAAAAAAACAACATATGAATCCAAATTAACATGTATTTCTACTAAAGTAAAACAAAAATGACTACAAAAGATTTAGAAGTGAGTAGTTTTTCGAGATTAACGATTATACTGTAAATCACTTTCACGAATCAGCCCCCAAATGTAGTCTCCCATCATGTTCTCGTTATACTGTCCTTGGTAGCGGCATTCAAAGTCCAGTATATCCTGGTGGAAGCGCTCGCCTTGCTCCTCCGAGTACGCTCCCATGTTCTCCTTGAATTTATCAAGATGAGCATCAAGGATATGGACTTTGAGGGACATCCTACAGCCCATTGTGCCGTAGTTCTTCACCAGAGTCTCAACCAGCTCCACATAGTTTTCGGCCTTGTGATTGCCCAGGAAGCCCCGAACCACTGCGACAAAGCTGTTCCAAGCCGCTTTCTCCTTACTAGTGAGCTTCTTGGGGAATTCATTGCACTCCAGGATCTTCTTTATCTGTGGTCCAACGAAGACACCGGCTTTGACCTTTGCCTCAGACAGCTTAGGGAAGAAGTCTTGAAGGTACTTGAAGGCTGCAGACTCCTTATCTAGAGCTCTGACAAATTGTTTCATAAGGCCCAATTTGATGTGCAGTGATGGCATCAGCACCTTCCGGGGGTCCACCAGTGGCTCCCACTTGACGTTGTTCCTCCCCACAGAGAACTCGGTCCGCTGTGGCCAGTCCTGCCTGTGGTAGTGCGCCTTGGTGTCCCTGCTGTCCCAAAGGCAAAGATAGCAGGGAAACTTGGTAAAACCGCCTTGGAGACCCATCAGGAATGCCACCATTTTGAAGTCTCCTATGACCTTGATGCCATCTCAGAAAAATGCAGATATGTATCCACTTAGGCAGCTGGAACTAAACTGAACTGGTGGGCTTAAGGCCCCTGTATTTATACTACTATTTATATTACTGGAAAGTTCTAGAAAGTTCTAGAAGTTACTCCAAGTTTACTCAGCACTGAATCTATCTGGAATGTTCTGGAAAATAGGTAAATTTCAAAATATCACTGTCCTGGTCACAAAAGCAAAGTTTGTGGGGAATAATAGCCATTTTCTATACTTTTGAGGCATAAGCAATTAGGAAATAACACTTACTACCCAGGAACAAAAAAAAAAAATTGTTACACAGTGTTATTTAAGCCGATGTTCCTGTTTATTAGGTTTTTTTGGGTTAAGTTTGTTTTAGGTGTGTATCCCTTTAAAAGAAGACAGTCCTGTTTCTTAATTAGTGCGAGCGTACATGATTTTTTAAAAAAATTTTATCCCACAATATCGCAATATGGAAATTATTAACGATATCACTATCATATCAAAATATCGATGTTGGTGCCCACCCCTGATATATAAACAGTTGCTGAACTGATCTAAAAAATTACCTCCACAGTGCACTCATCATTTTCCATGGATACACTTTATACACAATGAATTTGTCTTATATTTACTTAATATATTAGGCTGCCTTTTTGCTATTATAAAGACCACAGTGGCAGTGTAAATATACATTTGATAAGTCAAATTTAATACCAGTATTATGTGTAATGTTTGACACATAAAACTGAATGCTGCTTGTGACAGAAAAGGGATTGCTGTGAAAGAAAATATTAATAATCAGTAGTTCTGAGGGAATAATCTCATTATATCATTTGAATTGGAAATTGTTGTCTTGGAAGTCTATATCACATAAAACAAACATGGCTATTTACAACTTATTATCTCCTGTACAAAGTCAAATAAGACACTTGGTTTTAAATATTAATACGTGACTTAATAATGTTTTGAAGCTGTCCCCATGAGCCGAATTTTCCCATCTCTCCGAAGAACAATAACCGTGGCAGCAGGCTGCTCATTTCCACACATTCTAGAGCAGATGTATCGAAGCCCTGCCTTCCATTTCAAAGCTTTGTCTTGGTATTTCTGACATGTAGCTGAGAGAATTTGTTGAAACATTAATGAAAAGGCACATGCAATCATTTGAAGTGAATAAAACACTTATACTTCCCGTTTCATCAAACACACAGGGAGATTCATATGGAGCCTTTTAATGAATGTAGGAAATACTTATCTCATTAGGACTTTTTTTTCCCCTAGGCATCTGAGTGTCACTTGTGAAGGCCGGGTCTGCAAAAGCGGTGTCCCCGGCCACATCTGCTGCTGACCTTGAGCACTGTGGGGATTCCTGGGTGCCACTGCTGTTTCAGGCCTTGATAAGACGTGCCTGTTCCCAGTGGCAGCTGCTGGAGTTGGGTAGGGGTGCCCTGACCTGCTGGGCTTCAGTCAGGAGACACAGACAATGGATTTACATCAATTGAATTGATCAGGTTAGGGATGTGCTCTTCCAAGTACCAGCTGTGGAAAAAGACATGCAGGCAGTGTAACTGCTAGCTAGATGGCCTTCAGTTTATTTATCTTTTACTACTATATGTGCATCTTTTTTTAATTGATGTACGGCAAGGAAAATAATGTTATAGAATATCTAAACTATCTAATGTATTTTGATATACAGAAACATACTGATACAGTATATATGGCTTGTTCAGTTTTCAATCAGTGTCATACAGTCATTGGAAATCATGCATGCAGTATCACTACAGCCAGCAATTCTTCTTCTTCTTCTTCTTCTTCTTCTTCTTCTTCTTCTTCTTCTTAAATATACTATTTAGTATAAATAAATAATGGAATATATATATATATATATATATATATATATATATATATATATATATATATATATATATATATATATAAACCTTTTAAAATATATTTTCTAAAACCTTTTGTAAATTTGTAGATGTTAATTATTGAAAATAAAATAAATGGAATGTATTGCAAAGTTTGTGGTATTGGTTTGTTGTTACCCCTTCTGCATTATTAACACAAATAGCAACCCTACGGTGCTCATTGAATGCAGCAGTAAGTTTTTAGGTGGAATTCATCATCCAACTGTTCTCCAAAAGTAAGAAAACCTATAACTGTGTTCACCTGCAACAAGCTTTATCATTTGAAACAATTTTGAACACATAATATTGCATATTTTTTTCAAACCTAGCAAGCTCCATTCATACATTTACAATGTAATCTATTTTTCAGTTTATCCCACCATTTATTTTATTAGGCTCAAAATGCCGGTTTGCCGTTATGACATGAATCATCCTTTCAATGTAATGAGCAGGTCAAAGACACTGGTTTAGAGCTGATTAAACAGCAATGAAATTCCATGAGGGTAGGCACCATGCCAAACAACATTCCCTGACATAGATAAACCACACACACACTGCCACAGTGAGTGCTGCTTAGACGATTGGGTTTTTTCAGTGCACAAAGGTTAGTGATCACCGGTAACTATCTGACCTATTTGAGTCAATCATATGTTATCCACAGGGAACATGGAGGAAATTGCATGGCCTATGAAAATAGATTTAAAATGAAGGTGACATTTTATTTTTTTAAATTTTGTAACAAACACTGGGTGATGGCAAGTATACACTCCATTGACTATGTGGCAGGGCGGTGCCCTGCACGTGTAACTAGTGTGATTTGGTGTTGAGAAAATTGTTTGATTAGTTTGAATTTAAGTTTGGCAGGGATGAGGTTAAAGTCTGATTCCTGCCTAGCCCACGAGTGGAATGGGTCTTGATTAATTGATGGTCAATCCAGACCCTAAACCAATTATGTCCAACACTCACCCCTTATCAGCAGGGGGTTGTTCAGGTATTACATCATAGAAGGAAGGGGTGGGGGTCATGATATTGATGATGGGCAACCACAGTGACAGTGTGAATGTACTTGTCTTTTTCCTAGTGAGACAGGGAGAATATGGTCTGAAATTTACCATTACCAATCCCAGAACAATGTCAAAGAGTATCAGTTATTTAAAATTTATCAGCCACTATTGTAAATAACCTACTATAGGAAAGTCTTTATTTATCCAGAACTCTGCTGCCCGCCTGGTGTTCTCTCTGCCTCGCTTCGCCCACGCTACTCCACTACTCTGCTCGCTACACTGGCTCCCGATCACCGCTCGCATCCAGTTCAAGACTCTTGTACTAGCCTACAGATGCCTTGACCAGACTGCACCCAGCTACCTCCAGACCCTCATCTCTCCCTACACCCCCACTCGACCTCTCCGCTCCACCTGCGCTAGAAGACTAGCTCTACCTCCGCTACGCTCCCCTGCCTCCAGAGCCCGCTCCTTCTCCACCCTTGCTCCGCAGTGGTAGAATGACCTTCCTACAGATGTCAGGACTGCCCAGTCCCTGACCACATTCCGGCGCCTCCTTAAGACTCATCTCTTCAAACAGCACCTGTAGAACTCCTCTGTTTGTATCCTGGGACACTATCACCCTTCATGTAAATGTGCTTTATTTTGCTCTTATCTGCCCCCTATTTTACTGCATTTAATCCTGTACTTCAGAATACTGTAATCTGCCAAGTGTTTAACCTATAGTACTTTGTATTTAATCACATCCTGATGTAACTATCACTATTTAATCTTATCCTGATGTAACTATCACTATTATCTGCTGTGTTATTGAATTGTGGTTTGTCACACTTGTACTTTGCTTGAACAAAAGTTATTGTATTTCTTGCTCTTACTGTATTACTTGTATTGTAACACTTGAAATGTATTTGCTTACGATTGTAAGTCGCCCTGGATAAGGGCGTCTGCTAAGAAATAAATAATAATAATAATAATAATAATAATTTATATCTGTGTGGTCCATGCAAGAACTAATACGAAAGACATTTTCTTAAGTTTATTTTCAATGAGAAAAAAGAAGAATAATAATATTGTGCTTTTCTATGGCAGTTTTCTGGGAATTAATGGTGCTTGATTCTCTTTTTATTACAAAAAAATTCCCTCCATTTAGCTCTGGCTTTTGAACATGTCAAACTTATTAAACTACAGAAAGCTGCAAAGATGTAAGCTATTTATATTACAGTCATATTTGCTTTACCTGCATGCAACCAAATGTAACATCAGTCTTATTCTTCTATTTGTATTGTGTGTATGCACATTAGTTTCATCTGGCTGGAAATTACTTTGTGTATTGAGTTTGCATTAAGTTAATGAGACTCTCTGCTTAATGCAGGCAACAGAGAGTGTTTGAGGCCCTTGAGAGAATCCAAAAATGAAACAAATTCCAACATAATACATATCATAGAAAATGCAGCAGGAAATATATGTCTGGAGGAGAATTAAAAGATATCCTCAAGCTAAGCTTAAGAGTATTCCTGTCTTTGAATAATCAAACAAAGACCACCGTGGTGTAAAAGTCACAGTTCCCTAATCTGAAGTTCCTAATGCTGCAGATAGTAAATTATCTGAAAATTCTCACCGAGAGGAAGATAGAGAAATTGTCGAATATGTGCTTGTTAGACTGTTCTTACGACTGGTTAACTTTATTATACTGGACACTGTTTCATTTTTTAATACCAATAATTGAAGTTCACAATAGGATGAAGTGGGAGGAATATTAACTTTCAAAGACTAGGGGTCCAATTTAGATGAACGTTAAAAAAAAAAAGTGCAAATTCAAGAGGATGTCACACTGTATTAACAAAGCTATTAACTAATATTGAGAAAGTTCCTTTAATATATATTTTAGCACACAACCTTTTTTTACAGCATATATGGAATGTGCAAATGAAGCCAGATAATTACTATTATGAAATCTGGTCACATAACCAAGGTAATTCTCATTCTATTGAAGTGCAGAGTCAACGTTTGCTTTGTTTTTTTCTGTCATTTAACGTGATAGATCAATTCTTTTGTCTTGTTTTCTAGCTGTCTTGTGCTACAACAAAACTGGAATGAAAGAACTGTTTGCCACTTCAGAAACATTAAACCAAGTGCTCTGGCAAACGTGGCTCATTGATTTACCTTGGTTTCTAATGCATTTCCTCTTGACACAGAAAATCTCACTTGAAAAAAAAAAGAAGTACTCTATCGCTAGCCAACAGTGTTTCATTTCTTTAATGGATTAGCAAAAAGAAAAGTGAAAAAAAGATGGTACATTCACTGATAGTCTGATCAAACACAATTGACTCACTAGGGCAGTGATAAACTATCTATGACATTTTGTCTTAAAAAGCCTTCAAAAAAAACAACAGAACCGATTCGACACAGTTAACAATGATATCAAGTTAAACTTTTGGTTACATATAATTTATAAGCTTATTCAAAGATTTTAAAATCAAGTAAAAAGGAAAAATGCACAGTATAAATAAAATACAGCGCAGAAACAAATGTGGGGTGCTGGGCTAGCTGATCATTTTAAATTTCAAATTGGAATTGGAATTCAGAAAGTCCTAAAAGCAGTTAACTAGGTTATCCCTAGTCATTACTTCAGGGGACATTGGGCATTGATCTGAACATTTACTGGAAACAGGTTTGGATAGTGTGATTGGTGTTGTGAAAATAGTTTGATTTGTTTGACTTTAAAAATGGAAATAACAAGGTGTCTGTTTTAAAAAAAAAATCACACACACATATATTTATAGTGCTCATTTTACTTTAAATGTACAAATCATTGCACAGAAATAACATTGTTGTGTCTTCTGTACATTTAGTATTCAATGAAGCCTTTTGGCGTACATTTCATTGGAAGAATGATGTTGCGTCTGTGTAAATAAGCAGGACAGTCGTGCCATAGACAAACCATTTCATAAAAAAACATGGTAGTTCACACACTTTATGATGCCGATCTTGTATCAAAATGTGCAATGTTATGTATATAAATAAATAGATAGACGAATGACTGCATGAATATAATAAGTATTTAAGCATAAGTAAGCATTTTGAAAGTTTTTTTGTTTTATTTGTATTACATGTTTTATTTAAAATTGTGCCATTTAAATGACAAAAAATTGAATGAATAAATAAAATGTTTTCCTTGCGGAAGGATATTGAATAAAATGTTTATTTTTTTAATCAAAATATATAATTATGTTTATATATTTGCCCATTTTATAAAAGCAATAACACACTTCAGAGTGTATGGTAATTATAAATATTCAGACACCCTGGGTGGTAAAAGGCACTTCGCCTTTGGCCTCTTGCCTCATAACGCACCCAGGGTGTCTGAATATTTATAACTATTGTACACCCTGTTGTGCATTATAGCTGTGGTGACCATATGGCTCCGTGTTCATTGGGACAGTTCAGGCTTTTCAACTCACAACCCAATGCATTCTGGTACATGTTACCTGTCTCAGGTACCATTCCTTCCTTTAAGAGAAGCAGGACTACGCTTACCAGAATGCATTGGGTTGTGAGTTGAAAAGCCTGAACTGTCCCAAACTGTCCCGCTGAGCATGGAGCCATATGGTCATCTTAATTACAGCTTACTTGTGCATATTGTGTTGATCCTATTTAGGATTCTGAATAAGATTCAATTTAATACTTTAACTCACTGTGTGGAAAGCCTTTAATTGTGATTTGAAGTACATTGACTATTTCTTGGTCAATTGAGCATTTAGGGTTTAGGAATTAATATTTGAAATAAAACATGATTAGCATACAATATATATCCTAACATGTTCATATTTGAGGCTTGTCTGCTATAATACATCCTCCTGATATTATCTGAATACTTGATAGATGTACTGTATGTTGAGAAATTGAGTAAAATAATCCCTCACAAATTGGTGTGGTCAGTATGCCATTGAGTGCAAACCAAAACCAACTGTTTATAATAAAATCATTGGAAGTACCAATTCTAGCAATTATTTTAATAACAGGTGAAGCAGTTAAATCAAACAGTGAACTCAATATCTGCTATAAACTCCTCTACATTAGGATGGAGAGATCAATAATGTAACACAATTTTTGTTCCTGGGTAGTAAGTGTTATTTCCTAATTGCTTATGCCTCAAAAGTATAGAAAAT
The DNA here is from genome assembly GCF_902713425.1 of Acipenser ruthenus. Classification (NCBI taxonomy): domain Eukaryota; kingdom Metazoa; phylum Chordata; class Actinopteri; order Acipenseriformes; family Acipenseridae; genus Acipenser; species Acipenser ruthenus. The sequence goes on from NC_081196.1 coordinate 49,442,865, forward strand.
GGCTATTATTCCCCACAAACTTTGCTTTTGTGACCAGGACAGTGATATTTTGAAATTTACCTATTTCCAATGAGAAAACGGGTGAATTTGTGTCTTTTCGTTCACATAAAGTCAGAAAAAAAACAACATATAAATCCAAATTACTGTAAATCACTTTCACGAATCAGCCCCCAAATGTAGTCTCCCATCATGTTCTCGTTATACTGTCCTTGGTAGCGGCGTTCAAAGTCCAGTATATCCTGGTGGAAGCGCTCGCGTGGCTCCTCCGAGTATGCTCCCATGTTCTCCTTGAATTTATCAAGATGAGCATCAAGGATATGGACTTTGAGGGACATCCTACAGCCCATTGTGCCGTAGTTCTTCACCAGAGTCTCAACCAGCTCCACATAGTTTTCGGCCTTGTGATTGCCCAGGAAGCCCCGAACCACTGCAACAAAGCTGTTCCAAGCCGCTTTCTCCTTACTAGTGAGCTTATTGGGGAATTCATTGCACTCCAGGATCTTCTTTATCTGTGGTCCGACGAAGACACCGGCTTTGACCTTTGCTTCAGACAGCTTAGGGAAGAAGTCTTGAAGGTACTTGAAGGCTGCCGACTCCTTATCTAGAGCTCTGACAAATTGTTTCATAAGGCCCAATTTGATGTGCAGTGGTGGCATCAACACCTTCCGGGAGTCCACCAGTGGCTCCCACTTGACGTTGTTCCTCCCCACAGAGAACTCGGTCCGCTGTGGCCAGTCCCGCCTGTGGTAGTGCGCCTTGGTGTCCCTGCTGTCCCAAAGGCAAAGATAGCAGGGAAACTTGGTAAAACCGCCTTGGAGACCCATCAGGAATGCCACCATTTTGAAGTCTCCTATGACCTTGATGCCATCTCAGAAAAATGCAGATATGTATCCACTTGGGCAGCTGGAACTAAACTGAACTGGTGAGCTTAAGGCCCCATGTATTTATACTACTATTTATATTACTGGAAAGTTCTAGAAAGTTCTAGAAGTTACTCCAAGTTTACTCAGCACTGAATCTATCTGGAATGTTCTGGAAAATAGGTAAATTTCAAAATATCACTGTCCTGGTCACAAAAGCAAAGTTTGTGGGGAATAATAGTCATTTTCTATACTTTTGAGGCATAAGCAATTAGGAAATAACACTTACTACCCAGGAACCAAAAAAAAAAATAATAATTGTTACACGGTGAATCAATTCTACTATTGTACAATACAATGTTATATTATGACAAACCAGTACCATTTCAGTTAATCGGACACTGACTGGTTAGAAATGCAACATACTGAGTCTTTATCCCTAAGATGTCTGGCTTTTAACTCAGGCATAAATGTAGAAATGGGGGAGTGGGGAGTAGGCTATGCATATATCAGTTGTGACTGGATAACCAGTGTTGTTTGATATTTCCCCCAAAGTATCTGCTAAGGAACTTGGACAATGAACACAAATGAAAATGTCGGAATTTTTTGGTGGGACTCTGGAAACAGTGGCCCTTCTCCCTCAAGTTCTGGCTGCAGTGGTGCTTCTCCCTCTGGCCCTGGAGACAGCAGGGCTTCTCCCTCTGGCTCTGGAGAAAAATGTGCTTCTCCCTCTGGCTCTGGAGATGACGGTGCTTCTCCCTCTGGCTCTGGAGATGGCGGTGCTTCTCCCTCTGGCTCTGGAGACGGCGGTGCTTCTCCCTCTGGCTCTGGAGGCGACGGTGCTTCTCCCTCTGGCTCTGGAGATGACGGTGCTTCTCCCTCTGGCTCTGGAGACGGCGGTGCTTCTCCCTCTGGCTCTGGAGATGGCTGTGCTTCTCCCTCTGGCTCTGGAGATGGCTGTGCTTCTCCCTCTGGCTCTGGAGACCGCGGTGCTTCTCCCTCTGGCTCTGGAGACTGCGGTTCCTCCCCCTTTGGCTCTGGAGATGGCAACTCTTTCCTCTTTGGCACCTGGGACGGCATTCAGTTGTGACATTGTCAAGTTCAAAAGAGCTTGTTGTTCCTGTCTAGTGCAGTATTCAGGGGTTCCGTACACAAAAGCAAGTACATGGGTTGGTTTAGGAACAAAAGAAAAGGCCGGTTTTATTCAAAAGACTGGCTTGAGGGCCTTAAAATATATACTATATAGACTTAACTAACTCATGCTAAACAGGCTTTCACTCCTCAGTTACACTTACACCACACAGGCTTTTATACACTGTGGCCAGGGGTTGATTGACAATTAACTATCCAATCAACCACCACCTGGCCACATTTCACACTTTCTCACTCACTTACTCAGTCAAACAATTAAACAAACCCATCACCATGTTGCTGTGCAAACAGTGGCCATCTTGGTTTCAGGCTATCCTGTCACCAAGATGGCCGCCAGCTACCACGCTCTCAGACACACAAACCCACACACATGTGCACTCCCATGTGCAGAGCCTATGCTCTGTCATAGATAAGACAAGTAGAACTCACTATCTCATTGAGTTTAATTTTGATTTCAAATCTGTATATTGTATGCCACAAAAACAGCATCTTTTTTATTAAAATCAAAGACCTTGAAAAATGGAAAGGCCAAAGCAATTGTTGTATAATAGCTACAACTGGAGAACAGATGAGTGTACTCTCCCTAGTTAGTATAAAATCAACTCATTACTCATTACATTAATTAATATGAAGCACCTCTGTTTTAAAGTGTGGTCATACAATGAAACATGGGTCACCTATTAAAAATATATCTGATTTTGTGCAAGGATGCTTCATCCTGTCAGACGGAGGATGGAAAGTTATTATTACTATCTCAATACTGTGATAAAGTCACAGGTACTTGTATCTGCATGCTTAGTTTCTATATATTCAACCATCTAAACCAATATTATCAGCTATACCCAGAATGCCTATACAGCATCCTTTTTGGCTTAAATGGAAAATGAACATATCATTCCAGAAATGCATTTGCCATACTGTTTATTAACTGGACCTCCCTGATCAAAAGCCTTTCCTCCTTGCTACCTCTTGCTATAAAAAAACCCTCCCAAAACCAAAGATAACAGAATATAAAGAGTGACATACTCTTTTAGCATAACATTTCCAGCTTTGCAAGCATTAAAAAGGTTAAGGCTTGTGAAAAGATCTAAATCACACCATCTGTTTGTTTGTTTTTTCACAACTTTCTTCTTTCATTCAGAGATCCATTGGATGTCTTTAAACTGCTGTAACGATTCTGTAGTGCACACTACCTGCAGAGGTGGGTCTATCACTATCAGTAAACAACCAATCACGTCTTTTGTTGTTACAACGGCCAGTCGCTGTTCAGTTAATGATGTTTGCTTTCAAAAGGCTATCACAAAAAAAAAATGCTTAACATACTGTATGTTATAGCTGTGCATTGTCCCACATTCGAGTTTAGGAAAAAAAAAAAAGAAAATAGGATCTTGGTAATTGTTTCTATTAATCTGTTTAACCTTTCCTTAAGGTAGTTTTAGACTTCTTTCCATTCTGTGAAACTGCATGAGCCAGTGGTTGCAGTATACAGTAAATCTGATCTGCAAACATCACGCTAGCAAATCATATTAAGGTGATATTTTAACCATGAGTTTAGGTAATACACTTTTTAAATACAATAACCTCACTACATACCATTAAGATAAGCCGGAGAGTTAACTGACAAAAATGGATTACTAATATATAAAGTCACACCTGATACATTTACATCACAACTCTTTATCATATGTAATATTCAGCTGTCTATCTACCTGCCTACATGTGCCTGTATTACTGAATAGTGCATGTAACCTTGTTACAAGAAACAACTTGACAGGAATATTAGGCCCCTACTCTTATAAGGCAGATGCGTTTGCAATCATGTTTGCCTCAATATAAAAATATTGAATGGAGGACAGCACTTTGATGAAAGGACACCTGTGTAAATGAAATGGTAATAAATTAGATCTTAAGGAATTAAGATAACTAATTGATTAACTTATTAATTTGAAACTATTTAAATAATCAGCCAGTCTGCAATACCTCATAGACATCAATTGATTAAAATTGAGTTTATTACTGGGTGACTGTAACCCTTATCCCAGCAACACATCATAAAATGCAAGCATACAGGAAGCAAGACGGTCGAAAATATGCTATCAGTTTTTAGTTAGTCAATCAGCTTTACTTTTTATTTATTTCAGTTTGCAACATATTTTCAGTGTTATGGAAACTCCTCAGGAGAAATGTCCAGAGATTTGTCCATTCTAATGTCACACTTACATTTTTCCATATATCTAGATAACCGCTTGGGGTTCACTTTGTGAATGTACCCCATGTCTTTATAGTTTACTTAATATTCATATTTACAAACCATTCAATCTAATTTGTCATTCACCTCAAAGTATAACCCTGGGCATGCTTTGATCGCAACATTCCCATTTCTTGTTTAGAATAATATAATATGTACAGTTGACCTTGTCTCTTTTGTTAAGAGACCCTCTTCTCGTCACACTTTGGGTGTAAACCACATCATCCATTGAGCTCACAAGAAAGCATATCTTCTATGATTTTATTGATTTTCTTGAACAGTGCAAGTGACATAAAATCAGTAGAACACAGAATCCACTTATTGGTTAACTCACTCTTCCCTCTACCTATTATAATTTATTATATGTGTCTGTGTGTGTTTTGACTTAATTTATTTCATATAGTAAAAAAAAATAGTATATTAGTAAAACCAGGAGCATTCTGCCCTACACAAAGACACCGTGGAGAGTTGCTAATAAACTCTCTTCAAAAATCAACATAACACACAGTGCTCAAGTGGATTGTAAAAATGAGTTTGCACAAAATGCCAGAACTGTTTGTTTTGCGATGACATGAGCTACATCTGAAAGCAATCAGATATGCAGCAAAGATAACTGGGGATTATGGGTGATTTCAGACAGCCTCTACACCTGAAACATATTCTGGGTGTATGTAAAAGATACCCAGTCTCAAAGAATGCTGTAACATAAACTCATCTATATCTATGTCTGTTTCTGTAAATAAACACTAATGTTTTGTCCCATTCATGGAGTTTCAAAGGGAAAATTATGATTACATGGTAAATTATTTTTCAATGAGAGAAGCATTGGGTAATATAGCTTAATAACATTTGGCTGCACAGTTCCAAAATAAAACAATAATAACTATTTTAAAAGATGTACAGAAACTGGACCATAATTCCATGTGCTCTGTTTATTACAATCTGTCATGTAATGTATTGCTTTAGAGAACAGATGCTACCAGTTCTAAACAATTCTTTATTTACTGTACATAGAAACAAAAAGAAAAAAAGAAAAACATGCCTGTTGTATAATGACTGTAAAATAATTTTACAAAATTAGATTTTGCATATTTCATATATTCCCTGTGAAAGTTACTGTTTTTTCTTTTTTTTTCTAATTGGCTTATCAATGTTAGTTTACCACCTGCTGATTGAAAGTGCCAGTGCCAGAGAAATAATGAACATATGTTAGAATATTTTTTATATGAACTGGCAAAGCATGACATCCTATATTGGCTTACTTTAGCTTTGACCTTAATTTATCACAGGGCATTAAAATGTTCTGCCTTGTCAACTTATGGAAGCTTTCTTCAGTTCCGTGGTCTAGATTTTATCCTGGGCCAGCCTCCTTCGCTATTCCTGTCCTGTCATCAGGATAAACCCTTCTGCAAATGCCACGCTGTTTGTTTGCTTATGTTTTTTTTTTTTTTTTACTTCCCCTTAAAGAATTCTATTTATAGTAATTTCTACATAGTAACAAAACTAATAGCCCACAAATTGCTTTTCAGTAAACCGAGTCTTTCTGCTACTTTTTTGGTAGTTTCTCCTTTGTTGTTTAGTTGTATCATTGCCATTTTGAGATCATTGCAGCTGTACTCTTTAGTTTTAACAATTTTTGTTATTTTTTATCACAAATTTCCAAATTGTTTTTCAGCACTTGATGATTATGTATTTATTTATTCTATAATTATCACCAGGTGTTGGCTTTCAATCATGATAATTGTCAATAATTAGCAACAAATGGGTTTCATACCAAATATGTTGATTGCACAAACACTTTTGTCAAAGTATGAAATTAGTTTTTGCATGTTATTTTTCATTTTATGCTTGTTATGTAATAATTTGTTGTTTTGTTATAAAACTGAATCTCTTGTATATCTTTCAATAGAACAATTAGAAATTATGGAAATCACTTTCTTTGTGGTTATTCTCTCTTTTTTTTTACCTGCCCAAATACTTTTGTCTGCGACTGTAGTGAATCTCCTTCGACAATCCCCCTATTTATAGTGACTCACAAAAATTGCTGCTACTGTTTACCTTTTTTATTTAAAGTTAATTTTCAGATAGCATGTGTGGTTATAGTCTACAAGGAAGCTTAATCAACCCTAGGCAGATTTGTTCAGAATATATATTCCCCAACAATACATTTAGCTTCTCAAACTCATACCTGTGCAATTATTTCAAACACCATCAAGACATTAATTCTGACATATATAAGGCTCCCTCATCTAGTTATCAAGTAGTTTACAATGCTTCCAAGTAGTATATAAGCAAATAGATTATGGATTTTAAAGCTTTAGTCATATTGACATCTTCTGTTAAGTATATGTAAAACATAAACCCATTTTTTGAAAGGTTGTGCTCTAATTCCATGATGATTAGCCTGGATTTGAACTGGTGATCTCCAAGCTATAGGGCTCATCCTGCACGCCAGGCGGACTGCCTTTACTGTATGCGCCACTCGGGAGCCGCTTACAGTGTGCTTCTTTAATCTTTGCAGTCCGGTTCATAGCTGGTCAAGTTTAGCTTCATGCAAGCATTCAGGCTGGCCTGTTAATCTTGAGCATAAATAGTTTTTGATGTGATTCAAGTGGGACAATGTCTGCTTGCACATATTCGTGGGGCCAACCATCTTCAGGGCAAAACTGACATTCTGCATTGTGCCGTATGTAAATGGAAGTTCATTCCAAGTTTGCTGAATGAGTTTATCTTCACACTCCAATTTCTTCAAATCACTCCACCTGTGCAGTTTTGCTAGTTCTGCACGTTTCCAGATTTGAATTTAGAGTGCAAAACTTTTAAACCCAAATGTCTGACTCCTTGAAGTCGGCAACTTCCAGCTCCAAATTTCCGATTGAGATGCCCGGAGTCACTGTCAAGTCCAGTGCTTTCACACAGGTTCCATGGAGACTGTCAGGATGTGAGTGGTGCAGGAAGGAATCAATGTCCACAAATAGGGTGTATTTACAAATAAGCATCCCTTTTTTATTAACAATACTGTCCCCTCTACCATCAACGGTATTGGGGAATCCAACGGTGGGCTTGCTCTCCCAAATGATAATAATACAATCCACAATAAATACCCTATGATCAGCATGGCGCCACACTCTCTCCAATCACCGCACACAACACAGCTGATCACAACAGAGTTTTTCAGCAGCCTTACAGCTACACCCTTCCATCAAGATGGCTGACTTCCGGTTCCATCTTACCATCGAGTCATAAAGGCTTACCATCAACTTTACTTAGTGCCCTTCCTGGTCCGGAGGTAGATTTGCATCTCAGAGTGGAACCGAAGGAACACTCGGCTAACCCTAGCTCCTCAGATTGCCCCCCCTATCTATCTATCTATCTATCTATCTATCTATCTATCTATCTATCTATATATATATATATATATATATATATATATATATATATATATTTCTTGGGACAGGACAACCCCCAGACCAACGTCGGAGGCATCAGTCTGAAGGATTAACTCCTTGTTGAAATCTGGTGTCATTAATGTGGTGCATTCTTCCCAGTGACCAGGGGGTTAACTATGGTGGAATACTCTGGGATAAAGTGGTGGTAATAACCTGCTAAACCCAGTAGTGATCTCATCGCCTCCACTAAAGCCTGTTTTTATTTGATTTAAGGAAGGAGCTCCTTAAATGAGGATTTTAACCATGTGCTTTTGTAGTACTTTTATTTTAGTGACTGTTATGCGGTTAGTAGCCAATTGTAACTAAATAATTAAAGGAAGGACATTTGTTTTTACTGGCTTTTATTAGCATTTTATTTTTGCCTTCCCTTAGTTAGACAACCAGAGAGAGCCACGTATGACAAGTTGGACCAGGCCTAGATTACTGCCACTTGGAGATGTGAACCTCCCCAGCTCTGGAAAGTGGAGAAATCGGTCTTGGACCAAGTGAGTGTGGCCTTTACACTTTGTGTCTACATTTTTCTTTTCCTTTTGTTTGTTTGGTTTACATTTTCTTTTGTTACTTTGTGCCCTAGTCTTGTAGTGGGCATATTTTTATTTGCTACTTTCCACCCTAGCCCTTAGTGGGTGGTGATCCTTTGATCTTTGTAATTGTTTTTATAATTTAATTTCAGGGTTTTCAAATAAAAATCATTGTAACCTTTCACGCTTGTGTTGTCTGCCTCTTGTAGGTTTGTCTCTGGTCTGCATCCTATGGTCACAATAACATACGAGCCTATGCAACATAAAATTCTGGTATCTAAGTTCAGTGTGATTCTATTGGGTCCTGTTGTCCACCGCCCCCAACGATAAATAAACAAATATATAGTTTATTTAATACTGCATACTAGACCCAGAAAATCATAGAATACGGTTGTGTACTGTACAATATGAAGCAAATATCTCAGAATCTAGGTCTTTATCCGGAAACCAAACAGTTACATGATCATAGGTCATAGGTCAAAGTGCAACCTCGAATGCTTTATGAGATATTAGCAGTTCAAGTACTAACAGCTGCAGTAGTGAAGCCGCCGGCTATAGCAGGATGACAATTACATATAAACTCCCATCACAGGGATGCTTAACTAGGCAAAGTGTGTTGTTAGCTGCAGCGTCTCATTGAAAACATATAGTGCAGGAAATAAGACTAGTACAGTATGCATTCTTGTTTTTGTGGTTAGCTTTTACCCAGTTTTTATCTTAATGTTTCGCTTTATCAGTTAAGCTAAACAGAGGGAAATATTTCAAATAGTATTCAAAAATAACTCTTAAGCCCTTTAGCTGCCCTTAAGCAAAGAGCAATCAGATAATTTGCTATACCCTTCATTAGCTTAGTTTCCCAGTGGATTGTGGGTAAGTCCCTCTGGTGTTGTGCTTTCATTCCCTAGCTTGTTGATAGATGGCTCCTCTGACAATTAACCGCTTTAGAAGTCTAAATAAAGAAATTCAGATCTGTTGCTATTGCTAAAAACAGGGTATTATTATTTTATGCATTTATTTATTTTGTTTTATTATTTTTTTTCTTAAATATTCATACAGGGGAAAAAAAACACTGAGATACAGCATTCATTTCTAATGATGCCCTGTTTGTAGAAGCAAATATTTGCTTGGCATAGTGAAGTAAGTAGTACTTGACAATGACTCACCTTAGCCCAATTCTCCAATAAGGACCTACAGCAGGAAACTGTTTCTCAGATAATGCCAAGTACCCACTGTAGTGCCCAGTGAGACCTATCTGTCTACGCTGTAATCAGACACCCTAGCCTTTGAAGCAATTGACCAGTTGCCTGATTTTGTTCGGCTGGAAACAGGCAGCACTATTCCCTGGATCAGCAATATTATGCATTGTCTTAAACTGGAAAAGATACATTTCACGCAGAAAAATTGTGCAAAGCAAACTTGTCCATTCCATATCTTCTATGTTATTGCTCTTTCACACTGGCTTTAAAAGGAAATATTTATTATTAATTAAATGTATTATTTAATATATTTAACTGTGAAACATAAAAAACTAAATTACGATTAAGTATCTGTAAAAGCCATACCAAAAAAAATCCCCAATAGAAAATCATTTTATTATATTCACAACTTTGATGTAAAGCAGTAAGGTTCACTGAAAGGTTGTTTTTCATAAATCTGTTCACGCTGTGTGCACAGTAGTGGTATTTGTGCTGATTTACATCCTGTTGAAAATGATAGGCATGCTACAATGACCAGTTCCAGATCTGGGTCTTATTAAAGTCTAAAGCTAAAGACTTACTGGCAATGTTACTGTTTGAGGTGTTCCAGGACCAGGAAGCCAACACATAAAAGAAACAGCCAGAAATTAGAATCATGAGCATTAGAGATAAGCACCTCTATCAATATTTGCAATGGTGCTTTAACCATAAAGGTGTATAGTACCGTAGGACTGAGCCCGAATCAGAATTCCGATTTATTTTCTGGATATTCAGGAAACACTGGAATTTCAATAGCAGTTTGCTCTGATATCAGTTATTACTTGTCACTTAAACTGGAACTGTGGTGCTGTACAAATGTAATGATTTCTACATTACAACTTCACAACTAGTGGACATTGTACACATTGCACTAGAAAATAACCTTGTATTGCTTTAAAGGGCCAGCCCTTAACTCAAGCCAAACCAACACCAAACGGAGTTATCAGTTCTAAACCCACCACATATGCATAACCTGCTGAGCCCATCCTTTATCTTCTGTACTGTTATCACTGTGCAGTTAACTTTTAATTTCTTATAACATCATCGGTGCATATTTTTCTATATATTATTTTTACATCATTGCTGTGCATCGTTAGCCAACTGGACCTACAATAATTAAGGCCTGATCTTCTTACCCTAGGATTGCACTTTATTATGGTGCTACTGCCCTTATAGTGGCTTATGAAAGTACCAAATAACAACAAGTTTGACAGTGTGCAATTAGTTAATGCTAAGAATGCATACATGCTAACAACGTTTTGCTATCACAATCGTTCATTGTTTTTTTTATTGGTACACAGCTGCTATAAGTGACAGTGCTGCCATAATTACAATGGATTTCTAGGGTTAGTTTTCAGTTTCATCCATATGCCAGGTCCAGCTATTATCAGCTACCTATACTACTTCCTATAAAAAATAAAACAGTATTGTTTTAAAACAAAACAAATGTAGGCTGTACCACATGTTAGAACAAAAACTGCAGAATGATACAACATTTAACATACCCGCAACAAGAAATGGGAAAGAAAAATAAATAATAATAATAATACTTTTTTTTTTTTTTTTAAGAAATGATGTGTCTATCAGTAATACAGTTCAAAACCAAATATATACTTCCCCTCCTCTGTTGAGCTCCGACTTTTGTAGTGGCAACAAGGCGAAATACTGGTCTGCACTGATATTCTCATGTTGCTATGACCATAGGGAAAGGTGTGGGGAGTTAAGCTAGACTTGAAAGCATTCCTATAGTTAGTGGGTGCAGCACAGAACAAGAATGTAAAAAAGAACTCACACTCCAGGCAGCATTGAGGTTAATTGGCCAGTGGGCATCTTTAATAGCATACAGCATACACGATGTTGCAAATGTATGCAGCTTTTATGTAACTCTGCTTGCATTGTTAATATATTGCATATATTTGCAAGTTTGTGAAATTCAAAAGAGTTTCTGGGAAAATGCTAATATCGCAAGGCTGTGAAACTGAATACATTTAAATGATTCTAAACAATAAATTAATCGCAACTCAGACAACACCCAACCGATGCAGTGTATTTGTGTACGAGGTGAGGCATGTTTTGTCTCAGCCTTGTTTTCACACACTCCCCAGATAACGTAATGCTGTTTCAACTGTTCCATGGGATATAGATGATATTAAAAAAGATATTATGATTTTAAATTAAAGTTAAAGAAAAAAAAACTTATCAAATCAACTGGTGAGGAACCATAGAGGTGGAAGGTATTGACATTATTAGGATACTGTACCAGTATCTAAAACTGCAATGCTAAACTTACCTGGGATATCAGCATCCTCTCTCGGCACTGTTGGAGCTGCATACATCTTAGAAGGAATGTGTCAAGACACGTGTATTCATTTTTTGACACATATTTAATAATGAAAATAATACATTTTTGTACATTTAGCATGACAGTATCTATTCATGTTTTTTTTTTTGGTTTTTTTTTATTATTTTGTTTATTTCTTTTTCTTTTTTCTTTTGACTTTGTACAGTATATTTCATAACTCTAGCACTGTATTTTCTCCCTCTCTTTCTTTTTTTTTGTTGCTGTTGTTCAGACAACATTCGAAAATACACATTTCAAAATACCATCTTGACAAATTACAAACATTCACACGCTCAATCACCATTTAAATAGTATTTAAGCTTGTTTCAATATTAGTTAAGTCAAATACATGCAACAGATTTGTCCCCAACATTGTGAATTTTGCACTTGTGCTAAAATGAAGAACGTGAAGCAGATTTCCAATTCAAAACAACTCTTTTATGAGCAGCATAATCAGGATAGTTGTACAGCGGCTTCTGCACAGCAGCATAGCAACACACGGGCAAATCAGCAGACAGAACTAACACACAACAACACAGGCAAATCAGCAGACAGAACTAACACACAACAACACAGGCAAATCAGCAGACAGAACTAACACACAACAACACAGGCAAATCAGCAGACAGAACTAACACACAACAACACAGGCAAATCAGCAGACAGAACTAACACACAACAACACAGGCAAATCGGCAGACAGAACTAACACACAACAACACAGGTTGCCCCCATTTTATACCCCACCACCCTTACAGCATTGCAACAGTAAAAACACCTTTACACCAATCAGTGCTTGCAGTCTGTCCCAGTCCCCTAAATCCCTTGAATGGCAGGGCTCGGCGCTGGTGAAAAGTTGCACCCAATATCCAGCACAGGAGATCAGTGTGCCAAAAGGTAGGCAATCCTGGGCACAGAAGCACGTTTGCAGACCATGCACTTAGTTCTGCAAACAGCATAGTCCGATTGCAAGCATAGACTAACACACACCCAGAGTTTCAGCCACTAGCTGAACACCAAGCAGGGGAAAAGGTTGCTCGGTATATTGATGCTTTTATGTTTGTTTGTTTTTTTCACAGAATATTAAACTGTTTTCTGGTACACCTATTGCCTAGAATTCGAATGACATTTGAATTTATGAGAGCATGCAGCCTATGTCACTAAGGGGTTTAAAAAAACACCATTTCACTGGTTAACATTGTGTAAAAAGGCGTCACAATTCAATTGAACACCAGCCTAAAGGGCGCCTTACCTAACTTTCCTTTTGGCGAAGCCTTTGTAGCTCATGTTATTGTTTTGATGGTGCCTGAGTGTGTACATTCCCATGGATGAGAGCGGGGTCCAACGCCTCTGTATTAACGCAAACCCTTTCCTGTCATTCATTTTGTGTTCCTTCCTTTTTTTCAAACAATTGGCCTGTGAAAGTCAGTGTTTCTCCAGCACCATCCTGTACGTTAAATGGATAACAAGCTCAATTTACAGCTTGTGTTAGTGTAGTAGAATCAAAATGGCTTTGTTTAGGTATCTTCCATCTTCACTCATCTTGTATCAGAAGCATAGACCCCTTTCTTTATATTTAACTTGTGTCAGTATTGAGAGAGTCATAATAACAGAAGGGATTTTCTTTTCCATTAACCAGAATAATACTTCTTGTTTAAAAATAACTTCAGAACACAAAAGACAACCAGAACATTCTCTTTGTGTTCATCAGCTGATGGAATTGAATAGAAAGAAAAAAAACACACACAGAGCAGTTTTACCAGAGACATAGCATGTGAAGAGCTGTAATTCCTGTCAGTGAAAAGAGATTTCCAACAGGTGATATATACATGCTATTAAGCAGAGGTCTCAATCTCCATTTCTCATGGACTATAGTCTGTATTTTTACTCCGACTATGTGTTTATTTAATATCTGCTTTTATGTGCTCATATAAAACGTCTTGTTTAAAACATCCATTGTATTATACTCTTATTGGCTACAATTGGGAAGTTGTAAGTGTGACCTTTATACAATAATATGATTAAACAGTTATATTATGGGAAATCAACACTATATTATTAGTACTCTATATTAATCTCAATATGAATTGTATTTGAATCCTTTTAGAATGATGTAATGATGACTGCATATTTATCTAGCTGTAATCAATGATGTCTAGCTGCTTCTGTATGATTGCATAATGCATTGTGTAGCTATTTATTTTTTATTTCTCCATATTTAATCAACATACACAAAGCTTTTATTTTATGTATGGTATTGGAAGATGTACTTATAATATAATAATAATAATAATAATAATAATAATAATAATAATAATAATAATAATAATAATAATAATAATAATAATAATAATTGTGACCTATTGGATGGCTTGCTAATGTTGATGAGGCACACACACACACACACACACACACACATATATTAGTTAAACAAGACTTTTAAATTACATTTGCTAACTATTTTGTTCAATCATTTTTATTTTAAAGATATACTATTTACAATGGTTAATACATTTTTGTGCAAAATATCTGTATGTGTAAAATTTATTATAGAAATACAGCTTATACAGTTTTGACAATACATAATTGATTGTGTGTGACTATGGAGGTCAATGGCAAAAAAAAAACCAACTATACATGTTTCAAACCTTCCATTAATGTCTGTGTATTTGAAGAAGTACACATGATGCTTAATACCTATGCAATGACATATATGTCTAGGTCTGATTTTGCTAAGCTCCAAATACTTTTGAAAATGTGTGGCATGCCAGTTGGATTTCCTCCTAGGAGTCTAAATGGATATCTGTTAACAAAACAAATCTTGTTAACTTGCGGTTTCTCAATATCAACCGGTATTTCTTTAATCTCACATGAAGAGGCCGACACACGGAGGGTAAAATGAACTTTAGACTTTGGGGAAAAACATAATAACACTGCTACAGTTAACTAATGTTAACATTTCCAAATATAGAAATGATGGATGTATAGCTCCTCAAAATAAATGTCTGCATTATTACATGAAAGTTTCAGGATGAAGGATTAAGAGCCAGCATATATTTGCCTTTCCCTTCTTGTTTGCTTTGCAGTCTGCACATTCTTCATTTGCTATGAAATGTAAGTCCAACATTAGTTTAATATGCATTTGAATACATTATTTTAAAATGTTAATCAAATTATTGTGATTAACCATATTAGAAATGTATTTTTAATCACATGTAATTATTTTTAAAAGAAAACAGTACACAACAGTATACATCTTTTTTTTGCTTGGCCTAACCTTGCATGTGTGGGTAAAACCTTATGATAAGGAAAGCAATTTTAATATTTAATTTTAAGCATGAATATTTTTTAAGACATAGCAATGGTAGCTTCAGACTTCAATACTACTGAGACGAGAGATTTATTGCTCTGCATCGGAAAAAATTGTAAATACAAAGATAAACCAAAACGTGATCCCCACTAGATCAAGTGGTCCAAACCTCCAGCAGGTTCAATTTTCTTCTTATTGGTCCCATTAAAACACATCTTATGCATATGAATCCTGAACACAACCAGGAGGCATTTGTGTTGTGCTGTGCATATTCAGCCAGATACCTTCCATCTGCACTTGTAATGGCCCTGGGGCTCCCACTACCTGGTTAATGTTAAAAAATGATTGTATAAAGGGACCAGACCTCTACCAACAACTGATAACGATTTATTCTACAGAACACCATTATTCTGGATAAGGGCGTCTGCTAAGAAATAAATAAATAACCAACAAAATGTCTCAAAGAATGTTTCATGATGAAAAAAATAAATAAAAAGTCTTTCATTTATTATAAAACCAAACCAAATATGTTTTTTTATTTTTTTATTTTATTATTTTATTTTTCCTACTGAAAAAAAAAAATCCCATCAAATATACATTTTCTGTAAGTGCCTCTTTCATATAGAAAAATAAAGTCAGACCTACAAAGTGACCAATAGGGTAATTCTTATTAGGTAAGATTTTCTGGAAACAATGTGTTAGCTATTTGAATAAACAGTATGAAAAATCAACCTAATTAATCCATTGTGGAAACCCAAATAAACCCTTAATTTCCGACTAATCATCTCTAAGGTTGAGTTGAGCAATTAAGCTTTAAAACATGCTTGAAAATGTGTGTTTTCAATTATTTTGGAGTTTGTGACTAAATGTACAGGCTTTATTCAGTCTGAAAATACACAAATAAACCAACAATACATCTCTTAATAGTATTCCAGCAATTGATGTCATCTGTAATTCCTTATCCTCGCTAGAGAAGAACCCCCTTCAATACTGAATAAAGTTTCACAAGAAGAAACATGTATTCATGTTGCAATCATTGCGGTTTACATGTTGCAATCATTGCGGTTGACCAGATCCAGATGATGGTGATGGAAACCATAAATTATGTCACAGAGATTATTATGCCCAAATGAATAACATTAATTAAACAAGAGGGAGAGAAGTGATTTGGGGACACAGCAGGGACAAAAGAAAGGAGGAGACAGGAACAGTGTTTATTTTTGCAGCTTAGAAAGAGACAGAGACTGCTTTATTATTTAGGTGGGATGTGCAAGCATGTGGATCTTAAGACCTGCAGGTCTCCACTTGAGCTCATGGGGCACTTGGCCAGTTGGGGCTGCAGCAGCACTATAAGGTCGTGTCCTTACTGGTTTTGCCACCCTAACCTGCAGGAGCATCATAGCATTGCCAATACACCAACAGGGCAGCAGTGTGGAGTAGTGGTTAGGGCTCTGGACTCTTGACCAGAGGGTTGTGGGTTCAATCCCCAGTGGGGGACACTGCTGTACCCTTGAGCAAGGTACTTTACCTAGATTGCTCCAGTAAAAACCCAACTGTATAAATGGGTAATTGTATGTAAAAATAATGTGATATCTGTATAATGTGAAATAATGTATAATGTGATATCTTGTAACAATTGTAAGTCGCCCTGGATAAGGGCGTCTGCTAAGAAATAAATAAATAACCAACAAAATGTCTCAAAGAATGTTTCATGATGAAAAAAATAAATAAAAATACAGGTGTACATTAAAAACAGGTTAAACACAAGTTAAGCACTAATTACTAACAACATACTAACAACATCAGTTGTCAATGTTTGTCAAATTACTGAACTTTTTAATCGTAGTACTAGTTACGGATTGATTTAATTGATATCTTGTAATCTACTGTATCACACCATTGACAATGGTTGTTGAAAACAAAAAACAAGTGTTTATTGATTATTTCACTTTATATAGAGATATCAGTATTCCACTATATATTGTTTTGTACATTCTATGATTTGTGTTTGTCTGTCTACCTTTTGTTGGGCATTGTTTTAACCATGCTAGTATGCATATTTAATACACACACACACACACACACACACACACACACACACATATATATATATATATATATATTTTTTTTTTTTTTTTCTTTTACATCCTTACCAGTTTTAATACATTGAAACTAATACAGTTAATAACTTTTTGATACAAAATTGGCTGATGTTAAATGTTATACAAAAATATTGATGTATATTAAATGCTTTAGTATTTTATAGTTTCAGTAATGTCTGGTCATCTTGGTCCATTAATATAAGAGGTTGGACTGGGTAATCCATGAACTTTGCAACAGAAGAATAGAAATAAGAAAACTCAAGTACATCAAACTGGACAGACATTATTGATAGGGGGTGCTCTCCCAGCAGTGTGATTAGCAACAACACCTGTCCCAGATGCCTTTTGCCATACCTCTGTGACAGACTAAAAAACAGATCCCGTAACAATAAAGCAGGGACATCACACAACATTATTGCAATTTCAACCCATTTAAAATCTACCTCTCAATTCACAAGTTAATTTTAATTGACCCAAAAACATTTTAGATTTCTTTTTTTTTTTTTTACAGGTGGAGAGTGTTGGTTCCGTTAATGTAGCTCTGTGACTCCACAATGATTTGCGGACAGCAGCTGGTGGGTGAATCATTTTTATGGCCTGTTAATGCCATAAGTTGTTTACATTCCAGTCAAGGCAGATTTCACGAAAAGTATGGATGGAAACCAGATGCCATTGAAATATTTATGAAGACATTTTGTTTTTGTTTTTGTTTTTAGTTATTATTTGGGGAAAATTATCTTTTTTCAAGTCAAATTAAATACTACATGTGGTAGTAGGTAAGATAAAGAAACAAGTCCTGGCAGATCTTCAAACCGTTAACTTCTGGGTCAGATCTCTGGGCTTTGTTGACTTAGCCTAGCTGTAAGTCTAAAATGATTACTCTTGGGGCAGACTAGTGGCCTTTTAAGAGAGTAAGTTAATGTTATATAAATCTCTTGGGGACCAGACTAGGCTGCTTGGTCCCATAGCTATTCAGCTGAAAAATAAACTTGCTCTTATATACAGTTTAACAGCTTAAACGTAAGAACATGTTGGTGGGTCTGTTTATCATCAAGCCCTTATGGAAAATGACAATGGCAGAAATGTGACGTTTGTCAGTTTTGACAGCTATTAGTGCATTTTCCCTCATTAACTTAATTAGAAATAGCAATTCTTTGAATAGCAGTACCATAATGAAAACATAATGTAGTCAAACATTTCTCCACAAATTATCATTATATGATAAGACACGAAAGAATAAATACAATCTCTGTAGCACGCAGATAACCCAGTGGTAACATTGCCATTTGTTTCATCAAAAAAATACATCAAATGAAATACAATACATAAACAAAAGTCATATGTACATATTGCATCTTGTATACAAAAGAGATGATCCTTTTGGGTGGGCTTGTTTCTCTCATTTCCTTAATTAGATGACCCTAAGTGTAAACAGACTGTAAAAATATAATGGTATTCAGAATGTTTCTCTTTAGCGAGCCATGATAACTGAGCACATTGTATTACTATGGTAGCCGGATTCATTACAATTGTTTACATTGTTTTTCTTGATCTTATGTGAAAATAGATTAAAGTCTTATTCAGGTTCGTACAGATAATGAGATAATGAGAACTGGACTTTGCTATCTGACAACAGAATCAAAGAGAGATTCCTCTCTAGTTCTAGTACTAGTTTACAAATTCGTCAGGACACAGTATTCCAAACAAACTGCTATATTCATAGGAGTAATCGCACTCTAAATCGGTAATACTGTTAAGATGATGTACTAATGGGAAAATAACATTTTTGGGTATTTCCAGGATATACTGTACATAACTATGTGTTACTACTGTACTTTCATCATTAGTAAGCCTTTTGTGCACTTTTGTGTATCAGAAATACAGTTTGGTCTGTTTATATTGTCAAAAACAGTCGTAGACACATACTTCCACCCATTAAAACTGCTTTAAACTACTGTACCTCACTGTTTGAGCATAGTAGTCACATCCTAAAAAGACACCTTCAAGCTCTGTTCTAAAACATAAGCCTTTTTTTCAAAATACTTTCAGCTGTCTCTTCATTTGGGCTTCGTTCTTTGCTTGTTTGGTATTTTACATTTCGCAATTTGATTATATCGCTTTACTCAAAGACCGAAGAAGCTGTCTCTTTTTTTGCTTTTCGTTCTTTGTTTGTTTGATACTTTCCATTTCCAACACACACACACACACACACACACACACACACACACACATATATATATATACAGTGCCTTGCAAAAGTATTCAGACCCCTGACCAATTCTCTCATATTACTGAATTACAAATGGTACATTGAAATTTCGTTCTCTTTGATATTTTATTTTAAAACACTGAAACTCAAAATCAATTATTGTAAGGTGTCATTGGTTTTATGTTGGGAAATGTTTTTAAGCAAAATAAAAAACTGAAATATCTTGCTTGCATAAGTATTCAACCCCTGTGCTGTGGAAACTCCCAGTTTACACCGATGAAAGAAGTTGCCCTTAAATCTAGTTTTCAGCATTAGACATAAAATACAAAAAATGGACAAAGTAAAACAAGCAAAGTATATTTTGGCTGAGGATCGTGACAAGACATTTTCCAAATAAATTGTACATACATATGGAGTTTATTGTTTTGCACATCTTGTAATGTGACAAAGAAAATGCTATCGATCGCTATAACTTCAGAATCACACATTAAACAAAACGCTACTACAGAGGCTGCTGAACAGAACGTAAAACAAACAACAGCTTTCAGAAAACAAACTGGAAAGTCAGCGCAGACATAAAACTATTCCTGTGTTGGTTGTACCCAAGTTAAATCAGCACTACAGGTACAACCAAGTACAGCTACCTCGGTTCAAACAACCTGCTGTTTACTTTTTAAACGCAGTTAGAATTTCAGACCCGAATAGGCACGTTTTCTTTGTTTTGACTCGGTACTGATAAAATAAATTTCCTGGATGGGACAAATAACATGACAACAAACGTGCTGCATAAATAGACTTTATTAAAGAATGCCAGATACCTTTGGGTAACCGAGTTTTGGGACTGTTTCTATGATGTCCACATCTGTTTAACTTGGCTTTGCCTTACACTTCCAACCAATTCAGTGGATGCAGACGTGCAGTCTCCATGTATGGACAAGTACACACTAGACAGAGAATGCTGGCAGTAACTGTTGGGAGATGTTGCCTGCTTGCCTTTTAACAAATGACAGCACTCTGTTTTAGTAAGGAAGCAAGTACCACTATTTTTAGGCTTTTTTAGTGCTCTGAAATATTAGGTGTATTTAATGTTTAAACAGGTCCACGAAATGTCTGTGAAATCCTAATTATAATCCTAATTCTAACTGGATGACTTGGCCATTCGCATAACATTCTTTTTGCCAATGACATAACTGTAGAACTCCATGCAGCTCATGCTGAAATTCATTTTTAGATTTGAGCTTCGATTACTCTCGCAAGCTTCAATTCACAGTCACAATAAATAATAATAATAATAATAATAATAATAATAATAATAATAATAATAATAATAATGTTTGTCTGTTGCACGGCAAGACAGTACAGCAGCCACATATACAAAATTTCCTAACGAGAAAATAAAAAATTCACATTTTACGCCAGAGTTTTCAATGTTTACTCTAAAAATCAGGACAAATGGCGTCCCGACAGTACCTCGCTTGGCATGCAGGACAAAGCCCTAATATCGAGACGATCTCGATTTTATCAGGACGTCTGGTCACCCTATTTGGAGCATATAAAAAGACCAAACTGTATTTCACAGACAAAATGAGAAAAAAACAATAATTTCTAATTGCTCTATTGAAAAATCTAAATTAAAGTAGATTCAACTTTATAATAAAACAATACATTATTACATAACATGCATAAAATGAAAAATAACATGCAAAACTAATTTCATACTTTGACAAAATTATTTGGGCAATCAACATATTTATTATGAAACCCATTTCTTGCTAATTATTGACAATTACCGTGATTGAAAACCAACACCTGATGATAATTATAGAATAAATAAATACTTAATCATCAAGTGCTGAAAAATAAATTGGAAATTTGTGATTCAAAACTGAACAAAAATGGTTAAAACCAAAGAGTACAGCAATGATATCAAAATGGCAGTGATACAACTGAATGAGAAAGGAGGAACTACCAGATAAATAGCAGAAAGACTAGGGTTTACCGAAAAGCACTGTGTGGGCTATTATTAACAAACACTAGAGAACAGGAACTACTGCAACTAGCTCCAGGTGTGGAAGACCAAGAAAGACTTCTGCAAAATCTGGAAGAAGAATCATTCAAGCAGCCCAGTAAAATCATTGGATTACTGAAGAATGTTTGAAACAAGAATTGAGAGAAGATGGTCAAGACATTCACTAGCTAACAATTCAGTGATACCTTAACAAGATTAATTTCCATGGGCGAAAACCAAGATGCAAACCTTTGTTAAAAACAGTACACAAAAGAAAGTGATCAGAGTTTTCCATTGAATAATTGAATAAGTCTGATGACCAAATTTTATGGTCAGATGAATCCAAAATATAACTTTTTCATCAAGAAAGCAACAATATGTTTGGAGGAAGAGAGGAGAAGAATTTAACAAAGTTAATCATGCCGAGTGTTAAACATGGTGGAGGTTGTGTGATGATATGGCTTGATTTTCTTCCTCAGGCACTGGCGACCTTTGCATTGTAGAAGGATCAATGAATGCTGCAAAATATCGAGACATTTTTCACTCTCATTTGTTACCCAGTGATAGAAGGCTTATTGGACGGACGTTTGTATTCCAGCAGGTGACCCTAAGCATTCTGCAAAGTCTACAAAGGAATTTCTGAAAAAAAGCAAGATTACAGTTATGAATTGGCCATCTCAGTCCCCAGACTTGAATCCCATCGAGATGTTGTGGATTGACGAAGGCTGCTGTTGCAAAAAGGAAACAAAAGTCGATTGCAGAACTCAAAGCTATATGTGTTGAAGAATGGGCAAAAATATCTCTGGAAAGATGCCAGGAACTGGTTTCTGCAAGCTGTAAAGGAAGCAAAGGGTGGGAACGCAAAATATTAATGTAAGGGTGCCCAATATATATATATATATGTGTGTGTGTGTGTGTGTGTGTGTGTGATCCTGCAGGGGGGGGTCGGAAGCCCTGTTTGACCCGCCTGCCAATCATGGCCAAGGAGGTTGAGCAGGGTTGTGTTTGCTCGGATCTCTTTGATTGGTTGGGGAGGGTGGGTCTTGGGGGAATGGCTGATCCCATTAGTGTGACGCTGTCTTATTCCTTGCAGGATATAGCCCCGCAGCCAGAGCAGTGGAATACCTTGGTGATACACCACATACTGAGTGAGAGATAGAATGAAAGAAAACATGGCTATTGCGGAGATAGCCGCAGACGGCCGTGGAGAAAGAGAGCCAGCAGCAGAGACGGCTAAAATCCACAGTGATACAATTATGTTCTACGTGCCCCATACCGGGGACATGATTTAGTTGTAAGGAATAGGAGAACATCAGAATCACTCGTACCTCGCAGGTTAGTGAAGGAGGTGAGACATTGCATCAAGCAGCACTTTACTTTGTAGTTTTATTACAGTGTTGTGTTTTCTGTTTTCATTTTCCCTTTTGATTATGGAATATCATTTCAACATGCACAATACCTCAGGCGGGTACCATTGTTGGTAGAAACTCTGGGGCTACCGAGGAATATTACCACCTGGTTGCCACCACTGTATTATAAATAAATCTTCTGCGCCTGGGCGGCATCTCAAAGACACCATGTCCTCAGTGATCCACCCACACACCCGTTACACTGCCATATTCAGAACCAACACTTGAGTGTTAGTGCTTACTTAAGCATGCTCTCTCAACATGACAAAACATTACCTTTGTTGGCACACAAGTGAACACTCAAGAATATTGTAGTAAGAGTGGCAGTAAAGTGAAGTACAGGTTAATTGCTTTCTCCTGCAGGGTTAGGGAGGAAAAATTGCATGTGGCTATGTTGCTTCATGATGCTCCAGCTACCACTACTGGTCGGGCACATGATGAGTCCAGCTGGAAACTTCCTAGGCTGGGTCCTTACCTCTAGGGTTCAGTTGTATGGAAACATCTGTTGTTTACATTCTTCAGTCCTCAGTAAGTGGATTGTAGTGGTGACCCGACCTTCTAAATGGGTCATTTCAATGTGGGGGAAAAAGGGTGAAAACCTGACAAATTACTTGCTGGTATAGTATTACCAGAAGTAACCAAGAAAAACATTTCTTATAGACATTTTGATTCTTTATAGAGGCACGGGTGATGTTGTAGATTGTGTTTCTGCTCATTCGCATTTAAACTATGGCCTTTAAGGTTTCTTATCTTTGATAGATGCAGCCAGACAGGAGCTGAAAAATGCAGTGCTGCAAATATACTTGTGCACATAACTTAATTTATTCTAGCAACATTCAAGGAACTAGATTTACACTTTATTTTTCTGAGGACTTATTCTCAGCCTAAATAAACTACCAGATGGTACTTCAGTTCATATTTTAGTAACTGTGCTGCACAAAGTGTGTATAAAAAGGTAAAAAAAAAACAAAAAAACAACAACAACAAAAAAACCACAGTAAGAGATGTTACTTTTTTGGAACTGTCAACATTTGATGTTTCTGGATAGAACTGAGAGAACAAATAAATAAAATGATCATGGTAAGCATTTAAATTTAAAGAATTGATCATTTTAGCGATGTAGGTGACATATGAAGATTAAACCTGTGTAGTTAGCAGACAGATGTGATATTCCTCAACTTCCCCCATTTGCTGTTTTAAGTGTAAGTTACAAATCAATAGATCTTGTCATGTTCAATCTAGATATGCTTCGTATAACAAAAGACATCAGTGGATCTGTTCCTTGAAAAAAATAAAAGCGAGATGAGAACAAACCTTCAGCTTAAGTTCTGTTTAAGATAGCAGCTCATAATTCTTCTTAACAGTGAACATATGCCCCATTGACTGGCATGCAGAGATGAGGTAATAATGCACCAAATATTTCATGGCTAACCATTTTAAGAGCTGAAAAAAAATGTATTTTTCTATCTGCCTCTTTTTCTCTTTGTCTCTAAGGGCAACAGCATTCAGAAATTGTTTGATTGGCTAGCTGCTATTTCAAAATGTAAACATTGGCCCTGAAAGGGGAGAAGAGAACATCTAATAAAACAAACAAGTAACATTAGCAATAATGTATTAGTCAAATCAAAATTAACTTAAAAAGCCTTTTACCACCAAGAAAAATAAATGAACTTCACACTGCATCCAAAAGATCTATTCCAGTTATTCTTCTATAAGAAACAATCGCTAATTAATTACACCTAAAACCACTACTTACAGGCTACAAAGTCTGCTCTCAAAAATGTAGCTTTTTTTGTGGACTACAATGATTTTCATACAAAGAAAGGGAAATTAATAAGTAACTTAAAAATAATTTGTAGTATAATATGAAAATGACATTACTGTGATGTGTTCCTCAGAAATAATGGAACTCCCTTGTTGAAGTAAGGACCTGAACCTCTGGTCTTTGGCTTTCTTGCCTCGGGAGTTCCATTATTAGCTCATAACATGCCACAGCAATGCCAGTATCACTTAATTATAACATGGACCTTTAAAGGTAGCTTTTAGAGATATAATCTATATTTCTAAAATGAACAACAACAAAAAATATATACTATAGCAATGCATCATTCAGTTAAATATGTTGCATTTAAACATTCGATAATACATGTGGTTGAATTCAGTAAATCAGTTTTTGGCATATTGTGCACTTGCGAATCAGAACAGAACAGAATAACAAGTTCTTAGCCTTTAGCTGTTTCTGTCAATTGGGAAGTATTTTAGAAAATGTGTTTGTTAGAATACTATGTAACAATATGGGGCATTAATCACATGTACAGTAAAACATCTTGCAACATGGGGAAGTTCTCATTCTTTTCAAAACCCAACACATTTATTATTATAAAATAATACTGAATCAAATTATTATTGCAAGATTTCACATCAATTCACACACAAAAAACCAAAAAAAACTAACGGAAGCCTGAGGTCGGAATTTCCCGAAGGGAGGTCAAGACCATGGACCAGTGACCAGATTTCCCACCACATAATGAATTGAATTTACGTAGTCTAACAAAATAAGAAGTCCAGGAGCATATGAGGGGGGGAAGCCCCTGCTTGAGTAGAAATCTCCTAGGAGCTAAAGTTCAAAAGTTGCCCTCCCTCAGGGCACGCACAACACAATTGCTCACGGATGTACATCTGCTAAGACGTTTGATCAGGTCTTGTTGAATACGGGTTTGTGTTGATGTTGATATCTGCACAACTATACCCTAGGTTTTGAAAATCAATGTTCTTACCTCTTTTAAAGACTTAGAAATATTATCACTGACCCCTAACCTGTCTTTGCTTGTTTTTTTTACTTAAATTTGAAATATCAAATAAACAAACAGTACAGTAAATAAACATGAAACTACAAATATCAAGTATATTATGCCATAGTATACTAAATTCGTATAAGAAACACGATAGAGAATGGTGCTATGGGCAATCATATGACTCCTGCATTTGACATCACACGAAATGTAAGTAGGTTACTGATAGATGGTCAGATAGAAATGAAGACTGGAGAAGTAAAGAATGACAACTAACCCTAATGTATACGTAAGCAATAACCCACGACTGAGTGTGCGGCAAGACCATTCTTACTGCACGCCCCTGGTGCATTGTGAGGTACGATGCAAACAGATTTCTTTCAAAACTAGAAATCCAAGAAATAAGTAAAATTGTTACCTTATGCAATTGCATTTTTCTTTCTTTTTTTTTTTTTGGAGCGGAGTGCAGGCAAAGTGACAACAAACTGACAGTGTGAGCCTACCTGTCTTTAGGTGTAACTCGATTCTCATAAAAAAAAAAAAAACTTCCTTAACCGACTGCTTACCTTTGCTGTTTTTTTTTTTATCTTGCATGCCATCAGTGGGAGTCTGTTTCCTTCCCTGAAACACCTTTCTACTTATCGCTCCTGTGCTATGCCAAAAACTGTCTCGGTTCTGTGAGCTGTTATCTGTGGCATGCAGCAACACATGAAATAATCAAAACAGAAATTCATCAACATTAATGTCATCAAGGCGAAGCGAAGCGAATACCTCCACCACGATTAATGTGTCATGTGATCTGGGTTCTTCCTATATTCAGAACTAAATTGTTTCCAGATTTTTTTTAATGATTTCCCTTAGTTACGGACCACTGATACTGTTATGATTCTTGTTTCTACAAGCTCATTATGAATAGTTTTCTGGTCCATCTATTCCAATAAGTTAGGTTTGTAATTTCCTTGACAGCTCTTTCTAGGTAATCAACATTTTCATCAGAGGTGTCAAAGTCTTTGTGCAGAAAGACATTAATTTTTTTTAAACAAATCTCAAGAATTATGTAATTTGTCTGGAGTGACCACTAAACCTTTTTTACATACTGTAGGTCTCAAAGACTTGAGCAGGGCACATTTTCTTCAAGGTCACAGATAAACTACACTACACTAAACAAAAAGTGTTCATCACAGCTCTTATTAGTCTTTTCATTATACTGGAATGTCATTTTTTATAATGAAAAAGCTTCAGTACCAACACAAATTATGGAAACAACAAATGATTTACAGCAAGACTAGGGGTGGGGATTGTATTGCGCATTTTTCCTAAATCAGCAAGTTATGCAGTTGTTGGGATGGGGGTGTAGGGGAGGGGGACACTGTTTGGACAGTTTATTGGCATGGGAAAATGCCTCTGCAGCTCTATCTGGTTTACACTCCCGTCTGTCAGCGGGTAATAGTGATAGGCTGTTTGATGCCGCAAACATTATAAAGTAGTCACACTTGGTGCTGGTGAAGCAAGCTGCACCCGTGAGACCTGTGTTGGCACAGTTGAGGCAGCTCCCACAAAGAATACTAGGGGTGTATCTCAAGTTCAATTCACAATCTATCCATGTCCTCCATTCATACCATGGGAGTCTGCCTGACAGACACCCCCTAAGACTGCAACTATAGTTATAGTATGATACAGTACTGTTAATTCACCTTGTACATATCTTTTAGTTCTGGAGGTATGAAAAGGGTTGTCTCCTTCATGTGCCATGCAGTTCAAGTTGGTTCTAGACTCATCTTCCTGGAAATACCTGCCCACCTTTTATCAAGCTATGTTGACTAGCAAGGCCCGGAGGAAGGCCTAGGCAAACTAGGCAGCCACCTAGGGTGGCAAAATTTGGGAGATGGCAAAAAAACAAAAAATGAAAGAAAAGTATTTGCATTATGTGCAAAGCACCGCTTTCATGACGTTTAGTACCACAGTAACTGGCATCACACTAAACAATCTTACCCAAACAAGCTCTTTCGCATGATATGGAGTGATCGAATGTAAATTGAGTTAATTCTATCTATTGTGCCGTTCTACAGAGAAAATAGCATTATGTCTGCGTAAAGAAGACGCAAAGTTTCAAGAAGTAAGCCACAAGACAGGCATTGATTTTCTCTGTCAGAACAAGAATTTAGTGAGTTAATAATTTATTGTATGTGAATTTATGGTATTTTGACAGTTAATACCAATGTTAATAAAATATTTTCCATTCCAATCTCTAAAGTCCGGAAAAAAATATGAATTTTGCCTATTACTTGACACTGGCAATATTTCTAACCTGTAAAGACATGTACTAGAGTCCTGCATTAGGTCGGGTACCTGTAGATGACCCACAAAACAGGTTGGGTTTGTGTTGGAATGTTAACTTTTTCATGGTTCGGGTCAGAAAATGACATTTTTGGGTCAGGCTACGGTCTGAATTTGAATCACCAAAAACATTTTATGTTCTTTCATCGCACTCATCTGTAACCCTTTCTCAAATAAAATATTAGAAGGTAAATATATTGGTATTTCCTATGCCACGTGGGGACTCATGGCAATGATAATTAATATTTAATAAGTAACTAATGTTTCTCTTTCCCCCCCTTTATAGGTTCTTTGGATTTAGAGGTACCCACCCAGACCACTGGACAATGAGAGTGGAGGGACCACAACAGGAAAGAATCAAATGCTTTTATTTTCCACACACAATATTGAATGAATTTCGACTAAAAGCCACAAGGGGTCCAGGGCACTAGGTAACTAATAGAAAAGACAATTAGAAACTAATATTTGATACTTTAAAAAGCCTCTGTTATTCCTAAAACTATAAATATAAATCTCAATTTTACACTATTAATTCCTAAAACCTTGAATTATAATTATTTGTATTCTTATTACATTTGTCCTAGCATTAATTTATTTTTAACATACTAATTATTAACATTTTACCTGCTAACTAAATACTTATCCCTGTCTGACTACATGCACCACACACGATATACAGAGTCAGACATAACATAATGCATAAGACCTGAACCCGAGCCTCTGTAGCATGTTAGTCTTTGTTTTTGAAGTGTGCGGGATCCTGTGCAAAAGAAAGCAGAAAACAAAAGCAGGTATCAGAATTTCACACAAAACCGGTCCCCAAAGATTATAATCCTTCTTGTGATATCTTTGCTGTTTCCTCAGATATCTTCTATTTTCTAATTACTTTCACAGCACTCAGGATATATTCAGTACATTAGAATCACTAGTTTAGTATTCATTGTCTAACAGTGACAAACAAATGATACTTCCCTTGTTTCTCAAGCAATTTTTTATCCATTTCTGAATGGTTCCCGTGTTTTTCCTGTTCAGTGTCCATGTTGTTTACTCCTGCAATCACCTTGTTGAAGGTCCGAAAAGCATGGCCGGTTTCCTGCGCGCCCTTGTTCTAGTTCCTGCCCAACTCAACTCTCTGTGGTTCCCGTTTTATAGAAATCTGTCAATTGATGCAGAATGGCACCACCTGTGGCAATTAACGTCTGGATTCTGGAAAAAGTATGTGACTGATTGTGCTCAATTATTAATTTGTGGAACAAACAAAAAGATATCAGACCTACACACAATAATAAATTATATACCACATCACTTGTGACATTTGCACTAAAGCAGGAGGCAATGAGGGAGGAGTCAGCTAACTAAGCGGTTTGTTTTGCCGCTTGTTTGATACGTCGCAAGATCCTTTTATCACGTCTGCTTGGTGATATTAAAAATGTATGTTGACGAGGTGAAACAACAGAGTGCAGGGTTTATATCATGTAAATCTATTTTTTACAGTAGCATCTTGGAAATGATGTCCTTTTTAAAGAACACTCTGGGGGACATTATAGTACTTCAGAAACCATACAAACTTTTTTTTAAGTATTTTTTATTATGTATTTTGCTTAGAGATACATGTATAAAAATGTTCTATTCTATGACCCGAGGGACCTTACAATACTTCCTGAAAGTTTTGTTGAAAAATATTTATGTTTGGGCAGGTTACAAGACATTGTTTCACCTGAGTGATTGCAATGACACAATACACATTTATTCTCAGGGTCTTTATTAGCAATAATGGACATTACTCTTGATTATTTTCTCAAAACAAATAAATAAAATAAAAGTTATTCATTCCATTATTATCAGTAATAAGGAAAAAACATACCTGATACATTTTGTTCATGAAATAGTATCTGCTTATAGCCACTCCTTTCTTGATATTTATAAATGTTGTAAAAACATATTATTAACCGCCTGCCAGGTACAATTTATTTTCACACAAGCTGATTATTTTACACGCACTGTTTAAAAGTAATTTTATTCACAGTAAAACAGGTTTAAAAGGCACTGCATATCAACAGAACACTCAGTATTGCATCTCCAGCCCCGCCCCGCCTCGCTCCTTGTTCGCTGTATTTATCACATATCTCTTCATAGTAGTGCATACTGATCACTCGTTTTATCACCAGACTCCTCAATAATGCTAGCCAAGTCATTATTTTATTTCTATAACATCTCAAAAAGCTTGGCAAATGTCCACAATATTCTTTGAGCACTGGATGCGGAAGCAGCTATCTTTTTTGTTTAATTTTCAACCAGTGCATTTTGTTTCATATTACAATTTAAAATGATTACGCTGTTGAAGTTATGAAACAGTCATTTCAAAATCCCATATACCGTGGGAAACCCAATTTAAAATCTTTACATGGTGCGTACAATTTATCAAAACAGAAACCAAGTTATATACGAGCACACAGAGCGGTTGCAAGCTGAATAAAAAAAACCTGTTAATTTGAAAAATAAATAACATAATCATTACCTGACTGATTTAAGGGTGTTATGCTAGGCTTGCCTAGGGCAGCAAGTTGCTGAGCACCAGCCCTATGACTAGTTATGGCTAATAACCAGGCAATAATACACGTAAGTGCACAAGTATATTGTATTTTGTCTATGAAATACATAGGAGGTCACTGTACTATATTTCTAGGATTTTTTGACCTCTACACATACTTATGTTGTCAGTAAAAATGATTATACAGTGACAGAACAACAATTATTGGGCAAGCAAAGTCCCTTTTCTTACTTGCCTTGAGGATCACAATCTTCCATCAATTTTCTTTGCTAGCACCCCTTGCTCTTTTGTAATATCTGTGCATTTTCTCATTTGAAATTCTCTGCATCCAATACCTATTCCTTTTCTCCAGGCTGTGATTTCCAACGGTGACTATCTTGTTTCTTGCCATAATTGTCCTTAGTGTTTAAATCTCCAAATTGAAATATCCAGGTCTAAGTCCTATGAAAGGATTGAGTATGCATGCATACAGTACAAGGGGAGATTGAGATTTCATTTCGGGCCCAGTTTGAAAATAATATTTATATCAATCTCAAATGTAATATGACCAGACACAGTCATATTGTATGTCCTGAATATTTAAAATGCTAAATGACTTTCAGAATTGATTTTTTTTTCTTCTTATATTTCATTTGCATTTGAATTGAGGCAGCATACATTTCCTTTTTCACAGGGAAGCCTTCTTAACAACTTTGCAGTTCCACTTGATTTTCTAACATTTTTTAAATAAAATAATTATTTTAGCACTGTCTAGCAATCTGGTTTAAAAAGGTTATCCTGAAAACTTTCTTGGATAAGTATGATTAGGGTAATTATATTAATTACATTTTGGTTACAGTAATTTATATATGGGGTTTTACACTGTTTTATAATCCCAACTATATTACATGATACTTTTGCATTAAGGTAGTGCAATATAACTTGTAATGTGTTCAAGGACACATGCCAGTTATAGCCTCTGATTTATTTAAAAATGTCCTACAGCCACACACCATTGTGTAAGTAGTCAGTCTTTGAATGCAGCTGATAAAAGAAAATACTTTAATACATAATAACAAGAAACACCAGATTAAATTAACCTCAGAGTATTAAACTAGTTTAGTATGTGAAGAAAAATCCATTCACGAGCAATACAATCTATTTCACTTGTATTAGCAACAGACAAACAGAGCATGGTAATAATGGAAATCCCACTGTTGATGTTTTGTTTTTATTTCCCCAATGTATGGCATATTATGAATTACAATAATGTCATCTTGACTTAGCTGTTCATGCTTTATAAGATCCTGAATATGTAATAGGTAACATCAATTCATACAACCCTAAAGATTCTTCTAGTAAAAATTGTGGCAGGTCATATCTTTGTATCACTGCAAAACATTGAGTTTTAGTTACTGTTAGTAACAGTATTAAGGCTGGGATACTGTGAATCAAAATTACTTCTAAGAGCAATAAATACAAGAACAAGTCCAATTTTCAGGAACAATTTTTCTATGGCATAAACATTCATTTTGAGAAACCCATTTCTGGAAAGTGGTGATGTAGTAAAAACTGAACATTGAGAAGCATGCATAAGGATGGTTCTGATTACAATGTAACAAAATAACTGTGGTTTTAGCCACATGCTCCTTGAACTTACATACCTGTGCCACAAACAATGGATCAAATACCATACTTCTTCAATGGCTGTTTATTCTAGAAAGGGTGACATGGTGTTTTTTTCTGAGTTAAACTCAACCATCCCTTAAGTTATTTCAATTATTCAAGTGTTCTCAACATACCATTTACAAAAGGTTTTTTTGACACAAGATATCAATGGTAGGTAGAATCTCTGTGTTTTAACAACAGGGGCCGGAGACCAGTGAAGTGTATTTCAACACAATATAGACAATATATGCTTTGTAAGCAGAGATGATTATCCAATATGTCTTCTTATTATTTCAGAATTATATATATATACAGGCCCAGCTCTGATGAGGTTCAAAAAGTGTAAGTATTTATAAATACAGGTTTGTCTCAGAATATAGCGACGGTATAAGAATTCCTATAGAGGTAAGTGGGAAAGTCAATTTCACTGCAATGTAATAGAAAAGAACCTTGCAAAAGAAATAAGAAGCTACACGACTGTGTGTTATAGACTGACATGTACTTGAAAACATCCCTCATGGTGTGCTGTGGGGAGTAAAGATCTGCAGACAAGACTTGACACATATTATTTAACTTATCACAGCAAATAGCCTACTTCAGATGTGAAAGAAAGTGCTGATTGTGCAACTTTTTTTCTGGAATTGACAGATCTGGTGAGGCATTTCTTTAAGATATAAATTGCTGTGCCCATAGGGCTAATTGGAACAGACAAATGGTAGGAAATGGGAAGAGTTTGATCACAAAACCTTTGGAGACTTCTTTTGTGAGTACTGCTGATCGCAATCCACTAAAAAATGAGGTGGAATTAGAAGATTATTGCAGATAACTGTTTCAGATCAAAGGATTTGGATGGCCATGTGATCCATTCTGAAGAGTTATTGATTGGAAATAGGTCCAGATAAGCAGCTAACTTCATTTGTAGGCTAAAGATATTGACTGATGTTAAAAACCAAGGCATCTATTTTAGGCTGAATCCGTTCGTAGATCAAAGGCAGGGAGACACGCAATGCAGGAATGAGATTATGATACTACTCCTGTCTGCGTCTTGGGTGGAGTACTAGAATTTGAACAAGTGAAGATTTATTTTGATCATTTGGGAACAAGGTTGATTTTGCATTTTCACATGTAACAAGGTTGTAAAAGGAAGCATCTGAAATCTTTATAAATTAAATTATTTACCACATCTGCAA
The DNA here is from genome assembly GCF_902713425.1 of Acipenser ruthenus. Classification (NCBI taxonomy): domain Eukaryota; kingdom Metazoa; phylum Chordata; class Actinopteri; order Acipenseriformes; family Acipenseridae; genus Acipenser; species Acipenser ruthenus. The sequence continues at coordinate 49,476,226 of NC_081196.1, forward strand.
AGTACGAGCGATAACTGGAACACTTAACCATTCAAGGTGAACATTCAATACTGATTTTGTTACTTAGTTTTAAAAATGCCAGAGGGTTAAAGGGCATTTAGCGTAAAGGCCTACAGACCATTTTATAAAATAAAGTAGGTGTTGATGAATATAATGCTTGTAACCACAAGAATAATTAAAAAAAAATCAGTATATTTTAAAGTATTAGTATTAACAACCTCATCAATGATTAAGGAGCACATACCGGTCTAAATTGCCAAAACAGTACACCTTAAGAACATTGTCCGGTTCCTTGTAGCTGATTGATCGCAGAACTTTGTCAAGTCGGATCTTACTGTACTGTTTATAATACATATATTCCTAGTCTGTGTGTCCTATTGTAGAATGGTTACAACAGTTAAGACCAGTTACCTGTGTAATCTATATTGAGTATGTTTACTCCAAAATGTGAACTATTGTGAAGAAAAACATAAAGAACTCCCATTGTGTTGGTAATAGCAATCTCTGCCCATGCACAGTGCTTCCATACAGCCATAAAACCAATTAAGCTGTGTAGTATGTCACAGGATATCCATTTATTTCATAGGTTCTGATTGTGGGAAATCTTATAGGGTGTGGGGCAGAAGCTGGTGTCTGCTTTCTTCCTTTGATTGATAAAAAGAACGAAAAGGATTCACAAAACTATGAATGTTCCCAATACCCTTAAAATATTTTACTGAGTTTTATGTCTGTTTTTGCACAGCATCATGTCAAATAACAACGAGAAGAAACAAACTGCAATGATTTATTTTTTTAAAAGGCCTTAGCGTAACAGATGGTGTTGTTATCTTGCTCCTTTCCAATTAGTGAGGCCAGCCAAACATGTGAAAATGTGTGTTTAACAGGCACAAAAGCTTTTCGTAACAAAACTACTAGTAGACATCCTAAATGTTCTTCTTCCCACAAGTACTACTCCCCTGAACTGACCAACTCAGTCTGCCTAGTGCTTTTAGATATGTCTAACCTGACCACATTCTGCAAATGTTTTTTCATTCCCCTCAAATTAGGTCAGCAACATACCTTGAAGACACCATCCCTGCTAAACACAATATACATCTTTTTAATACAAAACCCAGGGGTGTATAGAGCTGCAGACTTATTCACCCCTGGAAATCAGGGTTTGAATCTGTCTCGGATAACTCCACATCAGTAAATCACCACACAATCTTCCACAACTGGTCAGTCTGCATGGAATCAGGGCTGAATGGCATTCAACTCTGGGGGCAACTTTTAAAGTATCTGCTAGCACCTGACATAATTTAAAACATAAAGATTTCCACTTTACTAACATAGATAAGCTTGGTGGCTCAGTGGTTAAAGAAAGGGGCTTAATACCAGAAGGTTCCTGGTTCAAATCCCAGCTCAGCCACTAACTCACTGTGTGTGATCCTGAGCAAATCACTTAACCTCCTTGTGCTCTGTTTGTTTTTTCAGATGAGTTGTAAAACAAACAAGGTCCTATTGTAAGTGACTCTGCAGCAGCAGCAGTTGTTGATGATGCATAGTGCATCCCCTAGTCTCTATAAATTGCTTTGGATAAAAGTGTCTGCTAAATGACGAATTCATAATAATAATAATAATAATAATAATAATAATAATTTTCAGCAGCAATTCACTGACTTAAGAAACTGTAATAGAAGATGCTGGTATTTGTTGTAGACAACCAATAAGTCTATAAAGCAATACACTAGCTATGTACAGACAGGGAAACCAATTACCAATTATGCAATCCAAGCAGATTAAATATACAGAAATAATACATGCACCACAGAGCTTACATGCTGTACAGTGGGAAGAATGCTATTACTGCACATAGTGCCATCTAGCTGACAATACTCTTCAAACTGTGGCTGACTGAACCTTGTAAATGAATGATTACATTTTGTAGAGCAGCATATGGAGTTTACAGCTATTTAATGAACCACAGATATCCAGAAGAATGCTAATTTCTGGCAACTTCCAATGATTTTTTACGTTTTTCTCAGAAATTACATATCTAGCCTCCCCTGTGATACAGCTGGGGGCAATTATGCACAGGAAGCAAACTGGTCTTATTTAAGTTATTCAGGAAGTCAGTGGCTGAACTGTGATTTGAATCCAGAATGTACTGGCTTGTATTCCAGACAGTGCCTCTTCTGGTGATCCTCACCCTTGGCAGATGTGACCAGGGTATTACTCTAGATTAAGCTTTTAAGATGGCCTAAGGAGAATTCTGCCTGCAACCCCCGATCCCCATCCCCCCATGTGGTACCGTAGCTCTTTACATGGATAATTCCATTTGTCACAATGTGCCTGTTCTTTCATTTTTATGGTTTCCAACACTTGCCACACCAACAGAAAAGCGATAAATGTGAAATACATTTCATAATATAGGCATGTGAAAGTGGCAGATTTGAATTAATCTGTTCTGATATGTCACAATTATTATTTTTTTCTATATTGGTTTTTGTAACCTACTGTAATATTATGTAAAGTGGTGTTGTATCTTTATAGCTGCTGCTAGCCAAGCAGAAGAAGCAAATGCATGGTATTAATGCAAATCTAATGTACAGTACCTGCTGGTATGATTAGCTGAATTAAATTATGGCATTTATCTAACACCTAAATAATCTAAACTAAGATCTTCAGTTCTGCTTAGCATTTGGAACTCTACAGATGAATAGTCTTAATTATCAGGCTTTTGATTAGGATAACAACTTTAATCAAGATCATGTAGGCATGATAGACATGATAGCAATGAATTAATAATTGCTGTTAAGAGGGAGCCATAAGTGAGAAGCAGGAGTTGTCGACGACTGTGATCATGTAAAATGATTCACCAGTGATGCGTTAGAAATAGAAACGGGTTATGTTTTATATTTTGTCTTAAAAATGGTCACATCTAATGTAAACTGGTTTTGAACCCAGGCCTTTCCGAGTAAAAAGCTAATGCCATGATTGCTGGAGCTACGCTACATATTTGCTTCTAAGTAAGAAAGGCTGCCTAAATGTATAGTGCCCTTTACTTTTTCTTAAGAATTGTATCAATTACATTGTTATTACTGTCCCACCTCTGTAAAAGATATTTACCATAAAGTTATGTGAATTCAGATAGAATTTTCACACCAAAGTGAAACGCCATAGAAATAACAGCTATTATAGACAGTATGACAATGGACAAAATAAATTAATGTATAACATAAATTCATAATAAAACAGTATATAACACAGTTATAGGACTGAAAGTGTCTTTCATGGGTTATATTGGGTGGCTTCTAAAATGTTTCCATTGAAAACCCTGGTCCTTCTCATTTTTCTGTTGTTAAAGTCCTGTCTTTCACACCTTTCTAGTGAGAAAACCATGTCTTTCACACTTTTCTGCTGTAAATAACCCTTTACATGTTTATACTGAGATAAATCATATTTTTTTTTACTGAGAAAATCCTGTTCACATTTTTTCAGTAAAAAAACAGTCCTTTTCACTATCATTGAGAAAACCCTGTACGTTATACTTTTCTAATGAGAAAACCCTGTCCTTCACACTTTCCCACTGTCCTTCACACAAAACACAGACTTTGATGAGCGATTGTCCATTGAAAAAAAACATGTCCTTCACTTTTCCATGGAGAAACCCCTGTCCTGTATGGTTTTCCATTAACAAACCCCTGTCCTTTACACTTTTCCATTGAGAAAACCCATCCTTCACACTTTCATGTGTGTCCTTCAGTTTATTAGCACCCTTATATGGGGACTCACATCTTGTAAACAGTTTACTTCTATTAGTGACAATATTGCACTTGTCACCTTATACCCCTATATTACAAAATTACAGACATTCCAGTCAAAAAAGGGCTGCATAAATCTCAGTATTAAATGAAAAAAACATGCCACAACAAAGAAACCAGAACTGCTTTGCATCAGACACACTCCAATTTACAATGGTGTGCTAAGGGCTTATTTGAAATTGAAGCGGATGAACAAAATGAATGTAACAGCACTACTACGACTACTACTAATCATAATAATACAAATACAGTATTCTGTTATCAAGAGAAAGGACATTACATACACTCATATCAAAACATTTCACATACTGTTTACTGCAGTCAAATAACTATAAAACCTGGTTGTGTGTGTATCATTACCCAGGGGTGGATCTTAAAGTAGCCCTCAGCTCTACATGCCTCCAGAGCTTATTAGCCCTCGCTCATCGTGGGAAATTCTCGATGAAGTTTCACTACATAAAATCGGTTTCCACTGGATTTGCTGGAAAGTGTTACCCAACAATAATATTAGAAGTGCACGTGCTTTTATAATTGCAGCAGTTTCAGAATGTTCTACCATCTTATGCCTAAGGATAAAAAGTAATTGCCTTATAAAAAAACAATGACTGATGTGACTTATGTAATGAAATATGCATAGCGTAATAAATTAATAAAGAAACTGAATGGCATCATAAACACAAAAGACATTATAAGGGTGCCAACAGGCACCCTGCTGTAAATCCTGTATTAAAATGTTATGCTTGAATGTAGCATGTAATTAGCAAACAATGAGTCAAGTCAAGGCAATAACTTTTCTAAATAATGCCGCTAGAATTTTCTGTGTCTTAATGTAGAAATGCAAATAATTTATGTATGTATGTATGTATGTATATATGTTTGTATGCATGCATTACATCACTTTGTTCCAGTACTCAAAGATCAATAGAAGAGGATACAGTACTACACACAAAAACAATTTGCATATATATATATATACATATATATATATATATATATATATTATTATTATTATTTATTTCTTAGCTGACGCCCTTATCCAGGGCGACTTACAATTGTTACAAGCTATCACATTATTTTTACATACAATTACCCATTTATACAGTTGGGTTTTTACTGGAGCAATCTAGGTAAAGTACCTTGCTCAAGGGTACAGCAGCAGTGTCCCCACCGGGATTTGAACCCACGACCCTCCTGTCAAGAGTCCAGAGCCCTAACCACTACTCCACACTGCTGCCCAATATATATATGATCAATCAACATAGTTGTGTGGTGAATATTTAGATGTCAAAAACAAAATGTAACTCAGAACCACCCAGAATGATTGCCAATATTGTAAACATGGTTCAGTGTAGTACCTATGGTTAGGTAATACAATAAAATCATACATCTTATTTAATAAAAATAGATATTACAGAACAGTTAAACGTGATTTTTTTCACATGGGATTTAAATGTTGTCCTTTCAATTTACTTTCTTCCATGTTTAAATACTGTGTCCAGCTATAGATCACTGATGGAAAATTAAACAATAATGATCCATCAGTATTTTTATGGTGGTAGAAGAAGAAGAAGAAGAAGAAGAAGAAGAAGAAGAAGAAGAAGAAGAAGAAGAAGAAGAATTTAAACCCATACATTACTCTTTTTTGACTGGTATTCAGTTCTACCCAGCTAAATATGTAGACTGAATTGCAAAGAAATGTAACACTCACACACACAGCACCTGTATCGTTAGGGATGTGTAATTTATGCAACCACAGCACTGCTTCTCTTTAGCAACGGATATCATTTTTTTCAACAGGGAAATGCATTAGGTAGAACAATATGCTTCTAATAACCAATTAATTGCAGCAATTTCTATATATACATTTTTAGTGACTGTGGCATGGCTCGGTAGTTTCACAAATACAAAGATACAAATGCACAAAGACAAGCAATTATCATGAAAACAGCTCTACTATAAACCCCAACTCGTTATGAATTATTCTACGAACCAAGAAATTTAATAGCGAGACATTAGAACATAGATAAATAAAAATGCACATGTACTAGACCTAAATGTTTCTGTTGTACTGCCTCTGTTTGGTAAAAAAAGGCTTGGCTGTTTTGCTGTGTTAAGCTTAATATACTTACCGCATCTGTAAAAGTGCAGTTCATCCACATTAGTAGATGACACTTTGTAATGTTTAGGAGGCAACTGAGAGCATGGAAGTGTCTCATTTTATTATTTAATGCAGCTTTTGTACATGCAAGTATTGTAAGTTTAACTTACTAATGGCATATTTACTGGATGATGCAATGAGGTAAGGTGTCCTTCATACTTTCTGACAAGACCTTTTATTTTGCTTTTTGTTCTAATCATCAGCATTTTTAGTCCAATTTTTAACCCCTTTACTTTTTTTAAACCCTAATGGGACCACAAAGAATATAACTTTTTATCATCAATATTACCCTACTGTGTTATTGTGGCAATGTTCTTACAGAAATACAGAGCAATAATCTAGAAAAAAATGGTTCTTTCTTTGCAATTTCAGTTTATGGCACATGCAAAAGCAGAGGTCTATTCGCAGACAGAAAGATCATATCTATCTTTTGATCTACAAACTCAGAATATGGAATTTAATCTCATAACACATTTATAGGCCCAGGTATATCACAATCAGACAAGAAGTTCCTAAAATATAGTCTTCAATAAAGTAGCTTAGCCAGTCAAGTGTCAGGTCTTAGCATGTCATAGAAAATGTCTCTGGGTGTTTTCATTTAAATCCGACAAGTGCTCCCACAGCTTGACCAATCAGTCTCCAGTACTGTAAAACAATTTCTGTATCCTACATTCAAAGCATGTTGGGGAAAAAAATGTCCATGTCAGATGAAAAGTAAATCGTTTCTTGGGTTTACATTGGTATGTTGCATGCTGTTCTACAGCCTGCCTAGCAATTTGATTTTTTTTGTTTTCCTTTTCTTCCTTTACAGTACAGCTAATAAGGTAGTTTCAGCTTAGACAATTTAGACATTTGATAAATGTCATTGCCTTGTGATAGTTGGCATTTATCAAACAATTTTTTTTTTCTAAAAATATCTCTATCCTGACATAAGTGTTGATAATAAAGCAATATATCTAAATATTTTAAAAGAGAACAAGCCTTGCGTGAAACCCATAGGGCTCTGTAGTTGATAACCATCCATTTTTAAGTCCTAGATGAGAGCCTCAGCAGAGCTGGTGCTCTCAACCCACTGTACAAGGAGGACCATCCAACTGCACAGACATGGCAGCAACCCTCTCACCCATACACCCCCTTCCTGTCCTTCTACAATCAAAACAGAAAACCAACTACTGTACCACACCACCTATTCATGTCTCTTAAAACAAGGAGCAACAGTGATGTCACAATGTCACCGGTTTTTTGTTGACATTCACAAAACCCTCACTCCGTTGACTACTACAAATCCTAGATGACCTTCTAAATGTACTTATGGTTGAATTCCTTGCATTCAAACTCCACATGTAAACTGAGATCTTATAGCCCTTGCTCTGACGTTCTGTATGAAAATCTGCATATCATCACTGTACAATGTAGCTTCCTCCCATTGTACAGTGAGCTCAACAATAAGCTCTCTTTCATTTGGAACTTAACAAGCTATCTACACATACTGTAATACATTTTGTATAACGAGTGGAGAATTGTAGGCTGTCGTTATCCACTCTGCTGATAATCACAAGTTCGATCCCTTTTGCTATAATCACCTTTCTGACAGCCCACTGTCCTCTTTCCACATTCTTTAACAAGCTTGATACATTGTTTATGAAAGCAACTGAGCTTTTCCCAACATCTCTAGTACTAAATACAGTACATAAGGATTTTTTTGTCCTTCAATTAATGTGTAGAGTATTATTACCTTCAGTGAGAGTCTAGACCATGGGCTGGGGATGCTTTCACACAGCAAATGTTAGCAATGATGTGGCTCAGGAAGCATGAAAAATATTTACAAGCAGCTGGAATTATCAGACAAAGAAGAACATCTTCAATAAATCAAACATTAGCTTTTTTTGCATTTAAATGAATGTGTAATTGGGAAGCAAAGGTGGTAATGGTTTATTAGCATCCTACAGCTTGAGGAATTGAAGTGACTCTTCTAACTCTATCACCTGATGACAGCTTCTGTTGAAACCATCCCATAGCATTGGAGTGGTAATGAAAGTTTAATTCAGGAGAGGGCATAATGTGCCATACATGCAGGATGTGGCTGATTAGCATTGTCAGATCCCTTTTTCTTTGAAGAGCAGAACCGTTCTGGTTTTCTGTCAAGCTTCAGGTTTTTCATCTACCATAGGCAGTCTAGTGATCTTTCTGTTTTCTTGTCAAGAGAAGAAGTTTCACACTTTGAAGATATTCATCATTATCTGTCATCTGCGTGACTGCTTCTTGTAATTACTTACATGTGGTGTCTTTGATAGCTTTTATTCCTGATAAATATGAATTAAAATTAAGCCATCAAGGTCCATCATTCACAGGGAGAAGACTCCTGGTTAAACATGATCTTGTTTTTTGTTTTCCTGCCTTCTTTGAGAAATTGCCTGCCAGAATAAGACATTCTTAAATAATCACTAATAAATGTTACTATTGTATATCATTTTTCATATAAAAGTATACCATTCTGTCAGCTGTGTTAGTAACTGTGTTCTGCCTTGTATGTCTTTTTTTTTAAATACTAAGAAGTTGGTTACCTGAGTCTTTGAAAATATCAGCTCTGCAGCTTGGAAAAACATAAATACTTGAGGAGGAAATTTGTTTCTCTACAGGTATAACAGCCAGTTTGTCAAAATGATCTATTTTCTGAAAAACCATAAGGAATTCTATTTGATTGTGTTAAATAGAAATTATGTTTCTGTGTACAGATTAACACTAGTGAAAAACAGCAGGCATTTCTTTAAGATGCATTTTGGTGTTAATCAATTACAATTGAAAAATAAGATGTCTGCTAGTTGTCAAAACAAACAAAACATAAAAAATAGTACTGTATTGGCACATGGAATCTCCATTCAAAATGACAGGCATAAACATTCTACTATCATTGTATGGTTTACTTTATTTTAGGGAAATCAGGAGACAGAGGCCAAGGGTTGTTGGAAAACCCCACCATGGAGTGTCTCAACTCAGATGCTTTTCTTCAGAACCACTGGCAGCTCCCTGCTCTATCCCTGCTCTATCACTCGAACAGAAGCTCCACACCAGAGCTAATGCAGTCTTTGTTCTCCCTTTCTCATATTTCCCCATATCTATACAATTAAGTACCAATAAATGGCAATGAACATCCACATTGAGTCTGTCCGGTCAGCCCAGCATCATGAAATAACACCTTTAAGATCTTATCACTCAGACTGAATTATACCGGTGTTGTATACTGAGAGATGTATTTGTTTGTTCAGTTTATTCAGAGCTTAAATCTTGCTCAGGACTACAATTTAAACTCATATTTGAAACCTTAATGGAAGGTAATTAGTGCAATCAGTTAACCTCTAATAATATATGTCCCAATAATTTACCAGATGCTTTGTAGTATGTACTGTACTTTGCAAAATCTGAACCAATTATTATTAAACATTTTAAAAAGTGACCTGTTAATGGACTTGACAAAGTGGGGAACCATTGAAACAGGGAAACTGTGAAAAAGGAACTGGACTTAATTCACAACAGGGGTGGTTAAAACCTAAGGTACCCAATGATGCACTTTAATGGACTTGAGCATTTTAGGAAATGACTCATGCAAACTTACAGTAGATTATTATGATTAATTCTCCATTAGCTGGGGAATGTTTGCTGTTAGGCAGTTAGGTGCATCTTCCGTTCTGAAGCTAGTAAATCACAAGTAAAATAATATTTCTCTCAGAGAAATAAAACTGTTTGATTTTACGGTAAATGCCAGTTTACTGTAAATGCATTTTACTGTAAATACCAGTTCTCTAAGACAATTTATTATTTTAGGTTTCTTATTACATGTAATGTAGAGTGGGGACAAAAATTGACCTGTTTGTTTTCTCCTTTCCATTTCCAAGGATGTTTACTGTTTTATTTGATAGAATTGACTTAATGAAGTTTTTTTTTCCCTTAATGGTAACAGCTTATGCGATCTAAAATGTACATTGCGTATCAGGAATGGTTTAACAGATAAGGAAAATGGAATCTTCATAATGGGCTGAATAGGCTGAATCAGCTCAATAATCTGCAGTGTTGCTAAGACTCAAAATGTCAAATGCATGCAACCATAGATTTATTTCTAAAGATAAGTGCTTATGTAAACTGTGCCATTTTGGTAGTGCATTATGCATATAGTATATGCAAATGGTTTAGCTTTTAAGATACAAACTAAGATTTGTAATGTAAACTTAGAAGTGCATTAAACTGCATATTTAGTTCAACTATTGTGTAAACTATTCTTTAAAAACATTGCCTTTTGTCTGCACATGTTCAGTTTAAAACATCTATACTCTATATTTCAGGTCTTGCACTGTATAGACACAATGCTCTTGTAATGCTGGGACCTGAATTGAACATGATATTCTAAATGCTCAAGGCTTTTACACTTTTGACTTTGTAACACACATTATGTTTTGCTTTTTCATTCTCTCCCCACATTGCCTGGTGTTGACAAGTGGCTGACATGTACAGTAAATCATTACATTTTATATAATATTACTATAAAAAGAAATAGAGCAAGAAATGAATGACAATGGACTGTTTATACAATAAGTTTAGCATATGGAAATAAATGGCAATATACTGTAGATGCTAGTCTATAGCTTATTATATATTGTCTGATCATATACGATAAGACTATTCTTTTTTTGGCATACGGTCTTGTAGTATATCACATTGTAAATAATGGCAAAGAGGCAGGGGAGAGCAGTTGCATTTGTCTTCTTATATTCTGTCAGAAGCTATAAGTCTTGCGTATAACAGTATTACAACTGTTGTCAATCTTTGGATAATGAGTGTAGGTTACAGAGAATGACTGTAAAGGACAGTATCTGTGAACTGTTCATATTGTGCATCCTTGAAGTACCCAGATAATTCACTGCACATGTACAAAGCAATAGGAATCCCTGGCCATCACACTTTAATGCATCTATTTCTTTCAACATCATATCAATACAATTTAAGTAAAGCTATGTGAAGTAGATGGAGTTAATGGGCCAGGAGTTCAGAAACATACATACTCAGAAAACCTACAAATAATCAAACTGAAAGGAAAAATAAATGTATTCATAAATGTTTGCGTTGCTAGGATTTACTGGTGTGGGTGTTTACATGCCACATCTCTGCCCTATTATTTTTGCATAACTGTATCAGGGCTGAGGCCTTGCACATGTAAATAGTGAATTTTGTTTGTTTTACTTTTTTTTAGATGCAGTTCCCCATGCAGGTTGCTAGATGGTGCTATCCAATATCTGCCACCAAGTATGGAAGGGTAGTTTTGCAGCCAGCCTTGGATGCAAAGATATCCTTCAACAATAACAAATGAATGTCATGACTTTTGTTACATACTGGCTTTCTGTGTTTTTTTCCAACATTCCTCTCCAAATAGGCATCTCATCCATTCCCAGTCGATACATTTAAAAAAAAGTTCTGTGAAATGACAGCAGATAATACTTATGACATTGATCACTTTTGGTTCAACTGAGATCACTGAGACACTGCAGTCATTAGAATGCGTTTCCATATGTTTGTGTTTGTCTTTAGCCTGGTAGAAATCATCATACTACAGTCACTCAGCAAGAAAAAATCCCACTGGATAAAAAAAATGTAATTATACCACAACTGGGAATTTTAGTCAGCCACAGTTTATAATGTTCATTGGAGTGTTAGTAATCAAGCCAAGAAACAGTGCAATTAAAACCCTGCATGCACCCATGGGCTATGTATATTTATACAAGCAGCCATCATGAAACATAGTGTAGCCTTCATAATGAAAACAAAATATATTATGGTTGTAAATTTGCATATATTTACTGTGGGACTCAAAATGTCACTATGGGTTTCATACCTAGAATTCCAACAATTCCAATGGTGCATGGAACATTCCAAGTCTCACAAGTTAACTTTACAATACATTTAGCCCCTGTAGCCTTCTTTGCCCAGCTCCTATTAGGAATAAGTCCAACAACAGAATGTAGATGACAGATAAATGTACAATGTATATTAAAGATAAACAGCATTAAAGATGATGCCATCATGTAATTAAACTGTGGCCACTTTTGTACCTCATGCCAACATTGCATTGTCGTAAGCAGGATGTAATAGTATTGATTTATTCTATTCTAAACTATTTGATAGTATACTTTTTTTGTTGATAATTTGATAAGATTTGTATTGGTCATAAAAGGTTTAATTCTACCATAACTGTAATATTAAGAAATTCAAGTCCATGATTTATACTGATGTCAGAAAACAAGCAGCTGTGGGCTATATTCTACCAGCAGACTATTTTGCGTAAATGTAATACCACATCTCCAGAACTGTGCCTATGGTGATAAATATTTCTTCAATATTTCTGTCACTGCTAGTTGTTTAACCTTTCTTTTGATTTCTTTCCCTCCTGGTCATTCAAAGAGCACACAGAGAAATCATTTACAAAGAAACCTAGTGGCATGTTTTATTCTGTCCTAATCAGTGGGAGGACTGTACTGTTATGTTCCTTGCTGATATATATACTGTTACATAGAAATACAAATACAGTTAACTTGCAGAACCTTGGAAACTGACTGCTGCTGCCTTCCCCCACAGTATGAAGCCTTGGTGTACTTCTTGACAGCAACCTCTCCTTTGATGCCCATGTCTCCTCCGTGGTCAAATCTTTCAATAACATCTCACCTGAAAGACAGAGCACAAGGAGGTTAAGTGACTTGCTCAAGGTCACACAGTGAGTCAGTGAGTAAGCTGGCATCTGAGTCGGGGACCACCTGGTTACAAACCCTTTTCTTTAACCACTGGACCACACAGCCTTCTTATTTTCTTAGATTAGCAAAAAAGACCCAGAACATAACCAGATTTAAGATCAAACACTGAATATTGAATCTTCAGAACGAAATTGAAATCTCATCAAGCTAAATACAACATGTTTCACTTCTGAAAGATGTACAGTATATGAAATCATTGTCAGTTTTAATGGACTGTCAATCTGGATTTCTTGGCAACAATCTTATAATTTGTAAGACCCTTATATTCAACAACTGAGCAATACTCTTGATGCCCATCAAGAAACACATCTTCAGCTTGTAACTTTTTGATCCAGGAACAAACCTAAACCTAACCATGAATCACAATTTGCCCCTAACCATTAACTTAATCCTACCCTTACAGTCACTATCAGATGCATTCAAAGTGTGGATGCTCTCAGAGCATTTAGTACCAGACAAATCCACAATAGATGCCTTCAGCCACCTCGAAGAAGAAAGGGTCTGTTGAGGACATACATGAAATTGAAAAGAAAAATAAAGTTTTATTTGAGCAGGGCTCCCGAGTGGTGCATCCAGTAAAGGCACTCCACGTGGAGTGCAGGATGCGCTCTATAGTCTGGACATCACGAGTTCGAGTCCAGGCTATTCCACAGCCGACCGTGGACGAGAGCTCCCAGGGGGCGGCGCACAATTGGCCGAGCGTCGCCCGGGGGGAGGGAGGGTTAGGTTGGCCAGGGTGTCCTCGGCTCACCGCGCACCAGCGACCCCTGTAGTCTGGCCGGGCGCCTGCGGGCTTGCCTGTAAGCTGCCCGAGAGCTGCGTTGTCCTCCGACGCTGTAGCTCTTGGGTGGCTGCATGGTGAGTCCGCAGTGTGAAAAAAAGCGGTCGGCTGACGGCACACACTTCGGAGGACAGTGTGTGTTCATCTTCGCCCTCCCGAGTCAGCGCAGGGGTGATAGCGGTGAGCTGAGCTTAAAAAAAAATAATAATTGGCCATTCTAAATTGGGAGAAAATAATATAAATAATTGGCAACAACTAAATTTATAAAAATAAATAAATAAATAAAAAGTTTTATTTGAGACTCTTGTTTTTAATTTGGTGATCAGTCCTACTTAATAAGATTAAAGACCATTTTAGCAACAGGGAAATGTAGGTCTTCTTTCCTTCTGCATGCAGCAGTCTGTAATATAGATGTTCAATATTTTACAAGACCAAAACTGTTCAGCAACTCTGGAGAGGTCTTCACTAGAGCTGTGCAATAAAGTGTTCAGACAGTTCACAACAACTTCAGACATGGGACTGGTAATACAAATCTTTTTTATGATTATTAAAAACAAAATATAATTATTTTCCCATTATATTATCACTACAGGAGAAAAGAGGGTGTCATGTCCATCATGGAATGGGAGAGTTTAGCAATAAACTTCAGGCACAGTAAAAACATTACTGTAAAGCAATGGGAAAATAGTTTTCAAGTATTTATTTAGATGAACTTGGACGTATTGTAATCATTGTGTGTTTTATTTCCTTTTGCAACAATTGTTTAGATGTTATAATTCGTGTTGTCTGGCTGCATGTTTTAAATATTAGTGTCCAGCACAGTATCCATGAACCGGCACATGAACCTTTTTTTTTTAAATGTATTATTTATTTCCTTTTTCCTTTAGGATTCTCTAGTACACATATGAAGAACATACTATGGTTACGTACATACTAAGGTGAAAGAGAACAAATGTGATGTCTTACAAAATGATATCATGTTTTACAATGAAAGAATAATTGGCATACAACTTAATAGGCAGTGAAGTCGTAATCCAGCTTTCATTCAAACAGCATATAATACCAGTGTGTGTCCTTCCATTCAACAAAATGTTGCAGGTGTCTAAAACCACATGCTTTACTCAAAATATGACATTGCATTATGTGGGGAGGAAGTGGTCAATTGATTGAACTTGAAGGTTTGGGATATAACAACAGTATAAACATCCATCATGGATATTCAGATTCCACTTACATCCCAGCATCACTTCTCAACTGGTAATGGTGTTCCCTAAGACCTTTCAGAGTTCAAATTACATGTTGCTCAGTGGTTTACACAACAAAATAGCTTAGTGGTAGAATTCTTGTTTTAGGTATGTTGGTTGTGGTTACCAACAGTACGTTTTCAATGAAGACGTATTTAATAAGTATTTAGACAAAACAAAAACATGCAAGACTCCAATTACTTTGAGTTTTAAGATCAGTTTTATACACGTTGCACAAGGAATACCTTTTCTAAAGTGTTTCCATGTGGTTTTAGCCAACAGCCACCAGGATAAGCTACTGTAATTTTAAGAATATATTGTTGATTATAATAAAGTATTACGGGTTGCGGGGTGAGCAGTATACTCCAGAAATGGCATTCTATAAAGTATACTATGGTGTTTTTGATAGGATAGAATACAAAAGGTGTGAGTTATACTGTGGATGTAACTTAAAGCTGCTCAGTCATCAGTTGGGTATTCTTGATAAACAGGATATCGAGTATTAAATGCTTAGATCATGTTTGTTCAAGTTGGCAGTTTCTCAGGCATTATGCAGGCATGTCTATTCTACTAAGAACATGGAAATGTAAAAATGTTTTGTAATTTTAGCTGTTACTTGCCTTACATCAGTACACAGCTTCAGTCCACTATAAATATTGAAGCAGGATGTTAATACATTATATAACTGAATGTTCAGCTATACAACACATTTTAGAATCTGCCCCTGACTTAGAAAGCCAATCTTTCGAAAGATCTAAAAGACTGCAAAATTGTCTACAAAGGAAAACATAAATATTAGTTTTGCTTATTTGCAATAGAAAAATCCTACTGGACTTGACAGTCATCCATTATAAAGACCTATAATATGTATTCAATAATCTTTTAAAAATATAAAGACTCTTTGAACACTTGTTCCAGTAATTTAGACTCAATGATTTTTACAGATGACATCTGCTGTGACTCAGAATGTGCCCAAGGGTTTTGAAAATAGAATTGTATTATGTGTATTTATATCTGTGAAGAGAACTTGGTTCTAGGGGAAAAAACGGAAACATAAAATCAATTGAACAAAGACTTAAAATTGAGGGATCAAACCAGTGGTACTGGATCAAACCTTATAATACCTTTGAGGTTACTTGGCAGAGAAATTTGGGAATTTGAACAAGAAAGTGGTGTCACTAAGGCCTGTGTTTGGCCTTTGTGAAAAATGCAGAAATATAGCTGTATCAAGTTGTCTGAAAAAGGCATTTGTAAATATATGTAGCCTCTAGTTTGTGCATATGGAAGGGTAGGAGAACACTGTATATATACACTGCTGTGCAAAAGTCTAATTATATTTTAAAAATCGTGCATCCATTAAATGGAATGAACTACTGATTGATCTTGGATTGGGCTCAAACCTTTGATACTTTAATTTAAAACGGATTTTCTATAGAAAGCTGCCTGGACGTACTCCTCATCAGTTACACTTGTTCTTATTACATGAACATTGAGTTACAATATTCCAGTTCTATAATGTAGTTGTTATTCCATTATGAAAAGGTATATGTTCTAACTATATATCTAGAAACGAGGTATTCAGATTTTTTTTTTCATCAAATTCAACTGATCCATAAAACAATTTGAGACTAGTAAATTGCTTTTATCGGCATTAGAGTTACCACATCCTCTAGTGCTGACAGATCTGACAGTATACAGGCTCTCTATGGGACTTTTTTCAATTTTTCCTGATTTGTTGAATTACTGCTGACAGTAGATTTCCTTATTTTTCTTTTATTTTTCTTTCACTTCTCAGGCAGACAATTCATTATTTTTTTTTTTTTTTAAATGTATATTTAGCACCCCCAGTTACAAGGGTCTACACGGTTAGGGTAATGTAGAATATACTTTAAAAACAAGAATACTTTAAAGGCCAGACTACGCCAAACTAGGAATTACGCTCAATAGTAATAAAGGGTTCAGTATTAACTGTCTACGGATCACTGTGTAGGTTCTTTTTATTGGACGTCATGGTTACCAGGTCAGTTGTGTTAATACACTCATATGAAGACAGAGACTATTATTTGTATTTAACGGAGCAATATCAAACACACAAAGACCAATGGTGCAATGTAATTGTTCAGCTTCCTCCCAATAATCAGTAAGATAGGATAGATTGGGGCCAATTAAGCAAACAGCAGAACCTGCACAATGGCCAATATACAGACACAAGTCAAATGTTTACCTAATTGACCAGTAAACCAACTGAGTCACCAATCCAAGTATCCCCAATTAGCAGGCTAGATGCACTTTTCAGAGTGGATACCAAGATTACAATTGATCAAGGCTGCCTACTCAAAGACAAGATAATAAAGCAATCCCCTTTAATACTATGTATTTCTAATCAAGCTTTTCAGTATAGAACAGTATAGGTAAATAAAGAATATATTTTAAGAACAAATAGCATATATTAATAAATAGGAATCAAATTATCATGTTTAGTCTCCTCAACTCTAATAACTAATAAGCTATAGGAACAATTTTAATTTCTTAATTATTTAAGTTAAAAAATATACAATGATTGCTAAAAAAATACCACTCTAATTAATAGTCATGACAAATATAATCTAAAATAAACTGAAACAGTTCCATGTACAATTTCATAGTGTATCTAATATTGACCCATCCATAGAAAAAGAAGCAAATTACACGTTCTCAAAAACCAAGTGCAAGGTAAACAGATCCAGTAGTAGTATCTCCTCTGTATTTATCTGAATGAACAATCAGTTGGACGGTCAAACTATAATTTAAAAGGAAAACAAATCCCAGTTTGCATCTCACCATTCCCCCTTGTAAGAAAATTAGAAAAATAGTCAAAAGTGCATGTATATTACATATAGCAAATATGTATTGTGTTATAACAAGGATTGCATATACTACTATCAAAATATTCTCAAAAGGTTAAAAATGATAAGCAACACATAACTATGCATCATGGTAATATGCTGGAATCCTTGTAGATCAGTGAAAGCTTACCTATGATAGTTTCCAAGCACTTTTGGCAACGTATAAAAATAACTGTAATTTAGGTCACCCTAAATGAGTAATGAGTCATCCTATGGTCACATACAGTACCTTTGGCAAGTTTTAACAATCACATATGTTTTAGATCATGTAAACAACGTACCTATTAATACACATTCACTAACAAAAAAAAATGGTACACACATTATTACATTTGAACTGACTAGTAACATCTGCATATAACGTTACAAAAATACCACTTCAATTTTTTTTTTTTACATTTTGCAGAAATACAAGTGGAGCAGAAAGTGTACTGCACAATGAAGAGATATTCTGTATGACCCATGGCAGAATAGCCTTTCTCTTCTAAAGATACTACTGCATGTTATAAAATATTCCCCTAATTCCAATACATTTCTGTATAACAAAATAACATAATAGTGTAGTTTTGTTGTCCATATGGATTGTAGAATGAATGCTGCTTGAATGCTCACTGATAGAGAGCATTCAAGTAGCAGGGGGTGGGTGGGGGGATATAGTTTATCATGCTGTTCTCTTTCTTTCGCCTCTGGATTGCAATCCTTAATGTAAAGTTATTTCCATTTAACTATGAATGGTTTGGTATCAATTTCTTACCGTGACTGGACTACCTCTGCGGTCAGCTCTAGTAATATAATATTAAGTGTTGAGTTCATTTAAATACGCAGTTTCATTGGACATGTGAAACATGTTAATAAACTCAACTGGCTCATCAAATCGCACAGCAATGTGGTACCATCTCAATATTTATCCTGATGGTGTTTTTTTTTTTTTTTTTTATGACCCAGAAAAAAAAGCTGTTATTCACAACCCCCATTGTCTTTATATTTGAAATGTAATTGCTGAAATAATAAGCTATTGGATATATGACAATCCAATAATGAAGTAACAGTATACTAAAAATTCAGCCATATCCACATAAAACGTGTTGTTACCTACTTCATCCTCAGTCAATAGGCTTTAATAACATTGCCACCCATTACATGTTGTCTGTTTTCCCCCACACTGATTTTGTGAGAGATCTACTGACTGACTGTGTCTTCAGTGTGCATAAATACTCATTGTATCAATATCCCATTTGTCACAGCATTATCAGTGTCATAAGCATAAGATATCATATTGAAACTAACTGGTCTTTAATGAAATGAACCCTCATTATGAAACTCTCAAACCTAACAGTGAGAGGGCTAGATTTAATATGCGTGGCCGCAAACATTCTGAAAAATAGGACATTAAAATCATTATTATTTGTTTATTTAGCAGATGCCTTTATCCAAGGCAACTTACAGAGACTACGGTGTGTGAGCTATGCATCAGCAAAAGAGTCACTTATAAAATGTTTGATTATAGCCTTGCATTTTGCATTGTATTGGTGTAGGTTTGACTCAGATGCTTTTCTTCAGAACCACTGGCAGCTCCCTGCTCTATCCCTGCTCTATCACTCGAACAGAAACTCCACACCAGAGCTAATGCAGTCTTTGTTCTCCCTTTCTCATATTTCCCCATATCTATACAATTAAGTACCAATAAATGGCAATGAACATCCGCATTGAGTCTGTCTGGTTAGCCCAGCATCATGAAATAACACCTTTAAGATCTTATCACTCTGACTGAATTATACCGGTGTTGTATACTGAGAGATGTATTTGTTTGTTCAGTTTATTCAGAGCTTAAATCTTGCTCAGGACTACAATTTAAACTCATATTTGAAACCTTAATGGAAGGTAATTAGTGCAATCAGTTAACCTCTAATAATATATGTCCTAATAATTTACCAGATGCTTTGTAGTATGTACTGTACTTTGCAAAATCTGAACCAATTATTATGAAACATTTTAAAAAGTGACCTGTTAATGGACTTGAGTGGGGAACCATTGAAACAGGGAAACTGTGAAAAAGGAACTGGACTTAATTCACAACAGGGGTGGTTAAAACCTAAGGTACCCAATGATGCACTCTCAGAGAAATATAACTGTTTGATTTTACGGTAAATGCCAGTTTACTGTGAATGCATTTTACTGTAAATGCCAGTTCTCTAAGACAATTTATTATTTTAGGTTTCTTATTACATGTAATGTAGAGTGGGGACAAAAATTGACCTGTTTGTTTTCTCCTTTCCATTTCCAAGGATGTTTACTGTTTTATTTGATAGAATTGACTTAATGAAGTTTTTTTTTTTCCCTTAATGGTAACAGCTTATGCGATCTAAAATGTACATTGCGTATCAGGAATGGTTTAACAGATAAGGAAAATGGAATCTTCATAATGGGCTGAATAGGCTGAATCAGCTCAATAATCTGCAATGTTGCTAAGACTCAAAATGTCAAATGCATGCAACCATAGATTTATTTCTAAAGATAAGTGCTTATGTAAACTGTGCCATTTTGGTAGTGCATTATGCATATAGTATATGCAAATGGTTTAGCTTTTAAGATACAAACTAAGATTTGTAATGTAAACTTAGAAGTGCATTAAACTGCATATTTAGTTCAACTATTGTGTAAACTATTCTTTAAAAACATTGCCTTTTGTCTGCATATGTTCAGTTTAAAACATCTAACTCTATATTTCAGGTCTTGCACAGTATAGACACAATGCTCTTGTAATGCTGGGACCTGAATTGAACATGATATTCTAAATGCTCAAGGCTTTTACACTTTTGACTTTGTAACACACATTATGTTTTGCTTTTTCATTCTCTCCCCACATTGCCTGGTGTTGGCAAGTGGCTGACATGTACAGTAAATCATTACATTTTATATAATATTACTATAAAAAGAAATAGAGCAAGAAATGAATGACAATGGACTGTTTATACAATAAGTTTAGCATATGGAAAAAAATGGCAATATACTGTAGATGCTAGTCTATTGCTTATTATATATTGTCTGATCATATACGATAAGACTATTCTTTTTTTGGCATACGGTCTTGTAGTATATCACATTGTAAATAATGGCAAAGAGGCAGGGGAGAGCAGTTGCATTTGTCTTCTTACATTCTGTCAGAAGCTATAAGTCTTGCGTATAACAGTATTACAACTGTTGTCAATCTTTGGATAATGAGTGTAGGTTACAGAGAATGACTGTAAAGGACAGTATCTGTGAACTGTTCATATTGTGCATCCTTGAAGTACCCAGATAATTCACTGCACATGTACAAAGCAATAGGAATCCCTGGCCATCACACTTTAATGCATCTATTTCTTTCAACATCATATCAATACAATTTAAGTAAAGCTATGTGAAGTAGATGGAGTTAATGGGCCAGGAGTTCAGAAACATACATACTCAGAAAACCTACAAATAATCAAACTGAAAGGCACAAATAGGATTGCTAGGGAAGTCCACAGCCCAAAAGGGAGGAGTCGGTGCGTCCACAGCCCAAAAGGGAGGAGTCGTGCGTCCACAGCCCAAAGAGAGGGAAGTTGGGGCTTCCACAGCCCTAGGACCCAAGCTGCCAGCAGAGGGAGAATGCCTGCTGGTTTCACCTCCACCAGCAGATGGAGAATGCCTGCTGTCCCCATGTCCACCAGCAGATGGAGAATGCCTGCTGTCCCCATCTCCACCAGCAGAGGGAAAATGCCTGCTGTCCCCATCTCCACCAGCAGAGGAAGAATGCCTGCTGGTTTCCCCTTCAGAGGCAGAGACGCACCAGTCCCCTGCAAGAGAGGCAGAGCCGCACCAGTCCCCTGCAAGAGAGGCAGAGCCGCACAAGTCCCCTGCAAGACAGGCAGAGCAGCACCAGTCCCCTGAAAAAAGGGGAGACTACACACTGCTCCCACCTCCGTCGCCAGGAGACTACACGCTGCTCCCACCTCCATCGTCAGGAGACTACAGGCTGCTCCCACCTTCGTCGCCAGGAGACTACACGCTGCTCCCACCTTCACCGGCAGGAGCAGAGCAGCCAGAGCTGCCTCTGCCTCTGCCACCTTCACCGGCAGGAGCAGAGCAGCAGGAGCTGCCTCTGCCTCCATCACCATCAGGGGGAGAGGAGCAGGAGCTGCCTCTCCCTTCACTAGAAGGACCAGGACTAGATGCTGGCGGTCCTCAGCAGCCCTTGCATAGGCTGCTGAGGGAAGCACGGGGAAGAACCGCTCGGCCGCAGAGGCCGAGAAGAGGGCCAACACCCGCACCCCAGCTTGTCCTGACTCCCTGCCTCGCTTCGCCCAAGGATGCCTGCCTCGCTTCGCCCAAGGATGCCTGCCATGCTTCGCCCAAGGATGCCTGCCACGCTTCGCCCAAGGATGCCTGTCTGGCAGCCCCAGGCGATGCGGAGCGACAGGCAGCCCCAGGCGATGCCAGACAGGCTCCGCATCGTCTGGGGCTGCCTGTCGCTCCGCATCGCCTGGGGTTGCCAGCCGCTCCGCATCGCCTGGGGTTGCCAGCCACTCCGCATCGCCTGGGGTTGCCAGCCGCTCCGCATCGCCTGGGGTTGCCAGCCGCTCCGCATCGCCTGGGGCTGCCTGTTGCTCCGCATCGCAGCAGGAAGTACTGTGGCCGGAACCCCACCAAGGGGAGCTGTCGGCCACGAAGAAGGTGGGGGAGGCCAGGAGACCTGCTCCCACTGCAGCAGTTTCACTGCCGGAGATCGTGGGGGAGGTCCGGAGACCTGCTCCCACTGCAGCTTCTTCGCTGCCGGAAGTACTGTGGTCAGAGCCCCACCAAAGGGAGCTACCGGCTACAAAGACAGGGGGAGAGGTCAGGAGACCACTTTCCCCAGCAGCAGTTTCGCTGCAGGAGCGGACCCGCATGCTGTCAGCCGTGCCACTACCGGCAGGGGTGCTGACAGCATTGCCAGCCATGGGCCCACTGAAGCCTCCCTTCCCAGCCCGAGACTTTGTCCTGGACTGCTGGGTTTTTAAGGGGGGAGGTGGCCGTTGAGGCCATGTGTGCTGCGCACAAGGGGGGGCATATGTGGCAATGTGCCCCACCCCTGTGTGCATGTGTGTGTTATATGGTGTATGTTGCATGTGTTAATGTTGGTGTGTAGAGATTGGTACACGGGATATAAACGGGTCTGTGTTTCACGTGTATTTAAAAATGTATAATTGTATTTAGGCACGGGATTGCACATCACTTCACGTGCATTTAAAGTATATAATATGCGAGCACGGGGTTGCACAGAATTAATTCACGTGCTGGGATTCAAGTGAATAATTAATTAGTAATTGAATCCCAGCACAACAGTATATATAGATGCACATTTCATTCACTCGGGGTTGGGTGTTCGTGACTGGAGAACGGGAGAGAGAGAGAGGAGAAAGAAAGTAAGAAAGTAAGAAAGAAAGAAAGAAAGAAACGTTTGTTTTCCTTCACTCACCGTTTGTCTGTCTGTTTACTGTTTTAGTCCATTTTTGTTCGTCTATTTATTTTGGCCTGAAGTGCCGTGTCCTGTTTTGTGTTTAAAACCTTTTTATTTTCTGTCTGTTAATTATTAAATGCTGAGCACGATCACGCGCTCAGCTTCACCAAAACCCCAAGTCTCTGTCGTTTTATTTCCTGGATCTGGTCTGACGCCACCCACTCCGGCCGTCTTTGTGACAAGCACATACAAGCTATTTGTATAGTGAGAAGTGTGGCAAGGTTTCAGTGCGAGCTTTAGTTCAGCCAAGGCAATCGATAGTCCCGGAAACAAATCAAAATTAGCATTATTTTAAAAAAGGATTTCATAGTTTAGTTGTAATTTCAAAGCGGCGCATTGTTCAGTTACGCCTATGTGAAAGGTCAGAGAAAAACAATTTGCACCTTGCTTGTACTCCCTATGTTGTAGGTCCTGAAAGGTGTAATTCTAATTATATATGGAAATACACACATTTTTTGTACATGGTGTAGTAAGAACATAAGAAAGTTTACAAACGAGAGGAGGCCATTCAGCCCATCTTGCTTGTTTGGTTGTTAGTAGCTTATTGATCCCAGAATCTCATCAAGCAGCTTCTTGAAGGATCCCTGGGTGTCAGCTTCAACAACATTACTGGGGAGTTGGTTCTAGACCCTCACAATTCTCTGTGTAAAAAGGTGCCTCATATTTTCTGTTCTGAATGCGCCTTTATCTAATCTCCATTTGTGACCCCTGGTCCTTGTTTCTTTTTTCAGGTCAAAGAAGTCCCCTGGGTCGACATTGTCTATACCTTTTAGGATTTTGAATGTTTGAATCAGATCACTGCGTAGTCTTCTTTGTTCAAGACTGAATAGATTCAATTCTTTTAGCCTGTCTGCATATGACATGCGTTTTAAACCCGGGATAATTCTGGTCGCTCTTCTTTGCACTCTTTCTAGAGCAGCAATATCCTTTTTGTACCGAGGTGACCAGAACTGAACACAATATTCTAGGTGAGGTCTTACTAATGCATTGTAAAGTTTTAACATTACTTCCCTTGATTTAAATTGAACACTTCTCACAATATATCCGAGTATCTTGTTGTCCTTTTTTATAGCTATGGTATGGAACCAACTCCCCAGTAATGTTGTTGAAGCTGACACCCAGGGATCCTTCAAGAAGCTGCTTGATGAGATTCTGGGATCAATAAGCTACTAACAACCAAACAATAATAATTATTAAAGCTTAATAACACAAACTTGAAATGTATAGGCAGCTGGCAGGAAGTGTGTCTTAATACTGAAGAAGATAATGAAGATTTAAAATACTGATTCTCCTGTTCAGTCTGATGAGCTCTGATCTTTTGAAGCATTGAGACCAAGAACCATATATGTGCATTCAAAGCATTTTTTACAATGCCTTGTTCCATAATATGAACCATGTACTCTTCTGTAGGTGTAGTAGATATCAACCAGATCGCTTATAGAAAAAGGAGCTCTCTTAGAACCAGATTTGTGGCTTAGCACAATCTATGTTTAACTTGTACATAAATGTTTTCATATCAACAATTAATTTTGTTAAAAAAAAATTGAAAAATTGAAAATTGAAAGTACCAGTTCTAGCACATCCTACTCTAAGTTCTATTAATAGATTTTAGTGGCTTTGTGAAAAAAAAAGAAAAGATGAAGTGAAGAAGTTTTTAAGATGCCCCTACTTTTATTAAAGGTCACTCCAATCCACATTTGAACAAATTATAGTCTTTATTACCCAAGACAATATCCCCTAAGGCTGCCAAATTGTTTTCATCTTCTTTTTGTCTGCTATTACTGACAGTATTTCTTGAATGTAGAAACAGCTTTTTTGACTTCACTCTAACAGTTTAAGTGGGCTGTGAGTTTCAAAGGTGGTTTCAGTCAAACAGTTATTACAAGTATTTTTTTTATTATTCTCTTTTTTGTTGTTGTTGTTTTCAACATAATTTCTAAGTGTTTTCAATTGTCCCCAATTACATTATCCCGCTTTGTCTGTTTATTATTGTTTGCTCCAGTTTTCAGCATTATTTTAAGTTAATTATGTAATGTTCCTTTTATTGTATTTTTTTTAGACTACACTACATTCTGTTGAGTTTGTGTATGGTAATTTTCTCAATTACCATAAGTGGTGTGATTCATAGATTGGATTCATCTTTAATTTAGTTGTTCATTTTACTGTAGCTCAGACCACTTTAAAATAGTATGCAAATTTATTATTATCCATATACTCTGAATCTGTGGATTCTTAAGGACCCCCAACATTTATTAAATTGATGTTGGGAAAAGTTAGATAATTAAGATTGCAATTAAATAGGAAAACCATCAAGATGCATTGCTGAATGGGTGTCCACTGCGTGGTGTATGTGTACTGCACAATATTATGTTTACCCTAAGAACTCTTACCAGCTTTCACTTATCATTCATCACATTTCATATTTAGTTAAAAACTGTAATTTACAATGTAGAGTATAATAATAAAACAAGTCTGGTAAGATGGAATACTCTCCTTAATCTATTTGGTTTTTCTATACCTTACATGATATTTCAATTGGAATTTCTACAAGCAATAAGACGGCTCCACAGCAGATTCAGCAGGGGGGAAGTAACTTCACAACCAGTATGGGAATCATAACCTTTAAGGGGTGCGCCTCTATTGAAAACATCAGGCTCCTTTTGAGCCACATATTACACAGTTTACATACACTAAAGCAGCCATGGCAAATCCTGTTAAAAGCGTTGCTGTGCCTAAACTCTGCATTATGTTGGAAATAAATGAATACTCGTTATTATTATAGTGATAATAATAGTAATACCATTGTGAGTCTTATATGCTGTCTCCAGACGCAAGACTTTGACTGGAGGCATTGTTAACATCGGCCATCTACATGGGGCTCTTCAAGTGTTGCTTTTAAGGCTCTTAAAAAATCGAGTGAGAGCTAAGACCATGCTGAGATACTGAAGAGCTGAAAAAGAAAAGTAATTCAAATAAAATGAAAAAACAACCTATAGCACAAGTAAAAAAAAAAAACAGCAGTGACACTCCACGCTGTTCTCCATACACGGTGCTATCTGAGAAAGGTTTAGCCATACTGGCATGTCTTTAGAAAGAAAAAGAAAAACATGGTTTTGATTGATTGACAGGGTTTGGGTTATTATTAAGTGTTGAACATAGGCCCTCCAATACTGCTTGCTATTCAAATTGGCCTATTGTTCATTAAAAAGAAAGAAAGAAGCTGACTAGGTCAGAAGACAGCCCATTGTTTTATGTTGATGAGGATTTGCTTTGTACGTACTGGTGATATTTACCCACACAAGGATGAATTGTAGCATTTAAGTCAATTTTTACAATAGAATCTCATTGTATATTTAAATATCAGGCCAAAAGCGAGGCAACATGCAATGGTCTATTCAATTGACAGTGGTGGATTTAAATTCTGCTATCCTTTAAATAATACAAAGGACTACATTTTTTGCAATTTTGTGCGAGTCAATTGTGTATTTTTGTCTAAGTGTAAGTAAAATGCTGTTTGAACCTCTTGAATAGACCCTTATTTCCCTTCTTTACAACTCATGTTTGTATTACACCACTGTATTGGAAATGTGGCTTTCAAACATATACAGGGCCTATAGAACTATCATTATCAGATGAGCAAAAGCAACTGAACAATGTAGATAAATAAACTTAGAAAAAAACATTTTACAGAAGCGCACAGCACAACAAGTTATAAAAACAAGTCTAATTTATTTTTCTTTTTTTCGACAAAGGGGTATTCCTTTTCCTTGAGTCTAAGGCTGTTCACAATCAACACAGATAATGCGACCACTGCATTTGTTACAAATAAATTTTGTTGAATTCGGTAATGTTGTGACCTAGTATTATAATGCCATGCAAATTTTCTGATATTTTCTGTAAGGGACCATAGTGATATAGTTAGTTACTGTAAAACAGGTTGACAAATAATTGTTCAACTTAGTTCTTCTGTTGTTGCCCCTTTGTAAAACCCTACCATTTCCACTGGATACCAACTGTAGTATTATACTGCAGGCAATATATTTTCATAAATACAGGACCAACCTGCATTTGAATGCATTTGCATGTTGATCGTTCTGCATCCACACCAAACAGAAGCAGCAAAAGGGCTTATTAAATTACAGATAGATGTCACCTTATTTGAGAGCTCTGGTGAAAGTGCTTACATAAATAAATGATCAGGATATTTTTAAACCCAAAGAAATCAGAGATAAATTGATTTTATCCCTACAAGCCCACTGCTAGTAAATCTTCCTTTGATATACTCTGGCAGCTAGTAGAAGAGTATAAATATTTCATCATCTAAAAATCTAATCCTTGTTACACAAGGAAGTATTCATCAAATTACTGGGCACTCATTGACTTCGACATCCTTGTGGAACTCAATGTCAGAGTGTATGTTTGAACATTTTAAAGTGCTCATCACAATCACAAGATGCACATCCTAAGAAGTAAAATGCTTCAGTCTTGCTAATGAGTTGTTGCTATGCCTTGAACCCACGTTCTGGACTACAACAAGGATTTTGGTGAAAACTGCAATGTAGTTTGTTCACATACATTCTGTTGTAATTTCATAGCATTTTTTCTTATTGTTCTGATAGTTGGCATAATTCCTTACCTTCTTTCTTCTTCAATGCTACCAGTTACCCATTTCTCTGTTCATAAAAACGTTCAGTAAGACAGATCATGATACTGAAAAAGAATAAATGCCAAAATTCATGGCGGTATAAGAATGTTAAATAGTAAAAGCAGATTTAAAAAAAAAAAAAAAACATGTAAAATCTCTGCTTCCATATTTATGGATTAGTACCTCCCATTCTTTACCCCTTTCTTATTCAGTACACTGTATATCGGTAATGGGAATTATTAATAGGCCATAGCCTTGTAAATTACTACATTAACATTTTTGTCCTTCATTACAGTTTTGAGGTACCTTTTGGAAAGTTACTGGCAAAACACATCAATAAAAGCTGTGTCCCCTTGTGACTTGTTAAGTTCAATGAGAACCTAATGAGAGCAACTCAGTGCTTTGAGATTGCTTTCATAAGCATTCATTAAAGCTGCCCTGTGCTGGAGAGCTGAGACATAAGGAAATGTTATCTGTGTGTATAACATAACTAGAGCAGATGTGCTTGTGGTGTTGTATAGTTCTAAAAATGAATGATTTTTCAGTCATTTTAATCTGTGTAGAGGACTGAGAATACCAGTAATGACCAAAGAATGCATGAGCAGCATATTAGTTAATAATATTTTCAGGTACCCAGAAGGACCTTATGAATGATAGTGCTCATGAAAGGTGAGGAACAATGATACTGGATACACTCACTTATAACAGTAACCACTGCATCCAACCATAAGTAGGGCCACGGAAAATTCACGTTACTTTTTCAAGAAATTCACGAATGACAATAAAAAAAAAATTTCACGGATTGTCATGGAAGTGCCATTTTTAAAAAATATTTAAAACAAAAATGTTTCTATTGTAAGTTTCTATTGTAAGAAAATCACTGAGGTTGAAACATTTTAACATTTAATGGTAGCTACTGAGTCAACATTTACATTGTAACGTTTTAAACAATCTTTTAAAATGTAACAAACAAGGGTCATTTAAATGTGTTGGCTGAAAAAAGTAACAAGCAGACAAAACTGATTAAAGCAAGTTTGAATGATAAATTCGGCAACATTGTTGAGTTTTTTAAATGTTTAGTTTTAGTACAAGTGACAAAACCGAAACACTGTGTTTTTCTTTACACCCACTAAATTATATATGACGTTTTAAAACCATGACATTGTGCTACTTGAGCGAATCAACCTATACAAAATAATCTGAAGAACAAGAACAGGAAAAGAATAAATCGTATGCAACTTTTATCCATCTAGCATGTTGTGCACACACACACACACACACAAAATGATTAACTGGCCCGTGACCAGAAAACTAGCTATTAGTTGAAGACCAGCATCGTGCATCTTGTTGCAGTTTCAAGACTCATGGTTTGTCTTTGTGGTGTAAAAACCTGTCCATATGCGGAAACTGCTCGTTCTGCCTCCACGGAGTTTGGTAGAATTTTCAAAAAGCAGCGTGCAATTTTTGCCATGTTTGGGAATCTGATTTCAGACCTCACCCAGAAATCAACAATATTTACATTTTTGTCACTTTCAATGGCATGGTGCTTGTAAGATTCAATTTAATCTCTACAGTTTGTGAAATCAGGGATTGCATCTAGTGGCAAATATGTGACATCCAAGACGGACACCATGATAAATATAAGATCTATTATTAGTTGTAGTTTTATTATTGTTGCAGACATTTCTATGTCATTGTCTATGGTTCCTACATGATAAAAGCTGGTGAAGAGTAATGCAAAAAATTGTGAATGTTCCATGGCCCTAATCATAAACCTATTAATGACAGACACATTTGCCAAATTATGTGATTTTTTGTGATATGGACTAATGTCAACTTGGGGTTAAGACCACTATACTAATTTCACTTGTGACCAAAACTAGGTGTTTAGAGATAAAAGGCTAGAGGCTAGAGCACTAGACCGTTGTATTATTTAGGGGTAATCGGTTCAAACATAAAAGTGCCATTTCTCAAGATGTCTATGGTTTAAGCAATTTAAGCAAGTGTCTTAAAAGAGTTATTTCCTAATCTGAACATGAATACAAATTTATGGAACATCTCCTATGTGTGTCAAATATTTTCACGTAATAGCTGGTGATAGAGTTGCTGTCAACCAGCCTTAATACAGTGGGAAGGTATTTTTGGCTTCTTTCGAGTGACTTACTGTATGAGGCATTAAATTCACTCCTAAGGAAAGCAAAACATTAAGCCAAACTAATATATATATATATATATATATATATATATATATATATATATATATATATATATTTAACGTGTCAGGTTTTCCAAACATAGGGGCAATCAACTGCTTTCACAGGAGTGTCTGGACCACCTGTGGAGTATGAGGAAATGCATAGTAACCTTTAACACTTCTGTCTATTAACAAGGTTTACATTGCTCTGATCACCAACCTTCCTAGCTTACACTATCAGGAAATACATAGAACCTAAAGTAAATTATGATTTCAGCAACCATTGGAATATCAATGTATCATTACATTCCACTGGGACTTTTTACCACATAGGGAAAGTACCTGATAATCTAATAAAGTCTCAGTGTCTAAAAACTGGTATTGTGTTTCCCCCTTGATTTAGAATTAGTTTTTTTGTTACAATATGCCTTTATACATGGCCAGACTTTAAACACTTGTTTTATAACTCATTTACAATAAATATTTTTTATAGCCTTTGATCAAAATGCATTTCCAGATCAAAGGATTGTCGCTCGTGAATATTAAACAAGAAAGGGTTGAAGATAGGTAGATAAAATGTGGCTTATAAAAACATCTTTGGGCTTCTTTAGATTAATATTGAACTTATTCTGGGATTTCATTTTTCTTTCTTTTTTATTCTTACTTCCTGTATAGGTTATAAAGTGAGTGCATTGGTCACCCCATCCTGGGACATCCTGGGACATACCAATGCACTGAGCTGAAAATGAGCTGCATTTCTAAATATGTTCTGCTGGTTACCAAGTTAAATTAATTGCTATGCCAGGGGTCATCAATGGTTTAAGGCATGCAAAGTGTATACAAACTCCTGCCACTACCTACCACCACCACCACCACCATCATTTATTACATCTATAAATTAACTTCAAACTCAAAGCTATGTTAACAATGTTACATTCTATAAATAGTGTACCTGACACTGGGGTTTAACTATAAGCGAGGTCCCAAGCAGGTCTTCTCGAAACATAAATCCAGTCGGTAAGCCAATACTTGTCTCTTTTACAATTTTTTTTCAGAGCTATAATTCTTTCTTCAATTCTGTGAAATATCTTCTTTTTTTTGTTTTGTTTAAGGAACCAGGCCTGGATTGTCCACTTTTCCGTTATTAAGTTGTGTTGATAATGCTGATTCATTTAACTTATATATTGCAATATAAGAGACATGCAGTATGACAATACCTGCAATTAAAAGAGTTAGAAGAAAATATAAAACATGTGTAATAACAAAAGAGTTATAATAGCATCCTTTTCTGATTTAAAGAGCCGGTATCAAGTCTTTATAAGTTATAACAATACCTTTGAGATGTATTGGACTTTGCTCTATTATTTCCTAACATCCTGGATAACTTGATAAGATTCAGTACCTTTTCAAGATTATAAACAGCTTTGGGCAACTGAAATCTATTCCGAAGGATGGTTGCAGTGTTTACATTCAGTGGATGAGAGGAAGTTTTGTGTTTTGAGTTATTAATTTTAACATGAATGTAGTTTAGTTATAAAACTGAAGACGTCTAATTTCAGAATTAGTTGATGATTATGTTTTTAACATTACGGTCATACACACTGTACATATGTAACAGGCAATGTAGTGTGATACACTGCTGTCATGGATTCTGTACCCGCAAAATGTTATATTAAAATGATGACAGATCATTATTTTCATGGTGCATTAGATATACATCTTGCATTCATCAACTAGAATAATAACAAATATCCAAACTATTTTTTTTTTATCACAACCTTACAGTTTCCTGATGTTACCTCAGCAAAAAAGGAAATATCACTTATAGTAAGTGAATCCATACTTTTAGACTGTTGACTGAAAGAATAATATACATTTTCTCTGGCTGTGGTAAGAATCAATCATTTAACAAGTGTCTGTTTCCATAAGCATGAATGAAGCCCTGTTCTTGTAAGCATGTAACAAAAGCATCTCTGTCAGGTGTCTGCGGTTATTGTTCTATCCCCAAGGGCCAAGCACTTTAGAGACCAACTGTGAAATTTGGTTTCTTGTTTCCAATAATGGCCAAAGTTTAATCCACATACCCCTCGCTTTTCATCATTTGTTTGCAATAGCATGCCAAAAAAAAAAAAAAAAAAAACAGTCTTAACTACTTTTTATCTTACTTTAGGCTTTAGGCTTTATTATTATTAGATAGTTATTTTCACATTTCTCTCTTCAGAAATGTGTTACTAAAGCTAGTAACCCAATCCTATTCTCTTTCCTTTCTTTCAAAATGCATTAAGCCCTTTGGGCTGCAATTAATTGTTATCAGCCTGTGAAAGTTATCTTAGAAGTATAAGTCACAACATAATAGCGATACTTGCTGACCAAAACAAAGTACGAGAACCTGTGTACAGTAACCAGCCTCCATTTTGTGTCCATGGGAAATTATTAATGAATAGAAAAACATAAACAAATTAAGATTTTAGGTCATAGAGGAAGGAGACTAATTGAGAAAGACGCCCTGATAAGAGATACTGTATCCACCAAACCCTGACTAAGAGCTGCGTTTCTGTCATCGTTCTTTGATACGCTAACTCTTTCCCATTAAAGCCGCTGACAAAATAGTCTGTTGGAGAATTGTTTTTAGGAGAATGCTGCAGTGACAGGAATGCTATTGGAGACAGAAAGAAAAAGCTTTTAAGCATTTTTATTTTTTGCAATGTGAACTCCATTCAGCCTGTCAGGGTGTGCTGCTTTGGCGTCTTTGGTCTCAGAGGTTGTACAAAGCCTTTACTATGTAAGTTGCAAGACGATCCCAGGTGAGACCTCAGATGCCTGCCTATTGCCATGTGTGACAAGGAAAGGCTAGTTATTCAGTAACCTCCCGCCTGTCCTTCTGCAGTTTAGCTTAGCCTTGACATTAGAGCAACATATTTGGTTAGAGGAGTTATATTTTGCTTTTTACCTGAATTACCCTTTTGATTACTAGAATACAATATGGGAATTATATCAACCCAGACATTTCTTTTTACTTGAGTTCTGCTATAGCTGAAGCTTTTGTCTTCCCTTAACACTGAAGTGCAATGGGTTGTGTATTTACTTACATTTCAGATTTATTTTTCTAGCCAGCTTGACATTACTGATAATTTGTTGCAAACTAAAAGGCTATCCAGCTGGTCACACTAATCTCATTTCTAACAAGCTGTTCTGTATATCACTGTCTACTGGCCAATAGTGTTGCTAGCTTCGAACAGTCCCAAGGTGTGTGCTGATACATGGAAAACCAGACTAATTTCTTTTAACATATTTATTTTCATTAAATTATTAAATTTACCTGAATCAAACCTGTTAAAAATGTATTAATTTGACAAGAAAACATTTGACCTCATCTATACATTTGAGTACCAATCTGTGGCAATGAACTTCTGCAAAGAGTGATTTAAAAGGTGATTGGAATTTAATTTTACTTTCACCCAGGGCGCTGACATTTTTACTGCCTTATTACAGTTACACACAACGCATGTCATGTAGCTTTGTACCCTTGTTCATTTTATGTCATGAGAGTACTCCTTTTGGCTCCCACAAAACAAAAATAACTTAGTGCCCAGGTAGATACTAAAACATAAATGTAACAGAACTCACAGAGAAGAAAACAGTGAAAATATAAAACATGTGCAATATGTGTAAGAAATCAGACAGCATAGTTCCAGAATAACCTACTTGACAAAGTGATCTTACAGCTTTATTCACTATGTTTTTATTGCTGCAGTCAGTGTCAATTGAATTCTAAATGATGCAGTCATAGGAGTCTTTGCTGTATTTGACACCAGTGGGATCTATTTTAATGATTTTAACAATAGCTGATCTTAATACAGCCAATCTCTTGAATTATTGGTGGAGTTTGAGATTCTGCAGGTCAGTAAAATAAGTCCAGCACTATTAGAATACACCAATATACCAATACACTGTGTACTGAAGATCAAATTTAAGGTATATTGCTTGAAATTAAAGCAAATGCAGCATATTTATGTTTAATAATTGTTTAATACACATTATTTTTATTCTCACTTATCGAAGCGACTGACAACCAAACCAAGTGCGAGAAGGAGAGCGGGTCAGGCGAGGGGAAGAGGGAATGGGCTCGCCCCAGGTTCGGCTTCTGGAGCGGGGCTGAAGCGAAGCTGAAGCATCTCATCTCTCGGAGAAAGCTGCAGCTCCTCTCGCAGCAAAAAAGTAAATACATTAGGAAAGATAACCACATAATAGGCCTAATGTTTATTTAGTTATAAAACAAATGCTGAATAAGATGTCTGTTTTATAAAGTGCCAGGGCAGCTTTTCTTCAGTTCAGATACCAAAAGGGAGACTGTAGAAATACTGCATGAATCACTAGTATAGGGAATTGGGGGACATGCTGTAGGAGTGTTATATCCGAGTTATATCCGATAGCGCTATAACTCGGTATATATATATATATATATATATATATATATATATATATATATATATATATATATATATATATATATATGAGCATAACAGGCAATGTTGTGGTATACACTGCTGTTACGTATTCTGTTTGTGAGATGAGATGAGGTTAAAAAAAATCTCTAAAACCACAAATGCAGATGACCCTGGCTGTTTTGCATTGTGATTAAGACGCTGGCTTGTGGTGCACAGGGTCACCAGTTAACGCCCAGCCTTAGTATACTGATTGTTTTTGCAGAAAAGCACTTGTGTGAAATGTAGTCAAGATTTAATAAATTAATACAAATAACTGCTGCAATTTTTACTCTGCAGCCACATTTATTTTTGTGTATAACATTTCTGCTTGTGAATCATTACTATTAATAAGAACAAGAATAGTAATGACCAATGTAGCAGCCATGAATTTTATGTTCTACAGTTGAGCAGCTTGATTGAAAGGTTACTTTCTTCACTATTAGTAAATTTTGCTTGGTTAAATAACATGATGAATATGCAGACAGAAAAAAGCAAACCTTTTGACCTGAACAAGAAAAAAACAATTGTTTGTCTGGATGGCTGCTGCTCGCTCTGGTCCATTGATTGTTTTGGTATTTCTTATAGTCCCTGTGGTAAGTTACTTATTGAATTAGAACAAATAAAATGAATATGATCCTTTATATACTCCTGTGTTTTAATAGATTGCCTGACTAGAATTGTGGAACAAAAACAAAAGTGTTTGTTAGTCTTTCAGAAATAAAGTTGAAAATTTCGCTAAAAGTTTGAAAATCTCTCTGTTGATTAATTTAAAAAAATTTCTATTGGTCTTGTGTCTGTGAATTGAAGGTTGTGCAAGGAATTGAAGTAGTATTGAGCTGGTGAGGTGCGAAATGCAAGTAAAAAATGAATTTCAACATACGCTGCAAGGAGTTCTACAGTTATATAATCGGCAGAAAGGATGTTATGTGCATGGCCAAGTCATCCAAGAAGTACAAGACCGCTGGTGCTGACAATTAGAGGGCTATACGATCTACAGTACATGGTATGTGCACACTCTATTTTTTATTTTACTTTATATACAAACTTAAAGTGTCCTGATTTTTCATTCTTGCTATCTGGTCACTCTAACTGCATCACATTATGTCTTTGGAAAAGGCAAATCTTCAAAAGGTGGTTCCAAAATTTCAGCTAGTGCCAAGTGGATTCTGATACAGAGAAAAATTATTAAAATTCATAATCAGAAAGGTGGTCCCCAGTGGCTCACCCAGAACATCACATGAGTCATGCAGTCAGGAGTTTGGTGGT
Source organism: Acipenser ruthenus (assembly GCF_902713425.1). Classification (NCBI taxonomy): domain Eukaryota; kingdom Metazoa; phylum Chordata; class Actinopteri; order Acipenseriformes; family Acipenseridae; genus Acipenser; species Acipenser ruthenus. The sequence goes on from NC_081196.1 coordinate 49,512,004, forward strand.
TTGAATCCTGGCCATGCTGTGTTTTAGCAGCATTGGCCTTTGGGAAGGCAAATTGTATGGCCTTATAACACAAAAAACATTATAAAACAAACATAGAATGACATTTTTAAATTTGGAGGTTTATACAGAAAATACTTTGAATAAATAATTGCAATCGTAGTCAAGGCTCAGCCGTTACCATAGACATGGCCTGAAGGGAAACAGAAGCTCTGACTAGCACTTGCGCAGATGTATAATTTGAAGCGAGTCATTTGGGAATTAAAATTATGATGGAAGAGAAGAGATGTTTGTTTCTAAAATGCCTAAACCGCGCATAACAATTAAACAATGCTGCAAAGAATTTGAGCATGAGATGTATGCAGCTGACGTTGACAAAATAATGGTGTGCAGATTTTGCAACTGTCAGCTGGAATGGGAGTCGAAAGATACCGTTGTTATGCATTGCATTAGTATGCTAATTCTTTGTTTTATTTCAAGTGGTGCAAACTTTGCACTGGAGCAAATGCTGTTTTGGTTTTGAATGGATTTGAATGAATTAATCTGCTTTGCTTAGTGTTTAAATACTGAGAAACCCCTAGCTTGTCGTATGCTGCTTCAAAAATGATAAAAAAAATAAAAATAATTTCACAGGGCTCTACTCATCACCCTTCAGCGACCCCCTATTGGCCAGATACCCCCCGGTCTAGACATACATTTACCAGGCTGGGTGCTCCAGCATTTAATACCTTGGTAATATCTGGTGCTTAAGTTTGGCAGGTGAAAATAAGCGATTAGTTTGACAGCGGGAACAAATATTGCTTGTTGATCTTCAGTCTTTCTGAATGGTAAGTGTGAGCAGAGGTACTGTAAGGCAACATTTCAATTGTGCATTTCAAAAAACAGATATTAGAGCAACAGAAAGAACCAAGCATGATGCTAAACCCTTTAATATAACAATAAACTAATCAGAAGGCCTGTTTTGGAGTGAGGTGGCATAACACACTGAATCACTAGCATGCCACCTCTAGAGACCTTGGTTCAAATCCAGCTCAGGCCAAGTGAAATTAATTTTGAGACCTTGTCCCCAGTGGACAGTAATAGTGTTAAATAGTGCTAAATTTCAAAATATGCAGGCAGCATTGATAATAAAGTACTTCCAATTGGATGACAACTTTTAATCAGTGATTTTTTTTATAATATTGTATTCTAAAATGATACAGGCAGGAGGGATTAATTACATAACAGGGACTGACAGGAAGCTTAAATGTTCAGAGCAGTTCCAGCTAAGAAGCTCCGACAGAGGGGAGCTTCCAAGGGATAGAAAGGAGCAAAATTCAACTTCCTTTCTCAAGTACTGTAATAAGGAAATTATTGTCATCACTAACAGTACAGGTTATTAAGAGTCCAAATTAGCAATACTTTAAGATAAGCAAGACCAAAGACCTTTAAAAACATCATTGTTCTGAAAGTGTTTACAATGCTAACTATTCACTCATCAGACACTATAATAGATTGTAATGTTATGCCATTGTTTCAGCAGGGAGTCCAGATGTTCTGAATCAAAGTTTCTTGTAAGAATGCAAGGTTAAAAAGCAGGGATGTAAAAGCAGCTGTAGATATAAATGTTAATTGCTAAACGTGTCCCACTTTAAGGAACTTAATTATCTTGGCAAATTGTAGATGATTTAATAAGTTTTAGAAACAGGCGAATGCTCTTTAATAATCAGCAGGGTTTAAATTCAAAGTTCCTGTGCTATAGGCATTTCCTGTGATTTTATGTTGCTATTAATTCAGACCAATTTCATGAATGTAATCTGAAGACATCACAAGATGTAGAGAAGTAGAGGAAGTGAATTATTTGTCATAAATGCTCCCTGGATTTTCCACTAGTACTGGTAAATTACAGTATTCTTACCATGCTAAGCAGAGATTTGCTGTCTGATTTTAATTAAATTAGATATTTTTACAGATATTGGGAAGATAATAGCAACAATAATTAAAAGAAAAAAAATAGACTTTTTTTTCTTTTTTATCAGTGAGTGATGTAATTAACAGGACGTTAAGCTTTAGCAGTTTTACAGTGTGAATGTCAGTTTCATATTTATTTTTCCGAAACCTACTGGCCTTCTTGTCTTCCTAAAAGTTTAAACATTAAAAAATACAGAACATATTCACTAATTCAGAAAAGTGAAACAAAATAATGGGTATTTTGTTGGCAGAGTAAATTTGACATAATTTATAAGAATGTACCCATGTGAAAAAACACTATTCCATATATTGCATAAAAAGCAATCTTACAAATGTGACCTTGTATTAGAACTATTCAATGTCTGCCTGTGTTTTAAATGTTTAAATGTGTTTGTGTGGTGTGCAGGGTGAACATAAAGTTAAGGGAGTGACATCCCTACAGCACCCCCTACAGGGCAGGGGTGAGCTCAAATCAGACACCTTCAGGGTTGGACCTTGTCTTTAATGGGCCAGTAGCTTGGAGATATCCCAACCTCTGGTTGTTGGATCAGAGGACGCCCACTGACCTCCTAAATTGGGCAGACTAAATAAAATAGAAAACAATAGACAATGCAATGGCAAGCTTTTGTTATTACTCTCCTCCTAGTAGCTGATAAGTTAGTAACACTGATATCAGCACAAGACCCATATTTACCTTTCGACTGTAGAGCTTGCTTTTTAGTTGAATGGCAAGACGCTTGTCTTTGAACCATGTGGATTGCAGGTCGCATCCAGCCCTTGCCTTTCCATTCAATTCGATGGGCTGAGATGCCAATTCATTACACTTTCTAGAATCATCTTCAAATAATGTTTTCAGGCTAGGCTGTGTGCTCCCAATATGTAGTTGTTAACATAGACATTGTGATTGTTTGTTAATATTTAATTTACAACAACAAATGTAATATATTTATGGAATATGTGAGTCTATTGCCTATATCAAATATTTAGTTTGGATTTTGTTGGGTTTTTCACAGGACCTTACCCTTTCTAACGTCAACACTCTTCTACAAATCTAAATCCAATAATCTCTACAATTACATTTCAAGGCATTATTCCGTAGAGATACTAAATGTGTGGTAACATATACCAATTCTCCAGAAGGAAGTCCACACGTTTCAAGCATAAAGCTTAGATACAACCACTATGTACACATGCATCTTCTATTATTATTATTTAACAGGAGCAATACTCTAATATAATGTATCATATTTTGCAAGCTCCAGTCCGTAATTATTTTTTTCCTGTAAACTGTGCCTCAGTAAAAGCTGATGTCATCCTATCCCTGTTGTGCCTGCCTATGTCATTACAAACAAGTAACAGCTGCCATGCTCTGTCTCTGCACAGCTTCAAACCCACTGGACAGATGCTAAAAAAAAAAAAAAAAAAAAAAAAAAAAAAACTCACTGTTAACATTTTAAAAGATACAGTGATTAAAAAATGTGGCTGAAGTCTGCTAATTTTTTGGCTGTTTTTCATGTTCAGAAGCTACAATCCATTGTCTTTGTTTTTTTCTTTTGCTCATAATGCAGACGTTGTACCAAAAAAAAAAAAAATCATCCTTTTAATCCTGCAGAGCCTGCTCTTCCAGAAACAGGAAGGATTAATTACTTTACACTGGCTCTCGATGTGCACTGTGTTTCTTAACACACAAAATCAATTCAGAGTTGACAAAATTCTTTCATAAGCAACCTGCTTCCTGCTAATGGTACTTTATTAGCATATTCTTCCCAGAAAAAAACGCCTCACAGACCCCCTTTCCCATCTCCTCAGAGTTCAATTTGTAAAGCTCTGAATCACAAGCTGCCAAATGGTGTGAAAATATCTAAGACAGGTTGCCAAAAGTCCTTCTGTAAAACAAAACAAAAAATTTGTGGCCTTCGTACTTGGTACATTAAAGTCACAGAAGGTCCATGTACTGTAGACAGTAAAGGATGGCCAGGATGTTCACAGTACCACAAAGCAGCAGGTGATAAATTACATTAAATAATGGCAAGAATCTACCAAGTACTAAATTAACTACCACAGCACAATGCACTACTGCTCTAAGGGTACATTAACAGTGAATTTATAAGCAGGCAATTATCATTCTTTCTAGTGTTAGGAGTCTGGATGTTAAAGAGGGTGAAAAAAGCTGGATCTGGCTCGAGAGACAAGCTAATGGAAACTGTTCAAAATGTTCTAAAGCCTCACCTCCAAGTAACTGGAGGAAGATAATTAATACATTCCTAATCTCCTGTGATGCATTTTCTTGTCACATCTGTTCCAGGGAGTAGGGTGTTGATTAGTAGCATGCATATTTAGCTATTTTAAGTTAATGTAGGTCTAACTAACCTAAAAGAAGCAACTCCCCTCCCCAAATTAAAAGAAAAACATTACTGTAGCTCTGAATACCGTATATAAAGTAAAAGCTTATTTTTTAATTGTTGACACCAACCCTTAGGTTCACCCTCATAATTATATGGGTTTTATTAGTTATAAATATGGGGTGTAAGAGAAAAAAAAATTGGAATGAAATCCTCCTTGTCTGGGATGGATTGGATTGTTCTCAGTTTGGCCAGACCCAGTCATGGGGAGTGTATACTTCACTGTTGCCATCCAGAAATAGACACTGATGGGGCACAGACACATACTGTACATAGCTGTCTAACAGTGACTTAAATTAACAAAACCAGGCACTCTCCTAGTGGAATAAACATTTTATTTCACAAGAAATCATATATCCTGCTTACTGCTCATTGACAGAATGATTAAAACACATTGTTTTTAAGTTTAATATGCCTTATTTATGGCATTCTCTGAACGTCTTAAGTCTTTCACAAGTCAAATCCTGACTGCTGTAGGCAATTGAGACGATTGTGGTAAAACAAGCTACTGTTTACTGTGCAGTACATATACAACCGCAGTACTCACTGCCAATTCCTCTTGCCATATAGCTCGAAAAAATGGTAAAACAGATCTTGTGGTTTCTGTGCAGAAGCAATCAGAAATAATTCATGAGATACACTGTACTGCTCTTGGATTTAATTGCAGGTTACAGATTTCCTGAATTGCCACAGTATATGCACAAACATGCATTGGGACTCCTCAGTCTGAAAAAACCCCCCCTAATTTCCTCTTTAAAATGGCATATTTTTCTTATTAATTTTTCAATGAATCTGAATGCCATTTTTAAGGGGAAAGGAAGGAATGTTCCCCCTTAATTCTGCCCCTTAGCTGTGGGCTCAGTGTGTGTTTTAGGGGTTATTTGGTGTTTTTAATCCCTTTTGTCCATGCCTTATTTGTAAGGCCTTTCCCCTCACAACTCTCAGACACCTCTTTCCATTAATTTTAAACCTAATTTCAAATAAATTTAACACATTACACATTTAGAAATTGTCCCTAACTTAAATATCAAGACATACAACACATACATACATACATATTTAAATATTACCTGAAAGCTAATTGTCTTGATTAATTTTAACCTTTTCTGTATGTGCATGAGTTAAGTGAAGAATTGTGGTACACATGAACAGTTCTTGGTTAGAAGCTTTGACTGTTTATTTATAGAGCAGGAGCAGCAGAGGCAATGGCAATGTTATCTTCCACATGTCCCTTGCCCTTGAGCAGGCATAAAGTCTGCCCTGGAAGAGATCTCCCACCTAAGAGTTAAGGAAGCCGTTCAGTTTCCATGACCTTTGAATCCTTCACCTCGCTTTGTTACTGTCCTCATAGGTGCCCAGTACAAACTATGCTGAATCATGTGGTGTTCACATCACAAGATTAAGTTCAAGTCTGTGTGAGTATGCTATATTAAATGGGGAAAGCATGAAACTTAAAAATGGGTTATTAGACAAGATAACAAAGGAAAGCAAATTCCATGTTAGACAGGGAAGAAATCATATGGATCACGCTCAGGGTTTCCATTTCTGGATTCCTATGAAATGTTGCACTAAAGCTGATGTCAATATTACTATGTGTGCCATGATTGCCCATTGTTCTTGTACCAAATTCTGTTTTGGGCCGGGATAAATACATATGGATGACATAGAGGGGTTCCCCTGTGTTTGTATTCTTTGAAATGAGCAGCCGAGGCGATTTATCCCCTGAAATACCCCAGTTACTTATTCAATTTTAGCAACATTTGTGCATATTAGTGAATAAGAAGCTGGGATGCGAATAAGAATCTAGCCGAATAAAAAGCCAACTGCAGCATCATCGCATTAATGTTTTTTTTTTTTTTATGGTTTGTTTGTTTGTTTGTTTTTAATTTTGTAATTTTCCAAAGTAGCCTATAGTTTGACATATTTGGGGCTACCCTGGAAAATAATTATAATTAGTCTCACTTCGACACGAAGGGATGGTTGGATCTTCTTCAGATCGGCTTGAGGTAAAGTGAATTGTGTGCATTGCAATGGGTTTGTATTTCAGCTTGGGATCATAAATACACACACACACACACGCACACACACACACGTGACGTGCACACACATTTGCACACACACAGACACACACACAGCTGCTTCTAACAAGGATCCACATTGAATGCCAGGGAGACTCGGTCTGACTTGCTGTCACTGTTTTTTACTGGCAGATAGTCGTATTGACCGTGCTGAAGCAGGCAGAAAGCTAACTAGTGGAAGTTTACATTATCCACCACTTTTGTCTTTAGAAAATAGACAAAGATTCTTAGATCATAACGTATTCCATCAAAAGAAACCATCAGAATAACTAATGAACCAAAATAGCAGATAGATGTTTTTCGCAGCTTTAGAAATATTGAACCGGTGGGAAATACAGGGGTGCAGAAAAAACGGTTTAAATAATGCGATCCTCCAGCAGATCTCCTTTGAAAATAACCACCATAATATCCAGCAAGAGGTCAATGAAAATGTCAAGCTGGTATGCCATTCCTCAGTCTATGTAGAGTATCAGATAAAACTTTCCTTGCATAGCAGTTTTATCCATTCCAGGTTTAATATGAGCTTAATTTGTTACACAGAAATGCATAGCCTCCAAGGTATGTCTAAGCTCAGGTATGACTAATTAAATCCTGCAATGGCTTAAACTGCTGTGCAATAAGAATCATACAGTACTGTATCTGTCTGCTGTAGCATGTGATGAAGTGACTGGATGAATTGGAATCTATACTGGAATTAAAGCACTACAGTTGTTTTCAACTGGTTTGACCAAGTCATACAGTAATGTGCCCTTTTCCGTGATACCAACCTTTGTTTTATAAGGTGTTTATTCTGTTTATCTTGGTTTATATAGCTGGTATCTCTCCTACAGGCTGCAAAGCCTTACCTAACTGTAGAATTGTATCATACCAAAAGCTTTTTTCTGCATTGTTGCACACTGAGCACAAAGGGGCATGTCACTTGATTGTACACAATGGAGACTTGTCAGGAACAGTAGAACAAGCATAATTACTGCACATAATTGATGATCTCTAATGGATTTTTCTCTTTTTAGGTCAATAACTAAAACCTGTGGGTTTTGAATATTATATATGTACACAGCACTGGATCAATAAATGAAGCAAGTTCTTCACAAAGTGTCAACAGTGTGTGTCAAAATGAATAGATAGTCATGCAATAAATATCTATTAAATTTGCATTATTGATTTAAGAAACAGTGATTATTATTGCATTTAATTCACAATTTAACCGATAAATAGCCAGATTGACATTATTTAAAATTTTTATTACAACAGTTAATTGTGTTTAAAAGAAAGTAACAATAATACAATAAAAATGGCCATACTTTACCATAGTTCCCAAAAATATACCACCCTTGCCTGTGAATAACCATGCTTTCACCATTTCTTTGATACCCCATTTTACCAGAGTAAACTTTATAAGGGTTATTGAGATTGCTCTCTCTTTCCTTGCCATTGTGGAATGTGTAATATCCTACACACTGTTCTGGCCGGTAATACAATATTATAAAAAGGGAAGGGAAAAGGGAACAATTTAATTGGCTAACAAGCTTTCCACCACTTGGAATGATCTAATCGTACCAGAATGGCTTTACTTTTAGATCCGCTGACCACTGCCATTCTATACGTGCTATAACATACTCCACAGTGTTCTATTATTGATTTTCAGTTTGATTCACAGTTGATGCTGTTACACAGCAGGAAGTATTTACCGTGTGATAGAAGCATGCTACAGCTGGAAGCTGATTGGCTTATGGTACTGAATTGTTTTCTAATATGGTCCAATTTGCACACATCTAATCTCTTTAACAGAACAAGGTGTGCTATTGCTTTCTAATTAATACAATGGCCACTTATGTAATTTTCCACATATTTGCATGCTTTCAGTGTTCTCCTGCCATTTCGACAGATGACTATAAACACAACTGTTTTGTAAAAACATTTTTTATCTGGATAAAAATGAAACAGAATAGTTTGAAATGGAATAGACCAATATTCCCCCTGTTTGGTTTTTGTTCACACATGAATTAACTGATTTAGTATAACTAAACCCAAAGAAAATCTTCTGTCAATATGGCAGTTAGTGCATAATCTTTATTTATTTAACATATTTAACCAGGATATTCCCATTGAGGTGATACATCTCATTTCAAGGGTGTCCTGGAAGAAACCTCAAGAGGCATCAGAAACATTACATGTTTTACAACATGCAATACAAAGAAACATGTAAAATCCCTTGCATGACCTTTGTCGTGATGTTGTTTTAAAGTCTTTTTATTTACATTGACCCCTTTTTGCTGCACCCTTAAACTGCATTATGTTACTTGCTTGAATTTATTTGAAAGTCTGGTCTACATGTATCTGTTTTTAAAGAACTTATTAGACAGAAAGGGTTTCTAAAAAAAGTTCTGTGTACTTAAATGTTTTACATTTTTTCATGTCTAGTCTGGAAAATGTCTAGGGCCTTGAGTTAATTATCCTATAAGATAAGAATAGAAAACAAAGTAGCATTTTCAATAAAAAACAGATTCATATTAACTTAAGACAGCTACATAGAGAAGATAGAGGCAATCACACTTTCTCTTAAAACTGTTTAAATTCTGCCACCGAGTCTGCTTTGTGTGTTACAGAAGTAATTCAGATAATTGAAACACTTGACACTTCCAAAAGCCACTTGACCCAAAAAAGCCCATGTCTATTGCTATGTATTGGTTCAATAGGATCTTTGTTGAAGAGGCTGCTACACTGGCTTTGTCAAGAAATATAAATACAAATTCAATTTGCAATCTAAGTTTCAAACCATACAAATGTTTTAGTAGATTTCTATTGTTTGAAATATATCAGCTTTACATGTGTTCCATTTGATTTAAAATCTAAAAATCTAATAATATATTAATTTAGTATTTTTTTACCAGTAGATATGAATCATGAATACATAATGGATGGCCAGGCAGTAAGCTATTAAGGGTTTGTTTTATTGCATTAACTCAAGCATATTTTCTGTTCAGAAGATTTCATTTTAAATTATCTTAAAAAAAGTTTTGAACATATTGTACCAGTATTAGTAACATTTTAAGGTAACATAAAATAAGGCTCATGAAGTACATATAAAAAGGTACTACAAGCAGGGCTTAAATTCAGCCAGAGCTGAGTTTGGGTAAATATGTCTGCACCTTGACTTCAGCCTGAGGCTGTTCTGTGTGTAAACAATACAAAATACAACTATACTATAAATAATTGTGAACATTTATTTCCACGAGGACTGTATCAATTTATTTTCATGGCAATTATAAGTGAAAATATTTACGTACAGTAATATGGGGAGCAGCATAAGAACAGGAGCGCCACTTCTGTATCTGTATGTCTGTCCTTCCTTTCCCTGGTTGTTGCTAGTGCTGTGTGTGTGCGTGCATGTGTGTGTGTGTGTGTGTGTGTGTGTGCATGTATCATGTGCAACTGTAAACGAGTTAACTGCTGTGTAAGCTTGACACAATGTATTTGCTTTGTTTCGTGATTGAAATAAACTACTACTATTGGCAGAAATGAAACAAGATATCCGGTTGGTTGTCTGAGAATGTATGCGCTTAACTAGTTTGAACCATAACAAATTGAAGTAATTGACTAACTGGCCTGAGAAAAGATTTAGAACACTGTCCTCAGTAGTTTATGAAAACCTTTTTATTTTCTTTATAATAAAACTGAGAATGTAACGTCTGTCTTTTTCTAGCAATGTAATTTATTTAATGGGTTGGGAATCGGATAACTTCTCTGTGGAAGTTCAGAGTTTCACTTGCAAATAAGGATGATTCACGCATTTGTCTTTTTGAGTTTTACTTATTTGAAGTTTCAAGTTTTACTTAAGTGTACTTTTATGTAATTTCCTAGTTGGCTACTGAAACATAAAAACAAAACATGTAAGAAATGTGTATAAAACAAGTCGTACAAATTGCTTTGGTTTAAAATATAATAAATGCAATTGCTTTAAATTATACTGTTTGATTTATTTATTTTTTTATAGATATGTTCCATGAGAATTTAAGCCCTGACTACATATTAGAGCATTTAAGCTCTCACATTATCTGGATAACTGAGTCAATGGAAAGGGTACACATAAATAAAACAGGCCACAGGTGAATTTCTAAGTCTAGACCTGCGCTTCCCACTACAAAGTACTTTTATTATCTGTTTGACCGAAAGCAATAATAAGATTCCTAATTGCCCTACACTATTACTTGAGACTGTGTAGTGCAGGAAGATCTACTGTCTCACACACACGCTGTTGTACACTATGACCCGTCTTCCTCATCTCCCTCCATTCTGTCTCTGCACCTGTATAAATCTAGCCTGCTTACGTTAACTAGCAGTATGCTACGCCAATACAATCCTACCTCACTTACTGTACATGAGCTTCCGAGTGACTTTGGGCTATGTCACTAATAGTCCCTTCTAGATTTGACTAATAACAAGCCAAGACATACTCTGGAGCAGCCGGAGAACTAAGCCCCTTTCACACTGGCATTCTCTACCCGAGTCGGAACCTACGTGGGTCAGGACCCAGTATCATGCGGGTCGGCTACGCAATTTCACACTGTTTTTGATAAAGCAGGGTTGACCTGGGTGACAGACGCAAGTACACAATATGCGTATTAATGCCCTGGAAGCAGTTTGTAATGGACGCTTCCAACCAAGCTTCTCTGGATTGAACCGTCAGCCTAAAAGTTGATTAGAGAAAATGTTTCTTCATCCCTGCTGCAATGGTGTGTCTCAAGCAACAAAAATATGGCTTAACAGAATAAACAGAAATGTTCCTTGCGGAAGTTAAACCTTCACGTAGACGTGGCTGTTTATTATTTCATCGGCTTACAAACGGCCGTGTGGTCCAGTGGTTAAAGAAACGGGCTTGTAACCAAGAGGTTCCCGGTTCAAATCCCAACACTGACTCATTGTGTGACCCTGAGCAAGTCACTTAACCTCCTTGTGCTCCGTCTTTCGGGTGAGATGTAGCTGTAAGTGGCTCTGCAGCTGATGCATAGTTCACACACGCTAGTCTCTGTAAGTCGCCTTGGATAAAGGCGTCTGCTAAATAAACAAATAATAATAATAATAATGCATTTTGTCTCACTCAGCTCGGGTCAAAGTGTGTCAACTCACATCCTGAGGTGGGTCGCTGGGACCCGGGTACGACCCAGGTAAGTGGTTTCACACTACACGGGATTGTGACCCGGGTAGCCAGAACCCGGTGCCAGTGTGAAAGGGGCTCTAGTGGGTCTAGCACAGCCAACCCCTCTCACTCATTTAGCCTGCTATAGTTATTTATTATAGAAAATATGAATTCCATTTAAAGTCCATATGAACACAAATATTGTAGCATGGTTTTGGTAAATTTTTATTTTTTTCTTTGCATAAGAAAATACGCCTTTACTCCTGTCTCTTTTCTACAAGCTGTGAATTTGGCTATGCTCGTCATTTTGTGAAAGCAGGATTAAGGAGTTTAATGCTCCACACTTCCCTCTCATTCCATTTTCATTCACTCAATTAATTAGAAGGCTCTGCAGTCAAACTTGCCTGGAAGAAGCACACATCTGCTGCAAGCTCAATGCCAATGTAAAACTTATCATTTATAACATAAAAAATATTGAAAAGCCAAACACTAATATTGACAATGTCAGATGGTAGTTGCTTTATCTAGCTGTTATATGCTTCACTTCCTCTATGTAGTGAGTGATCAGGCTTTACATAACCTTAAATAAATGTCTTCTTACAATTCCATTCATTTGTTGATAAATATGAAGCATTTAAAAGACAAAACATCTGATTATGCTTGTTTATTTCAACCTAAATTGTGACATTGATATACTGTAGTTCTTGGTGTTATTTCCAGTCGAGCAGGGTCTTTTTTAATAATACATTGTGTTTTACTTTGTTATCTTAATTTCACTTGACCTTATGATTGATTTCCAGGCTTTATGGTAACCACCTTCCAAACTCCTGCCACTCTTCTCCTGAACAAAACAAAATATGTTTTTTAATTAATGCAGCTTTTTTGAAGAGCTATCTTGGCTTTAGGATGCTGGATTTGTATTACAGATGAAGGTCCTCTATTTAGCATGACTACCACAATGATTAGTCCTGGCTCTTCCATCCTAAAGACTTAAGAATGCTTCCAATACTGCCCAGTGCCCAAAGCAGATTGTGCAGCCATTACATGATGTGTACTATTGACAGATGTGACTACCAACTCATTCCAGTGCATTAACACAAGGTGCAAGTCCACTCAATTTTTTTACTTAAATTAGAGTTAAACCATTTTCCTGCAAATGATATATTGTTCAAAGCAGTTTCTTCTGGGAATTAAGGCTCTTTGCACAAATACTCTTACAGAAATACTTAAAGCACTTTACAGTTGAATATATCCAGCATATTTAATTTAGTTGACCTTCACAATAATGTTTTGCTGCCATGGCCTTTTTAAGCCCTAGATGCATCTGCCTGTAACTTTTATAAATAGCGTTTAACGTCAATCAAGAAAAAAAGGAAAATAGACCAATTATGATCTTGGAAGCAGAAGCCATTGCAAAGAGTGACTGAGCATGCAGCAGCTTCAGCAAACCATGCAATTAGTTTCAGATGACAAAATCATAGCCTTGTGAAAATTAGTCAATTTCAGACTCATTCCCAGTTAGTTCTGCATTTGTGTCAGCCAGGCTGAAAAAAAAAAAAAAAACACTGGAGAACAAAAGCCACCCTGCCACATTGTATTATGAAGAGTATAATTAACTGTTGTTGCAGCTTCCTGCATAAAAATGGCATGTATAAAAAATAACAGGCTGTCAATACCTTAGAATAAGCAGCCATACCTCACCAAAAGAATATTTTATTTTATCAAGTGTAGTATTTAAAAGGTGTTGCATGATTACATTAAGTTTACACTATATATATATATATATATATATATATATATATATATATATATATATATATATATATATATATATATATTATAGTATAGTGGTTTGGTATAGTACCACAATTATAGGTATATCTCTATAGTGGCAGTCTTGCTTTGATGGTTTGTGAAAAAATGAAGTAATTCAGTTTAGCTGTGTCATTCCCACCTTTAATCTTGTAGTTCTTGTATAAATGTTATATCACAATACTGTAACTGTTTTGTAGAATGCCTGATAATAACTTAGTGGGTCTATTCAATCTTACCTGTGTTCTTACACTACTGTTACAATTTTAAATATGTTTTACATTTACATTCAAGAGCCTCTCACGCACACCATGGTGCACAAAGGGTCCTATTTTAATCAGCTAAACAGTGGCAGTATTTAGATCCATTGTTTTGGATTCACAGAATATACCCCTAGGAATGGTGGTTGTAATCATATATTACATTTGAGTTGAGTTAGTCAATGGATGTGATAATCTCAAAGTATTAGCATGTTCTTTATTCAATTAGACCAAGTGGCCATTAACGAGAACTACAGATCCCTAAAACACTTCTAGATACATAATACACTTGACTTTAGAACCATTTCTTGTCTGTAACATTACCCCGTAGAAAACCCCATTTGGCCTCCATATACACTTCAACTGTAGCACATTGAGGCCCTACACTACACTACACTATAAATTACTTCCTGAGTTCATAGCATTGTACATCTTTAAACGAAGGACTATACACTGCCATCACACAGCTGCTGTAAGAGTAGGTGTGCCTACTGCACTGCTTTTAGTAAAGATGTACATCCTATTCTATGTCAGGTGCTATAAATAGTTTCAATGGAATAAAGATGTGTTAAATTACCAACAATTAGCATACATTTCAGTAATGGTAAAGTGTGAAACGTAATTAGTAGTTTTAGTCTGATAGACTGGGAAAGGTCAGAGGTAAAAGAAGCGTGGTGGTGTTGTGCTGTTCAGGTGTTTTTTTTTTGCATCTGCAATGCACTGCAGTGTGGCCTAGGGAGAATATGACTCATTTAACTGCCAGATGTGTGTGCTTGGGTCTATCTATACTGGTTTTCGTCAACTGCCTTCTGACCATAGTGCACTTTATGCCTTGGAGAAGAATTCAGTCTGTGGCTTTGTAAAACTGCAAACCTCTGGCATATAACTCTGTAATTCCCGTGCGGATGCCTGCCAGCAGAGTAAAGACCTTTGTGCGGTAATCTTCTAGATCTGAGGAGGAGTAAAATAGAACCTCATTACATATTTATATAAAAAAAAAATCTTTGTACAACAATACTTAATTTAACATCCTGCATTCCCTCACTGCAGCAACCTGCCACAACAGCTCAGGAGAACTGAAGGTCAGTGGGTGTCCTCCAATCCCACCACTTCTTTATACCTAGGAGCTCGACAGCGGATGTCCCTGGAGCTCTACAGGACGTCCCCTGTGGGATCTCCAACGGATCCGGAAATTTTACTCAGCCAGGACGCAAACCAGGAAGCTAGGTAATATGTTCAACATGGATTTTTACGGAAATAACCTTTGAATTGCTGCATTTTTGGGGGGGAATAAAATTGTGTCTTGTGCAGATGCTTTCACTTTTTGACTAATCAGTAACAATTAAAGACCAGGAGCAATAGATTTACTGTGGATTTGTTGTCCAATAATAAATCTGGTTAAAGATCTGGTTAAAGTCTGTGAACAGTATAAAAAATCAATGCCAGTGGTGGAAGATTTCCCTTTTTTTCTTTAATTCAGAGCCATTTTGGGTACAAGTTTCCTGCAAAGGACTGCAGCCTTTTCCTCCAGCATGGCAATTCATTTCTAAACTGTAATTATCAAGCAGTGATCACATTCCAGTGAAATCATTAGAGGAAAGATCATTTAGAAATAATCTCTGTCTTGGCTATAGTGTAGGATTACTTGCAAGCCTAATCATTCATTGAGTATGATAATGAATTCTTGTCAAACTTAAAATAAACATATTTGATGCAAGAGAATACATGATGCAAGAGATGTTTAACTGACAATAGATATATCAAAAACACTTGAAATGGGTTTACAGCTGTTTGTGAAGCATTATTGAATATTACCCACTAACCAATGCTTTAAAATAAATCTACTTACTTTTTATAATTATTAATAATATGACATGGCCTATGTCAATTATAATAAATATCTTACATTTTTAATACCCTACTATAGAGTATACAGGTAAAATACATATTACAACTGAAGTTAATGCATTATATTTCTGGAATGTAAATGATTCACTTTTATAGCATTATTACTGCTTGTCCAGAACCTCGGGTCATCTGTGCTACTGTGTCCAACAGCTTTGGGGACTAAAGACTTCAAATTATTATTGTAAACTTGTGTGTTACTCAGGGGGCATGAACGAGGGCTCCTCCCCCTACTTCCGGTTCGGTCTCACCTCCGTGAGGGAGGCTGTATGTGAGTCAAGGGGAATCGCCTTACTCTTCTGTAAGTTAGAAGTACCTATCTTCTACTACCAATTCCTGTGGTCTCTTCCTCTTTGCAGCCCTCGATCATGTCCAGTGGATATGCCTTTGGTCATGTGCAGGATGGATAATAGAGTTTATGTACCCAAATGTTTTGATGTCACTATATCCTTCAGGAAGGTCTGAGCAAATTAGTTTGGCAGCAGTGCCAGTGTCTCCCTTGAACATAGCCCTTAATAGCTTCTAAGTTACACTATTTATATTTGAAGGCAACCTAAAAGTAGGCCTTGTTTCATTCCATTACAAAACTGTTTTAGAATGTTTTTGCACTGTACCAAACGTATCTTTGTCTGCAACCGTGTCACTTCAAAAAGGGTGTCACTTCATCTTGATGCTTGTGAAGTTGCTTATATCAAACGTAAAATAAAAAGATATTAACTGAAAGCTAAGTGCGTTGAAATCCTGCTGTACAAGTTAACAATGCAGGGCTAAAATGAAACCTTATGGCACCAGACATGCCAATATAAAGAACAGAACCAATAAGTACATATTCAGTCAGGTATACAATTCCTAAGTGGCACGAATCTTCAAAATGCCAGTCTGAAAATGACCTGTTTCTCTCTTATAAACCTCTGCAACAAAAAGAAGCAGGTGTTGAGAGTTGCAATACTCCAAAGCAATCAGAAGCGGTCTGTACTGTTGCTACATGTTTTACAAACAGAAACTGCAGGTCATTTCAGAGCTTGTCACAGGATGTTCCCGTACGCAGAGATCAACTCAATTCTCATACTTAAGTGCACATAATGACTCCTCGTTTCTACTGTCCACACCCAGGCATGTTTACTCACTCTGAATATGAGCCCCACAGCATTGCAAAATGTAGACCAATTTGGATGTAAGCTCTGACATAAATGTGGTATTGATTTTGGTATTAGTATTGTATTGTGGCATTCTTCTAAAATTTCTGTGCTAGGATTTAAAATAATATATAAATAAATTATATATATATGCAGTCAAGATGATGGTGATGCATGGTAGCCGGTTCCTTGTGCATCAGGTATCATGTGCCTGGAATATACAGTACATTCTCATGTTCTTATGTGCATGATATATATATGTTCAATACACACTGTACACAAACATAAATGGGCCACTTCATATTAAATACAGAGTATATACATTTTACATAACAGGTTAAATTACACTATGTAACACAATTTTTGTTCCTGGGTAGTAAGTGTTATTTCCTAATTGCTTATGCCTCAAAAGTATAGAAAATGGCTATTATTCCCCACAAACTTTGCTTTTGTGACCATGAGTGATATTTTGAAATTTACCTATTTCCAATAAGAAAAAGGGGTGGATTTGTGTCTTTTCGTTCACATAAAGTCAGAAAAAAACAACATATGAATCCAAATTAACATGTATTTCTACTAAAGTAATACACAAATGACTACAAAAGATTTAGAAGTGAGTAGTTTTTCGAGATTTACAATTATACTGTAAATCACTTTCACGAATCAGACCCCAAATGTAGTCTCCCATCATGTTCTCGTTATACTGTCCTTGGTAGCGGCGTTCAAAGTCCAGTATATCCTGGTGGAAGCGCTCGCCTTGCTCCTCCGAGTACGCTCCCATGTTCTCCTTGAATTTATCAAGATGAGCATCAAGGATATGGACTTTGAGGGACATCCTACAGCCCATTGTGCCGTAGTTCTTCACCAGAGTCTCAACCAGCTCCACATAGTTTTTGGCCTTGTGATTGCCCAGGAAGCCCCGAACCAGTGCGACAAAGCTGTTCCAAGCCGCTTTCTCCTTACTAGTGAGCTTCTTGGGGAATTCATTGCACTCCAGGATCTTCTTTATCTGTGGTCCGACGAAGACACCGGCTTTGACCTTTGCTTCAGACAGCTTAGGGAAGAAGTCTTGAAGGTACTTGAAGGCTGCCGACTCCTTATCTAGAGCTCTGACAAATTGTTTCATAAGGCCCAATTTGATGTGCAGTGGTGGCATCAGCACCTTCCGGGGGTCCACCAGTGGCTCCCACTTGACGTTGTTCCTCCCCACAGAGAACTCGGTCCGCTGTGGCCAGTCCCGCCTGTGGTAGTGCGCCTTGGTGTCCCTGCTGTCCCAAAGGCAAAGATAGCAGGGAAACTTGGTAAAACCGCCTTGGAGACCCATCAGGAATGCCACCATTTTGAAGTCTCCTATGACCTTGATGTCATCTCAGAAAAATGCAGATATGTATCCACTTAGGCAGCTGGAACTAAACTGAACTGGTGGGCTTAAGGCCCCTGTATTTATACTACTATTTATATTACTGGAAAGTTCTAGAAGTTACTCCAAGTTTACTCAGCACTGAATCTATCTGGAAGGTTCTGGAAAATAGGTAAATTTCAAAATATCACTGTCCTGGTCACAAAAGCAAAGTTTGTGGGGAATAATAGTCATTTTCTATACTTTTGAGGCATAAGCAATTAGGAAATAACACTTACTACCCAGGAACCAAAAAAAAAAAATTGTTATACAGTGTTATTATTATTTATTTATTTATTTATTTATTTATTTATTTATTTATTTATTTTTGTATCCCTCTTGAGGTTTAATTAAAGTAACTAAAACTAAGCTGAGGTAAACTATTACACCCACAGTAGATTATCAATTTTTTTTTCAGTAATAAAATGCTGCAAAGGGCATTTGCTTTGTTGGTAAATGCTTTCAAGAAATAAAACATATGGTAGCCTGGATCAGCAGCAAAAGCCTTTCACAGTTTCAACATGTACCACCTTTACAGCAGTCTTTTACTTTACCTTGGACAGACTAAAAAGTTAAATATTGGTCATTAAAGCATGTTGCCCTGTAAAAAGCACAAGAAGACGGAAGAGCTGTAACAATAACAGTATTGTTTGTGCTTGTTATGCTTTGTTTACTCTAACAAAAGACGTTTATTTAAGAGTGATCTAACATGTGGGTATATTAGCTCATCACTCTTGGTTCTACATTGTGCTCATAAACCCAATTACATCAAAACTTCCTTAAGAAAAGGTGACAAGCACTTTGACAAGCTTAATTTATAATAATAATAATAATAAATAAACTCGAATAAGTCAATGAGTGGAAGAGAAGTGCATATACTATGAAAAGGTAGTGCAATGGTTTTAAAATTGCTAGTATCCCTCTAAAGGATTTGTTCAAATAATTCCTATTGTGACCAAGAAAGTGAATTTCAATTGTTAACCTCAATTGTTGATGGACAAATCAAAATGACCTTCAAGCATCAAAATTACATCAAAGTAATTTAGTGCTTTCATCACAATGCTTCAAGAATACAATCCATCCAGTTTATTTTATAAATTCTCTATTTTAAATGCAAGTTAATATTACAGCAATCACCATTATTATTTGAAAAAAGTTTTTTTCTCTTTTTAGTTTCAAATGATGCTGGGAGGCATTTTCTGCACATTGGGGTTAGATAATTGCCAGCATTAAATGGGGCTTGTGCATTGTTCACCTTGTCCTCTGTGACATTCAAAGAAGCTTGATGCTGAAAGGCAAGACAACTGTTAGCAAGTGAATTTCTTTAGATATGCCAGAGTGTTGAAGCAAATCATCAGTAACCGTGAAGAGATGTCCTCCTCGGATGTCAGCGATGAAGACAGAGGACAGGAAAAAAAGTGTGCTTTTATAGGTAGCTTACACCAGAACATGCCACTGCATATCAATGCTATCATCAGCATCGTTGTGTAGCAGAGCAGACAGTGACAGATGGAAGACCCCATAGGGTGTGTTCTGAAGTTACTGTCGTGTTCATCCCTGTTATCAAATATGGGACACTAACAAACTGACAGTCTTAACAATTATCTAGGCTTCTGTAAGCAAAGCAACAGGAGAGGGAGAAGAGAGTTCCAGTCCTTATCAGCATGTAAGTAATCTAGTGAGATTTAGTGAGTGCTGCTGCTCTATTTATTTGAGAACCATAGTATTGTAAGGAATTCATTAATTCAATTACTCTCAAAATATGTAAACTTTTACAAATGTGATATCTGTAAAAATGTGAAATAATGTATAATGTGATATGTTGTAACAATTGTAAGTCGCCCTGGATAAGGGCGTCTGCTAAGAAATAAATAATAATAATAATAATAATGTAAACAGGGAAAGGCAGTTAACATGCCCCCAGTCTAAAGCTTTTCTGTAGATGGGAAAAGAGAGTCAGCAATTGTTAGAATTACATTAAAGTAACAAAACAAGCTTAAAAAATTGATCCATGTGAGGTTGAAATTTCAATTGTCCACCGCAAATTCACTTACAGAAGAGTTAAATAGTAAATATCTTTAAAGAGAAAACACCCTTAAGCATTTTAATTGTGCAAGGGTTTTTTTCCCCCCAAACTGATGCAATGAGTTCTCATTTGAATAGGGCAGTATGGTAAGCACATATATAACTAATTCCCAGTGTGGTATGGTGTTTGCTATACAAACAAACCAAATGAATCCACTCAGGGATATCATGAATGCTGAAACCCATTTTTATTCACAACCAGTTCTGCCCATCATTTCAAAGACACCACTTACAACAATGATACCACCAATCTGTTGCCATTTGAAAATGTTATGACTTCATAGCAGGAATTCAACTCCTAAGCCTTGCTGTCACTTAGAGGAGTTCCATTGTATTTTCATATCTACACTCGCAGTTCTTGAATGGGCTCTTGTTTAATTCTGTGCCTCCCTTAGGGAGCTTTATCACTGTGCTGATGTACAATAGTCAGATAGGCCTTAATTTAGCACCCGTATATCATCATTAACCTTTACAGATTCATTCAGACTCCCATCAGGGTGCCAGTACTTGCAATGATAGAGTGTACACCAGTGACTAGGAGTGATTAACGTAGTATATTAGCTGTAAAAACAGCTGCAAGTACTTGTCTCACCAACCGCCAGCTAGCAACAGACTGCCGTCATGTAAAATGCTATCTGTTTACATAGTGTATGTTATAACGGCATTCGGTTATTTACTTTCGCTCACCATGGCTTTACCTGAGCCTGGCAACTGCTCTCTGGCAAACAGATGTTTTTGCTCATGTGGCCGATCAAAATATGAACTGGCAGGAGTTCATGCTGTAAGTCATTCTGTACACAAAGGAAGGCAATAACGTCAGTATTTAAAAATGTAATGTGTTCAGCTGTAGAAGAACAGGGTGTGTGTATATATATATATATATATATATATATATATATATATATATATATATATATATATATATATATATATATATATATGTTTTAGCACTGACCTTGGCTTTTCTGTGACATTCCCCCATTTGAACTGCATCCCACTTATCGATCAGTAGAGCCTGAGATGGACAGACATGCTCCATGCTAATCTCCTCCTTTCACCCACCAAACCTAAACAGATTCATTATTTATTCAAAATGGCTTTTTTAAACAGTCTTAACAAAACATGTCTTAAAAAAGCCCTAAAAAGTGTTGTATAATTGTATAAGTGCAATAATGCACCTGAGCGTTGTGTCTGTACAACTTATATAAAGAAGATTTTCGGGATAGTTGTGCTATTTTGTTTATACAGTGTGGGATATCAGTCATTAAATGGGCTATTGGCTGCAGTTCTGCCACACAAGTAAATAAAACCATAAAGGAGCTGAAAGCAAATATGTGCAGTGCAATCACCCCTCTTACAAGTGACAATCATTGGGATGCTGCAACAACTTCAATAAGCGGGTTACAGACAGTTTCTGTGCTCATGGAGAAAACATACATAGTTGTACAAACATTGTTTACAATTACATGTACCATAAACTATAGGGATACTTTGGACGTCATTTAACATTGGACAAAACGTTTTTCTGTGGAAAAAGTTGTACTTTTCTAAAGATCAGCAGGGTCCCCATATTTCTGACTTTAAAGTTGTTTGTTTTTTTTTAAAACAATCAGAAAGTGTTTTCTGCTTTTTAATGTATTTATTTATTTATTTTATCCACTGGTTCAATGTTTTCATTTTTATGGAATGTGGAAGACAGAAACTCATGTCATGCAATTAATTTTTGTACACTAAAAGGTAGTCCACATATACCAGTAAACTTGACATTCTGATTATAATCCTTTTATTGTTCAGTAAAAAATAAAATAAACATTAAACATGACCTAAATCATTCAACTCAACAAAACTATGCACTTGGTTTCAATCTATTTACAAACTGTTCTCCTAATTCAGTAATGCTCAAACGATCATCAGTGTCAATCCCAATATAAAATCCGGAATATCTGTATAAACACACCTTGTGAACAAATGCTAAGTCTTCACAAACAGCTGTTCTCAGTGGTACAAATTAAATCAGCCTTCTGACAGTAGGGGATACTGAACCAGCTGAGAGTGTCCCTTACAAGGATGAGACAGATGGTGAAACTCAGCTTGCTCAGTGTTCCCTACTGTTGGAAAGCCAAATTACAGATCAGACTCCCTTTAGCCCATCACATATCCCACCCCTCAGAGTGGAGCCGAAGGAACACTCGGTAGAACCTGACCACCACCCCAATTCTCCTCCCTCCCGGGAAAAAAATGTATCATTTAGGTGCTGCTTACCCACTCAATGTTTAACCTGAAAAGCAAAGGGCTGGAGTGCCATGTACCACCACGTTATCCTGGCGTTCAAGTCCTTCATGGTATTTATCCACTTTAACGGGCCGTAATCTGTGATGAGCAAAAAGGGTCATCCCAGGAGATAATATTTCAAAGTTTCCATCGTCCATTTTACTACCAGAAATTCTTTTTCAGTTACTGAATAGTTATTTTTTCTAGACAGTAATTTCCTGATAATGTATAGGACGGGATGTTCTGTATCATGTCTCTCCTGGGTACTGCCCTCAGACCGACCTCTGATGCGTCAGTCTGGAGGATGAACTCGTGCCTGAAATCCAGGCTGATGAAGGCTGGGGATTGACTCAAGTACCTTTTAATAAATTTGAAAGCCCTTTGACACTGTAAAGTCCAATGCACCTCGATAAGGTTAGCAGCAAAGATCTGGAACAAAACAGCGATAATAACCAGCTAATCCCAATGGCGATCTCACTTGAGCATCCAATAAAGTCTGGACTTTGGAGGGGACCGGTTTCACACTTCATATTGGCCGTGAGCCCGGCCTTCCTCAATGACTGAAAGACAGCTGATAGTCTAATAATATGCTCTTTCCAGGTAGAGCTATAAATAACCACATCGTCAATATATGCAGATGTATATTCCCAATGTGGAGCCCCATGTAGATCACATGGCATAGTGTGAAATTGAAAGAGACTTTCGGGCGTGGAAAAGGCAGTCTTCTCGCAAGAGAAATAAACCGTGCTCGCAGAGAAATAAACCATGCTCGCCCCAGTCGGTCTAAGAGGTGTCCACCGAGGGCATGGGATATGCATTAAACTTGGAGACAATATTAACCTTGCAGAAGTCTACTCAGAAACAAATGGTTTTGTCCTGCTTGGCTACTGGCACAATCAGACTGCACCACTCACTCAGTGACGGCTCGATGACTCCAAGTTCCAGCATGCCCCTCACCTCCCCTCTGACAGCTTCCCTCCGATACGCTCACTCTCAAACTCTAACACATAGCGGAGTGATAATGGCATGTTCACTGAGACATGTTCTGCCTGGCACATTAGAAAACACATCACTAAACTTTCTTATTAACTCCTGAACCTCTCTTTTCCGATCAGGAGCTAATTGTTTCACCATCGGAATCTCAATTGTGCTGGGTGACATAATCGAGGTCCAAAGTCCTCCTCTGGCTCAGCCGGGGCTATAAACAAGACTTCCCGTTCTCTCCACGGTTTGAGGAGATTGCCATGGAAGATTTGGGTTTGTTTGCAGTGCTCAGGCACTTACCAATTTGTCAAATAACCTCAAAGGGTCCTTGCCATTTAGAAAGCAGTTTAGATTCCGAGGAGGTAAGTAGTAACAGCACTTTGTCTCCTGGTCAAAAGTTCTGAATTTGTGCATTTTTGTTATATGTTTGTTTGCTTCTTGCTTCTGTTGTGCCGATTTTACATTTTCATGTGCCACTCACCAACTAATTCAAAGTGGTCTCTGAATTGCAGTATGTATTGGATTTATTTTGTTGTTCTTCTCAACCTTCTCTGATTAGATCGAGGATGGCCCGTGGTTGCCGGCCATACAGAACCTCACACACTGCAAAGAGAAGATTGGGAAGTAACTTTACCCAATTCCTTTTTTCTTTATCTACAAATCGGCGCAGCATCTGCTTGAGGATCTGATTAAAACGTTCAACCAAACCATCAATCTGTGGGTGATAAACTGAGGTGTGAATCGAGTGAATTTGTAGTAATTCATAACACTGTTGAATACAGCCTGACATAAAATTGGTGCCCTGATCTGTTAAAATCTCCTTATAGTGGGGTGGATATGGGTAAGAATTGGGATTTTTATGGTACAAAACTTTTATGGTATGAAACTTGGTGTAAATGGACTTCTTAATATTAGAAACAATCTCAGTACCAGAGGCACCAAGGAAGTCTACAGGTTCGGATCAATTTTCAAGATGGCCACCAAACCACTTAATTACAAGTCCACTTAATTGCCAAACTTGAAATATTATCATTTTGCCTTCTTTTTAACTAAAATAACTTCTTTGGGAAAGACAGGGAATGAAAGACCAGATTGGGTAAATATTGAAATGAAGATGCAAATACCCTTTTCCCCAATTGATTACTTGGAACAGAAACAGTCTGAGCAAATGCATTCTAATCCTGTGATAGCGCATACTGTTTCAGTCTGGGCATAGACACATGTATTGTTCAAAGAGTCCATTGGAATGCATCAAGACTCATATATAGAAAAATCATAATAATAAAAATAGATAGGAGGTAAAAGTGTAAATTGGGGAAGTTGGCAAAAAAGCGGTCTACATTATATTAAAGACTTATACACAGAAGGACATTTTGACACATTTGAATTAATACAAAATAAGTACAACATTTTTAGGACTGACTTCTGGAGGTACCTGCAGCTATGTCACTGCCTAGGGAGTTTGTTAGGGAGCGGTGTGAAAATGCTACAGGCTTCATCAGTAGGTAAAGTTTTAAATCAGTGGATGCATAAGTCCCACCAAGCTTCTGGTATATATTAAGAATATCAACGACATACGTGCATTTATGTCATAATGTATGTGTGTGTGTATATCTATCTATCTATCTATCTCTCTCTCTATCTATATATATATATATATGTTACACTCATAGTCAGGATTCGGTCAATGACTTAAAAAAATAACAATTTTGCGATTTGAGCATTTACAAATTATCAAAGAATGAAATGAAAGGTTATTTCGGTCTTTGAGCAAATTATTTTCATCAAATTGCAAAATGGAAAATATCAAATAAGGAAAGAGCAAAACGCAAAAGAAGAGACAGCTTCTTCTGTCTTTGAGTAAAGCGATACAATCAAATTGCAAAATGTAAAATATCAAACTAGCAGAAGCACAAAAGAAGACCAGCTTCTTCGGTCTTTGGTCTGCTGGAGGATATCTGGAGGACCTTTACTGTCGAATTGAATTTCAATTGTCTGATAGTTTATTCCTAATTTGGACGAAGGACCCAAAGAAAACAAACTTTCACTTTGTACAGCAGCAGAAGCTGTTTCTGGGGCTATGCAAGGCTTCATTTTTGTCAAAGAAATAAGTGCTTCTGTGTGGGTAGGGGCACTCAGTGCAATTCTAAATGCAGTGATTAGTATGTTTCTAAATCAAAATTGTGATTTTTTTCAAATGAGTTCTGATTATGGTTTCTTTATATGCATCTAATTTGATTTAACTACTTTAATTTTACCTGACTGTTATTATATAAACAATCAAAACAGTGTTTTAAAATGAGACTCAGTAGCTCAGTTGTGCTCTCAATATGTTTTTTTTTTAAAAACGTTGTCATCTCAAATAAAAACCTTTAAGAAGGGTTTCTTGCTGTCAAAAAGCAGTCTGTTTTTATTCCACAGAAGCAGCACTATCTGGTGCTGATTGGGGTCTGCAAAACTTGTTTTCTAAAAAGTGGTAGTTCACCCCTTCCTATTTATGAGAATAATAAATGTTTAAGAAGCATACTTTTGTTTCTTGCTTTCTTTCACTAAAAAAACAGTGATTAGACAATCGTGGATTGACATTTGAATATGCAGTAGTCTTATAATATTAATAAAACCAAACATTTTTAATTGTGTTATTTTTTTTCCACTGAAACTGTATTTTTCATTTCTTTTTTTTAATTTAGAGTGACCAATTATTATTATTTTTTATTTTCCCCCAATTTGGAATGTCCAGTTATCTTTTTTTTCTCCTCACCGCAGTGTCCCCCTAAAGCCAGAATCGTTTTCACACCAAGCAATCCAGAGCAGAGGATGTAACGCCCCCCTCGGGGTCACCAGCAAAGTTCAGCCTCATCCTGGACGTGAACTGGTACTGTCCAAGCTGTGTGAGCAGCGCTTTAACTGGTTGAGCCACTCGGCAACCCCAAACTGTATTTTCTAAATAGCAAGGCGAGAACATTATGAACATTATTTCAAACTTGCTTGGAATTTATTGTTTGAGAACACCTCCTAAACTGCTTACCACAACCCCCCTGCAAATGAGGCCACGGTCTCAATTGGTTAACTTCCTGCATAAATAATAAATATATAAATAATTAATCAATGACATGTATCTTATGAATCTAAATGACTGATTTTATGTTCATTAAAAAAAAAATGCATTAAAAAGTTTATATTTCACATTTTTAACACCCCACACTAATCGCAGATCTTTAAAATCTGCTCAGGAACTGTGCATTTCCTCAATTTGATTATATCGCTTTACTCAAAGACCAAAGAAGCTGTCTCTTCTTTTGCGTTTCGCTCTTTGCTTTTTTGATATTTTCCATTTCGCAATTTGATCAGAATAATTTGCTGAGGTACTGGAATATCTTTTTGTTCTTTGAATTTGTAAATGCTCGAATCGCAAAATGATTTTTTCAGTCGTTGACCGAATCCTGACTATAATATATATATATATATATATATATATATATATAGTTGGCCTTTAAAATGTGTTTAGAAGTCTTGTTACCTCAAATCACATTTTCCAACAATGCACGCATCTTGCTAATAAAGCTGTTCTATTGTCTTATTGTCTTACCACTTTTAAAAGAGCAATGCAAGATATTAAACTAAAATATTGTATTTATAGAGTTGGCTTTGGCTGGATCAGATGGACCTGCCTGTCCCAAACCCATCATATTGCTTAGTCTTCCGTGTAATGGTGCTAATTTCTGAAATAAGAACGTGTACTGAATAGCTTTTCAGGAAGGAGAATCCGCGATATGATTGAATGCAATTGAATAGTGATTGATGCAATATAACATAGGATTTAATGACGATAATACATTTGGCCGGAGGCCCTGTCCAGGGTGTATGACTGTCACCCGCATTGCTGGCTGGCCAAGCGAATACACGGACGTTATCATGCAATCACGGTGCCGCAGATAGAGAGTGGCTATTGGCCGAGCCATAAGTGGTACAATAGATTAAAATGAATGAATAAACAACGCCCAAGAGCGCATTGCCAATATGAAGTGATAATGAAGGTAAGCAAGTGAACACAGGGCCCACCCCCTGGAGCACAACTGCACCAAAGGACGAGCCCAGCCTCTCCAGCTTGACCACGAAACCCCGCAGACTAAAATGAACCGTTCAGCACTCAGGTAAGTAAAAACCCCCTACTTAGAGAATCCATGACTGAGGGTATCCCGTCCTCTAGGCTCTAAAATGGTCGTCTCCCTGTTTTGGCCTATCCGCACGCCTATGTGTCCCTAGTGAGTGAGAGGCCAAAACAAAAAGAAGCAACATGAATGCAAGCCACACAGAGTTTTTATGCCGATGCTTGGAAATGATGTGTTGATCAGTGGGTGGATTCTCCTTCCAGAAATACAACCAAGTTTACAAATCTGAAATTGTCCCAATTAATAATCTTACTGGCCTGCAGCAATGGCATCATCTCATGAATGCACCAGTGCCAAAGAAAGAAGAAAGCTCTTAACAGTGTGCAAGATTATCATAAGGAGAATGTAAACTGGATTGATTTTTTCTTGCTAGTTTCTTCACATTATGGATTTTCATTCATATTTCTTCTTCTCCATGGGGAACAAAAAATATCTTACAATATGAATAGCATACTATATTATCCTTGTATATTGACTATATACTGGAAATTATACATTGTTTAGCGTTTTTGTTTTAGTCCATGTTTGTTTTAGTCCAGAATAAAAACACACTTTAGCGAAGACTGTGTGCAGGGTTTGAGTTATTATATCAAAAATCTTGATCTAAGTAGAGCATTTATCAAAGGCAGAAGGCGGGGGGGTCTTCGGGAGATAATGATAGCATGTAGATAAATAGGTGTCTTCATCTTCAGTGCTGTCAATTGCTTTCTTTTTCTAGAAACGGAATTGAGAAAGCTACTGTATAGAAGATTATATGCATTTTGCTTGGTACTGTGTCATTATGTTTGTCCAGCTGTGCAGCACCTTTGAATTCTGATAAAAAAGATATATATATATATATATATATATATATATATATATATATATATATATATATATATATATATTTTGTGAGCGGGTGGGTGCACACAGAGAAAACAGAGAGGAGTTTCCAAAACACAGCAAGTTTTTATTTCAGTATTCCACTAGGCTTGCTCTTATACTGCAATGTCAGCTGCGTTATCGAGCTGTGTCCATAACGAAAGTAAACAGTTCAAACAAGATTTCAAACAAAACAAATCCACCAAAACAAAAATGCTGATGTAAACCAACTGGACCTATAACCACGTCCAGTTGGTGAATAGGTAATTCCACCTGGGGTTTGGGTTTTCCTAGCTTGCTTGGCTTCTTTAGGAAACCCTTCTCCTACCCTTACTCTGCAGTCCAGTCTTTTATGGATCCCAGCAGCGGACAGGCCGTTCCTCATAGCCCCTGTAGAGAACAGGGAATTGCAGATGCAAAGGACCACAACGTTATCCGACACTGATTCCTGTTATTCTATTCCAGTCTTATGGTAGATAAACCCCAGAGGTTCTCAGGCAGGAAAACAAAACAAACAACCCACCAGACTGCCGGCACATGCTCCATTTTACCAGCCAGGCATTTGGCTGTTACAGGCTACAGGTGTGGGCCAATTAAGGCCAATGATAGTCTAACAATAGTCAAGCCATAATTGCCTACCTAACCACACCTGCAGCCTGTTGGCCCGTTAACTCCTTGACGTTATGGCAGGCATGTATGCTGCCCACAGGTCCATCTGATCATTACTGGCAACCTCTGTGGGCTCATACCAAGCCTGCCATGAACGACTCCTGGTGGTAAACTTGTGAGCTGGCTATATATATATATGTAGTACTCTTAGAAAACGACAGCATATTTCTGGAATTGAGGAACTGAGTATGACATATCAAATGACTTTTTATATATAAAATGCATGTATTCAGGCTTCAGCTCTATTTATTTTTTAATTAAATTGCAGACCAGGTTGACATCCCGGGTAAACAAAAAAGGAGAGAATTTTGTACTTGAACATTATAGTTAGTTTGCCATTGTTTTATTAATATACTGTATCTTTCTATTGCCAGCAGCATTTTATTTAGTTAAAATTCTTAACATTGCAGCATGGCAACTATGGGGCAGATTATTTCCTCTGGGTTGTGTGGGCCTTTACCAGATAATTTATTTATATGGAAGCATATATATTTGTATTCTTCATGTTCATACACCTTTCATGGCATAACATGTTCCTATATGAAGCTTTCATAAACCGACCTCTCCGCAATGTTCATACCAAGAACAGAAGAAGCAACTTTTTTTTAAAAAACAATAAAAATACTGGAACACTTGCTGACATAAATCTCACAAACTCGTGTTTGAGTTCAGTGGGAGAAACAAGGTGTGTGTATGTGTTTCTATGTGTGTCTGGTTGTACTGATTGGGGGCCTGTGGCAAAGTGGTTTGCAGTGCGCAAGTGTAGAGGTGATGTGGTGATCAAGTAATGACAAACAAGTGATTTCAATGTCCAAGCAATGTTTTATTTGGAGTGGAGGTTTTGTAATTCCAGGTCTTTTGTGACCGCAAATAATAATCCCAGGCAATACACAGCAATGTGCATTGTACTGTTTAACTACGGGTCCCAAAATAATAAACATAGTTATTAAACACACACAAGACACGCACACGATCACAAGTCCACAATGAGTGCTAATGTGCAAGTGATGAATATACAATGAATCTGTTAACAATGGTGCAGTGTTGTCCGGGTTTTTTGCTGGCCTTAAGCGACAGCTCTGAGTCGTGTTAGCCGTCTAATAAATAACTTATATTTCACTCATCCTTTAGGGTTCTCTTAACATAAACAAAGGAACAGATCACCTAGCCACGTCCCCTATTTGTACCTTCAGTAACGCCACCTTGGTTAGCGAGTGCAATCGTTTCTCCTCCAATCCGCAGTGTCACATCGCTTTCCCTCTGGAGCGATGACTTAATGTACTGCAGCTGTGCCCCCTTTTTAGATGGCCGACTTCCACCTAACCCTGGGAATTAATTGTCAGGCCATCCAGTCCAGGGCACTCTGTTTCCTTTATACTGCAGCCTCACAGGTCGGGAGGGAGATTTATCACCAAGAATCATTCTGTCTCTATCACAGGGCCTCAGAAAAATAAAATTATGTATTTGATTGCTTTGCGTCGACCTTATCAGCGGTGAGAAAGTTGGTGTCCTGATATCAGATGAAGGCAGTCGGTGCAGACAGAAACTAAGCAAGAGAAAAATTGAGAAACAGCAGACAGCTACTCGAATAAAACCTGCCTTTTCTTATGGAGGTTAGGGAGTTGGGTCTGAGCTTGCTCCATTATAACATGGCCTGCTAAAATAAATATATGACTTGGAAAACATATTTATGTTGTGTCATAAACATAAATATTATCAACAAGATGATAGACAACAAAATTGGATGGTTGAAAATGGAATGTAATCTGTTTTAGTTTTTCTTTAGCAATTAGTCATGTGAGGCAAAAAATATTGTTATACTTACCATCGGATATTGAAATTATATACAAAGTTAGATCATAAAATATAAAGATAAGCTTTTTTAAAATTGGTTTTATTGATGATGATAATAATAATAATAATAATAATAATAATAATAATAATAATAATAATAATAATAATAATAACACAGTTATGTATCTTCTTTAAGCATAGATTTTAAGCCATAATTTGATTTAGTATTAACACAATTTTGTAAGCCTATTGACCAAACCAAAAGTTTTTTAACTGTGGGGTATTGTGGGAAATTCTGGGTATGTCAGTAAAGTCATTAGTTACCTTCAGGGGTGAAATGCTGCCGGTACTCACTGGTACTTCGTACCGGGACTCCATCCAAGTCAGATGCATTCCATCCACTCACACAGTCTACTAGTGCAACATTTCTCAAATGCGCTTTTATCATTCAGCACAGTTCATGCTGTTTGCATTCTGTTTTCTGTGTCTGTTAGCTGCTAGTGGCCACCATTAACATCAGTATAATCACTGCATGTTGATTGGCCGAGCTTTCATTCTGATCAGATTTCATTTTGGCATGCGTCACAAATCTCTGCCCATTTCGCTTTGTGTCAGTGCTCATTAGTTGATCACCAACTTTAGCAGTATGACAGGAAAATAGCAGCATGGAGTAATTATATTTTCTTAAGTGCAGAGAAACTATCTGAATATTCGAACAACCACTGCACGAAAATCCATGTCAGTGTCCGACATAAATGACATAGTTAATTATTTTTAAAATTTGTCATCCTAGCGCGTTTTGCCTTGCTCAGATTTTGTTGCCAGAATTTACGTTAATGTTTCTAAAATGGCAAGTGATGTGTGGACAGTAGGGATTAAAATTAAAAAAAACAGGATCAAGAAAGTGCAGCTTCCGATTTGGCGAGTCAGGGAAACAGATGGAGGTGTGCTTCACACTTTCCAAACACTGGCCCAACTTGCAAGGTAAATGTTAAGTATAGTGATCAAAGTTTTGTTTTGTTGTGATCCTAGTATTTTCTGTTATGAAGAATGTAATTAGGGTTGCCAACAGGTCCCATCATTCTGGCACATTTTAAGACAGTTCAAGTTTTTCTTTTTTTTAACTCACCTCTCTAAACAGAAAATTAATTGATTTTATTGAACATGTAAAGTGAGTGCGAATTGTGTGAACTGTCACTAAAGTAATTTAATTGTTTTTCTTACAAGTTTTTTATAACATCATCCCTTTTTTAGGATATCTTACAGTACACGACTGTGTGATACATGCGGAGGGTACAAAGCTTTAAGTATTTTCCGTTTCTTTGTTTATGGTGAATTTTAGCAGCTATTTTGTGTTCAGAAATGTTTCGTGTACCAATATGTATACATTTTAAAAGTATTCATTGTCACTCAAATTGTCTAATTTATTTTAATGTTTACACCCAGCTGCATATATGAGTGCCTGCACTTTTATGTTGAGAATTTCACTGCTGGTTACCTTACTGCATGTATAACAATAGAGGTCGGATACCACAGTAGTGTCCCTTGAATTTTTTTTAAGGGTTACTGCTATCTTAAAATCCCTTGGGCACAAAATGACTGATTGATTTTGATGGATTGCAGAGCATTAGACTTGAACATTTCAGAATCTATATTGTATAATCCTAGTGGTTTATTGATTTAAATGTTTTGCAGTCATTTAAGCATGTCTCTTTGGGGTGACTTGAATGCTTCCATTCTACTTAGTCCATACAAATTAGCTGAAGTAAATACAAACCCATAATTAAAGTATTTGATTCCCCCACCTGGGAATCATATGAATGAAAAAACCTGAATTAAAGGGAAGTGAAATATTCCGGTTTTAAAGACCTCGACCAACCATACAACTTGTGACAAAGTTCAATGTGCCTTTATTAATTTAGTTTCTATGCTGTTGGTCGGTAGTTTATTTTATTGGTACAATATTATCACTGACCATTGTAAACATGAATTTCAAATGCTCATGTCACAAGTGACTAGTGTGTGGGGTGTTTTGTTTTTCTTTTGCACTTTATTGATAATTGTTCTTTTTGTCACATTATTAACTTTGTATATTTTTCACAGTGTTTGCTTTGGGATTATTATTGTTTATGTATGGGTATTTTCTTTATTGTTTGCAGTGTTTAGCCACTTGTTGTGGCGATTTGACTTTGTATTGTTTAATTGTGTTTGTTTTAAGTGTAATTTTCTTTTATGCACGGAGAAGGAATTGTGATTAGTCCGCATTGCTACAAGAACCCACAATCAGGCACTGGTGCCTTCAATCGAGACGACATTACAATTATTGACAGTCCTATAAAAGGGGAACCAAAACTCACCATGGTTGCTGGTGGTGCCAAAAGACTGGATGGACAGGAAATTGGCCATTTTGAGGAGCAGGAGCAGGAGCAGGAGCAGAGGCAGGAGCAGGAGCAGGAGCAGGAGCAGGAGCAGGAGCAGGGAGACAACACACACACACACACACACACATTTCTCCAGTGAAAACCCAACTGTATAAATGGGTAATTGTAAAAATAATGTGTAAAAAATAATCTAATTCTATGTAAAAATAATGTGGTATCTTGTAACAATTGTAAGTCATCCTGGATAAGGGCGTCTGCTAATAAATAAATAATAATAATAAATAATAATAATAATAATAATAATAATAACAGTATAATGCTGAATGTTGAGAATATTGAATGTGGAGTATTGTTGGACTGCATCTAAAAGTGTGGCCTGTGACCTCCCCCTGTGACCTCCAAGTACACAGGGGGTCCAAGAGATGCAGGTACTGCCACTTGTGAGGAACGTGCCAATATTAATGACCTATGTGTTTTGGCTCTGTTTCAAAGGCACCCACACTGTTGACATCGCTGCTACAGAGGAGTGGAATGCACGACCCACAAGATCGAATACCAGCAGCACAACACACACCCAAACTGCGAGGCCCTACTCTATGTTAAGTACCAGCGGCCGTGTCAGAAGGCAATTCGTAGAGTAGGGGGGCTGAAAACGGGGCGTGTTTGGAACAAGATAGTGCTGCTTGGATTGGGAGTAAGTGCTGTTCATATCCTCTTTTCCATAGGAACTACAGCACGATGGGGGTGCGAAGGCAGCAGAAGATATTGTTGTGTTGGTGACTGTTTACACCAAGGCCTGGAGGAAATCAAGCAGGTCGTGGCCATTATGTTAACTACTGCCTCCATATCAGCGATAGAAGCATACATTCAGAAGGACTGAGCATACAGCGAACTGGGGTTGAGGTCACCTCAAAGTCCACAATTACCTGTAGGGGAGAACAAAAGAGTATTCATAAATTGTTATACTTACCAGTGTTAACAATAACCCCTGACACTCACACCAGGCATTAATATTCATAAGGTCAGATAGAAATCCATCAAGGTCACATAGCATTTTGGAACCTTTATCTTAGGGTGTGTTGGTGGAGAATATACATGTACAATGAACTTGTACTCTAAATGTTACAGCCACAATTTCACATTTCAAATACAAAATTGTACTGCTTGTCATGAATTGATTCCCAGTACTGTGCATCATCCTCACAATGTTGTTGTTGTTATTATTATTATTATTATTTTAAATGCATGTGTTACACATATATTTTAAGCCCCTAATACATGTATTTTAATATAACACAGCCCCACTTTATGAACCTTTTTTTCTATTATTGGTATCCACAGAAACTACAGCAACCACTGATTGCTGTATTTTGTCAATGTCACTTGAAAAATGAATGTATACAAAAGATTTGCTCCATTGTTTTACAGCTAACGTGTATGAAAATGTCTGTTTTCTATGTTTCATCATTGTTTGTTTTTGTATAGCAACACAACCTCAGTGAATGAAATCAGTTTCCACAAACAATTTCCCATGTTCACTGTTAAGATTATAAGCATATGGCACAGATTAAAAGTTCAATTTTAAGTAATTTAAACTGGACTTTAAAAAAAGATAGAATACTTAAGGCAAACATGTTTTTTTTTTTTTTTTAATACAGGTAGACTATGTTCTTGCAGGGTCTGAAACACCTTCATTAAATGTTGTATTACTTGTTTGCTATTGTTTAATGAGGCAAATGTAAGTAATTAGGGCATGGGCATAACCTGGTCTCCATTTAAATAGAAAGCACCTTTCCTTACAATTTTGATTCAGACAATTATGTCTGATAAGGAAAGATGCGATTTAGATTCAATTAGCCAAACATTTGCCTTATTATTGGAATTCCGGTTTCATATTGTGATAAATAAGTTTCAAAGCTATAATTCCGGATTGCCATAAAATATTGCATGTAACTTTTTTTTGCAGAAAAACAGGAGTTAATCTATATTAATGATACCCTAAACTGAGGCCAGTTTCAATACTATACTCCTGACACACCCAAGCATGGCAAATTTAATCTCATTAGTCTTTTGTTCACATTTACCAAATTCACTTACTTTGCTCTGAGAGGTCAAAAAGTGACAAATTAAATGCAAGTTACTTTGAATGGAGGTTAATTTTGCAATGTGAACATCTGTTTTATGACAAAGGGAGGCTTTAGGAAACCAGAACATATTGTAGTTAGTTCATTTAAAGACTAGGATGTAAGTTAGTTTTAATCACAACAGCTTGTGTGGGGTCAAAGGTGAGAATCTTAATATTACAAACCAATCAAGTATAATACATAACTCTTAGGTCAAGAACTCCCATCAGTGGCATCTCCACAAATGGTGTGAGAAATGGTTACCTTCTTGTCTTCCTGGCTTGAAAGCACAAATTTGCCCTTGTTCAAACCAGGAGTAATTTTGCATAAATAGTAGTGATGAGCGATTATCACTTTTACAAGTCGATTCGATTATCGATTCGATATTTGAAAATAATTCCGATTACTATTATCGATTATTCTAAACATCATTTTTTGGGAGGGGGGGTCAAAAAAAGGTTCCTGACTAAATGTTTTTTTTTGTATTTCTAATTAAAAACTACAACAAAACTTCAATAACTTTTTCAACAGCACACTCAAACCTACAAAACATACAGTATGCATATAATATATACAATATATATATATATATATATATATATATATATATATATATATATATATATTGTAGTTCATGAGTACAATCTTTTTTTTAAATGTATTTACAGTATTGATTCATATAATATGTTAATACATCGTGTGTAGAATGTCCCTTATTATAACAGAAATAATGTCATACATGTAAGTAGTCAGTGCCCCAGTCTTCACACGACGACAATTGGAGACACCCTAAAATTAATGTAAATAAGCTTTCCTTTCAGCATAGCACATACTATATTCACATACGATAAATCATACATATTTTTTCTTTTGAAATACAAGTGTCAAATTACATTGTTTGTAAAGTCAATTGCAATGGCTTTTAAATGGTTTCTCTCACCTCACGTAACACCCCCAGATATCAGGAAAGAACATAAACCAACTCATTCTGAGCGTTTCAGAGTTCTAGTAGAAAGGCCTAACTAATGGATGTGAATTACTCTAAAAGCAGACTAAAACAACAATCAGAACAATCCACAAAGTCTTAGGTAGGCAAGTATAAATACTTTAGAGTTGGAATACAGTATTGAGTCCCTAAATTTGTTAAATGCCTATCACTAGAAGCCATACATCTCAATTTCATGCCCTCAAAAGCAGTAAATTATCTTAAAATAGCCACCTTGTAGCACATTAAGAGGATTATGATGAATGGACTCTTTAAAAATCAGTCCTGCTGATGGCGACTTTGCAAACAGTACAGACAGCTTGTTTCAGAGCTAGTTATTGGAACATGCCAATACATGTGCATTAGTACTGCCCTGTAGTATTGAAGTGATGAAGCAAATGTTGATTTCTTTAGCATGTGTTGGATCTGTTGGATTTTATCATGAAATCCATATGACCACATTTTGAGGTTTCAGCATTAGTTGGTTTCAAGTGCACACTGCCCTTCAAAGTCAGTTTTATTATTTAATAAGAAATTATTATTTGTCAGTCACAGGTCAATCTGCTGTAAAATTAATCAACATTTTCTGTATTCTTGATGTCTGCAACATACAGTATGGTAGGGTCTACAGAAACTTTTTTTTTTTTTAATTCAGTGGTTTTAGAAAACTTTATTCAAATATAACTTTATATTAACAGGATTATTAAATACTAAAAGGGTAAACAATGAATGTGTACATGCAATGATATTAATAATTTTTATTTGCTAATTAAAATACTGCACACTAGCTTGATAGGCACTGAAGCATAATGTTGCTCCATGACAACAGGTTTGGCAATGGAACTAAAATTAGCAATGCTGTGCAAGAAAGCACAAATGAGAATTTTAAGAAATATCTGTTATGACTTGAAACGCTCTGTAAATCTTGTGGGGTGTCAATCGACAAGTGTATCCTTGCTTTTCAACCTACCTCAGGTGTTTTACACCTACTCCTCAACATGTTTGGCATTCTTTTACAATTCACTTCAATAATATATATATATATATATATATATATATATATATATATATATATATATATATAGTAACTTACTTCAATAGGATCATTATAGCTAGCCTGCTATATTATATTAAACCAAAACAATAAAAAAATAATAACAATCTCGTTCTCTCTTTCCTTTTTCAATGAATGTAATTTAATTAATAGAGAATAAAAACATACTAAGATGACAGCTACCTGCCTAAGTTTAATCGTTTTTGTAATCTAGCAGCGGCTTCTGTTGCATACACATCGCTGATAATTGTGCAGACCGTGGAAACCAATGCTCGTGCTGGGGTGCGTTCTTAATCAATGTGGTCCTTCTGGACGTCCTCTGAATGCCTTTTATTTATTTATTTATTTTTTAATTTTTTTATTTATGTATTTATTTTTAAATCATTTAAATGCAAAACCATAATAAAACATGAAAGGCTTTTAATTAATTTTTCTGCACGCACTACGACTTTGTATGTGATGTAGAATATATGATTGTAAACATCTAACACTAGTACATACAATACTCTTTCAAATAAACGTGTTATGATTTTGAATGTGCGCTTCGTAAGGCGGTATTAATGTCATTGCTTGTGCCCCGGCACCACTTTCTTTACAAATTAGGCACTTTTTTAGTCCCATGTTTCTCAATTCCTGTGAAATCTTTTGGTAAACTTTATCGTTTCAGACAGTACGACCTTGTGATCCATTCTCAAAACAAATCCACACCACTACTCTGTGCGCCTGTGTCACTGAATTTGACATCATGTTTCACAGTGCAGCTTGTATTTTGAACAGTAGTGTGAACACACCCGAGCCGCGCTGGGTGGGCTCGGTTTGGTTCCAGCTCTGCTCGGCTCGGTTCGGCTAGGGTGTGCAAGTGTGAAAAGACTGTAACTGACAGCTGACCCACCTTTAAAGGCCACATCTGGCTAGTGTTAGTGTCAAGCTGTCTGCTAGACCCCAAGACCTAATTATCCACTGCAGCCTTAGGGATATTACTCATCTACCACAGTGATTTTATACTTTCAGTGTGTTTAAGTGTGTATCATAAAGGCTAAATGCATGGTATACTGTGTTTCATTGCTCAATGGCACATCCTTTTCCCAAGGCTTATCAGTGAACTGGTGAAGTGACTTTTGCACAAACTCATTACCTGCTAGATAACCATACATGCCAACAGTCCCTATATGGTTGGGACAGTCCCGATTTAAAAGTCCTGATATTTACTCATAGAAAAAACATCATTTATTCTGCACAGTAGAGTTAGTGAAAACCACAGGCTGTGCTCTTTGTGTGGCTGACACATCTGCTGAGCACTAACTTATACAAAGGTAAGAATGCTTCATTATGTCTGTTTTTACTGTTACGATGGTCGTGTCATGTTGAGTTGGGGGGGCTACGTCTATTATATGATAATGAGTGTTTTTGCTATGACTCCTCCCATGTGTATGATGCTTATGACCCCCCCCGGAGATGAGCGTCCTGCTGAACAGTTTCCAAATGTTGGCAAGTATCAATAACTGCCCTAAATGAAAGACAAGGAAAATTATCTAGAAGATTATGACTGCTGCGGAAGTAGTGCTATTATTTTTCAAATGTATTTGTAGGTTATATTTGGGACTAGATCAACTTAAGCTGATTGAAATTGATTTTAAGCTAATTAAACATGATGTACAATTTACATTAGAATATTATTCAACAAAATAATTAAAATGATCAAAGAATTTGTACTGGAAACAAATTCAATGAAAAGATTACAATAAACTAATTATGCATGTCAGGATTTTTTTCTCCTTAGAAACCAACATATCACAGCATGATACATTTCTCCACTCGACAGTGGCATACATTACTTAGCAGACAAGAAGCATAACCAATAGATGTCAATATTTCAGAAAAAGGTGAACAACAGCGAATCAGCTACATTATTTGATGTATCA
This sequence comes from Acipenser ruthenus, assembly GCF_902713425.1. Lineage (NCBI taxonomy): Eukaryota > Metazoa > Chordata > Actinopteri > Acipenseriformes > Acipenseridae > Acipenser > Acipenser ruthenus. Next base: position 49,551,384 of record NC_081196.1, read on the forward strand.
TTCCACTCAGTCTTCCTGCTTAAACTGAAGAAAGAACAGCAATATATCAGAAATTCCAATGAAGCGTGTTCTTCATCTCCATGCGCTCTCACAAAAGTAGACAATCTTTGCTTCGACAAAGTAATTATTGATTTTAATCGAATTTTTTCAGTAGAAGTACTGTATGTCATTGCACATCAAGCGCAACTGAACACAACCTCAGAGGTTTTCTACAGTAACACATTTTAATTAGATATACTTCTAACTATGTTAAATATATATGATTCTTGTAATGTTCTCTGGCCTGTTTTTGACATTTATATCTGAACATATGTTAAAAAAGGTGTCTAAAACAGCAGTTAATGAGTTTGTGAATAGTAAAGAGTTTGTATTACATATTAAAGTCTAACAACAAATGATAATAATTGGTGTCATTTAAAAAGATACATATTTTATAATAGCTGTAATAAGCCAGTGATAATAACAGACTATCAGACCATCTACTTGGGAGTTCTCTCATACTTTTTATACACATTAATGTTTATTGGCATACACTTAAAAATACAGTTACCGTTTACTATTATTTACACACACATACACACTTTTACTACATGTACAAAAAGTTATTTTGAGAATATACTTTTGTTGTGTGGTAATTATGTTGTATGTATTTAATAATGTAACAAATGTGTGAGTACCATGTATTACATGTATCTGTATTTTGAAGTATATTCATTTTCTTATGTATTCCAAAAAGCAATGCAGGTTTTTTTTTATTCTTTTTTTTTCTTTGCTGAACCCGCTTCCTGCTTAGGGCAACCTTAATAAAAAACGAAATGAAATCTTAATCGGATGTGTTAATTTGTACAGAATTAAATTGTATTATAAAGAAGAAAAAAATAACCTCAATCATTTGAACTGATGCAAATACAGCAGGTATCGTATAGTGAACTTAAAATTATACTTTTTCTAAAAACAAAAAAATATCAAATCCCTATTTGTGAATCATAGAAAGGGTGACTAACAACAATTAGATTAGACTGTGACAGGGAGGATCGTCGCTGGTTCTTGCGTGGATGTGTGCAGCTGGGGATGCATAACAGGAGATGCGTAGCTAGGCAACTAATTTTGCCTGGTGCTGAGAGAATCGGGGGGTTCAGTTTCGCTGGGGGGCATTCTTCGTGAGGCTGCGCGCAGTTCAAGAGTTCCTGTGCCACAGCTCGGGGCGACTGCACCGCCATGTTACACAGACAGGCGCTTTGTTTACATCGAGGATGAGAGTGTCCGCTCTGTAGGATAACTACTACGGAAGCCTTCAACTGCAAGACGATGCCTGTGAATGCTCTGCCCAGCCAGGACTGTCGTAAAGACCCGGAGTCGCTAGGAGGCTGGGACTTCGGGAGCAACAGCAGTAGGTTAGTTTAGGGGATGTTGTTACCAACCAGTATTGAGAGGATAACGCAGTGTAGTAGGTTCCTGGAGTGAGACATCTCTTTTGATGAGGCTAGTACTCACCTTGTGTGGCAAACTTTTATTTTTAGCTTTGTTTTCTTTTCTTTTCTTTATTAATCTTACACTAGGGCTACCATGGCAGGGCTACCAGTGCTCTGACTCAATCGTATTCAGTGATGACCCACGCACTTAACACTTACCTGTTACATAGAGAGACAGATAGATTTTTGTGATTAACTATGTACCCACTGTAGACAATAATATGCATTTCAGTTACAGTATGTCTCTTGTGAAACACTGAGGGCACTGATTCCCGCTGGATACCTGATGCAGTACTTTGCAGTGAAAAGGTTGAAAATTCCCGCTGTGAGGTTAAGACCTTTAACTCTGAATACCAAGATCACACTTTAAATGATTGAGTGTACCTAAGTTGTGTCTTCAGTTCAGTCAGGGAACTCATGTGATAGATAAAAATATATTACAGATTAGACATGATAACACATTTATGAATATTATACGTTCTTGGATAACACATTTATTATTATTTATTATTTGTTTATTTAGCAGACACCTTTATCCAAGGCGACTTACAGAGACTAGGGTGTGTGAACTATGCATCAGCTGCAGATTCACTTACAACTACGTCTCACCCGAAAGACAGAGCACAAGGAGGTTAAGTGACTTGCTCAGGGTCACACAGTGTGTTAGTGGCTAAGGTGGGATTTGAACTGGGGACCTCCTGGTTACAAGCCCCTTTTCTTTAACCACTGGACCACATAGCCTCCTATAACAGCCTAAACAAAATGAACACACTTACATATCTATGTTTAACATATAATACATCTTTGGCCTCGCCTCGGGGAACCCCTGCCAATAAATGTTTCCGCTGTTAAGTGGAGAGGCTGACTGTAGGAAAGCCATGGGCAGGAGGCCGGATAGCTGCCCTCCCCCTTAGACAAAGCCAAAAAACAGGTGGAGGCTGGGGAGGAGGAGGCAAACTGTAACTCTCAGCAGGGAGGTAATGGATCAGGTAAGATTGAAATCCCTTCTCTGACGATCATTGGACAAGTAATTACATTGTTAGCGATAAGGTACTGCTATTTCAATTGACAATTGCCTGGTTATTGACACTTAATAAGCTTGATTTGATTGACTGATTAAAAGTGAGTTCCCTGCCTGAACCACTGCTTTGCTTCATTAATTTGTCCTGCATTTTACTAAATAATTGTTTTATAGCACTGTCTATCAGCCCCAGGGCACAATATTTTTAACAGTCTGTGCGTTCTTTCAGAATCCTTGAATTCTTGTCCAAAAAAATTGAAATCATATCTGCTGTGCACATTTTTACCTGTTAGGTATCCAGTTGAAAAACAGTAAATATGTATTCTAATTGCCAACTCTCTCTGGTCACCAGATAAAAGTTGCTGAATGGTTTGGAATGAGTATGTGCAGAAAATATCACCTGTAAGTAAGGTTCATTTTTATGTCATTCATTGTGCTGTTTCATAAACAGGTTTAATAGTAAATGCAACATAATATGGTCAAAATCTACTACTACCTTCAACATTTGAAAATGTAATAGTTTCCATAATCATTGTAAAGCCTTTTTTCAAACTTTTAATTGTTTACCCAGAGACGTTTGACCAAGCTGGTTTTCAGAAGAGGAAGTAAAACATGTTTGTTGTGTGATAACATGCCTGCATAGATAATCTTAGGAATTGCATTCTGGATTTAGAGTAAATAACATATCAGTCATATTGATAAAAAGAATAAATACTACATTTTTTAGGTTGAAAAATAATTTTAAATACTTTGCCATACAAATGCTGATGTAACTGGCATCGCTGCATGCCAATCACACCTTTGTATTTTGGGCTGTTCCCTTTCTTCCCGGGGGCAACTGTTCTCTTTGTCACACAGAAATTATCCTAAATGTCATGTTGTTTCAAACCATCACTCATGAGATTGCAATCAGAGAAACAAGGTGACTTTAATAAATAAGGGAAGGCGATTGAAAATAACCTAAAAAAGAAATGAGATGTAAGCTTAAAAAAGGGCCGACCCTTTGCGAACTAGGCAGATCACAAGTTATTTATCAGCAGTCTCTTAGCACCTCTCATTTCAGAATGGTCACAATTTGAATAACCTTGGTTTCAAGAATCAATATCCTGATTTTAGAACAGCAGTAAATGTCTCTGTGTGGCGTTAAAGGGTTTAGGTGATTGTGCTAATCCATTAGCATCATGTTTATTTGCATTTACACAGGAACTTGGGCTTTACGAGCACTTTAGTAAAACCTTCAAGGAAGTGACATTGTAAGGATAGCCTGTCTCGGATAAAAACAGTGGTTTTAAATGGAACATAAAACTGCAGTTTGAATGACATTATTACATCATTCTAATGGTAGTCTTGTTTTACAATAAAATGGCATTTTAAGTAAACTAGTTTGCCTATTTATTTATTTGTTGACATCCATACCAAATGTTACCCCATTCCTAGTCTTCAGTGGTCCAAGAGGTTAAATAGAAAAATACACCAAAACAGGGGCGCCTAACTTTGTTTAAAAGTGGGGGTGGGGGCAAAGGAATAGAAGAGCTGCCGAGCGAAGCTAAGCGACATTTTGTTTTGCTAAGAAGCTCTGGTAAACTTCATTTTTACTGTTCAATCTTTTTCAAGTTACTGGTTTTGTAATAGTAAACTCACAAAGTTTGACAGGTGTTTCAGCATAAAATGTAGAATATTTAATAACTGAGCATTTAAGTACAAACACAAGTAGCACCAAATGAAGGAACCAGTTCCAGTGGCATAGCTACACAATGTACCTATAATTCCAACATGCAGCTTATTAATGGGAGTGCTAAACAAACACAAACAATAACATGTACAAAATGTTATAATATGACTTGTTTATTGATAGATACAGTATATTGACATATGTATGTTTACAGTTAAAATATTCCTTGCTCGGCTATGTTTTTCACGTTTTGTCATCAGACATTGCTGAGCTCAGTTACCACAGCGAAACCAGCTGCTACGAGACTTTCAGAAAAGTAAACGCTTGCTATAACAGGGCAATACTTGGTGCTGATAGGTTGAAACAATAAGCACCTGCTCTCACATGGTGTCTATGCTAATTGGTTGAAACAACCGATTCATGACAATATTACAGGCAGTGCAGATCAACCATACATTGCTCATACATTAACAAGAGTACAGTTGTGTTCAGCCGCATCACCAGCACTCACACTTACTGCATAAACAAAATAAATAAATAAACATTAATGCGCCAAGTATGGGAAATTTACGTACACCAGACCAATGGGGTCGATGATATACTGAATAAGAGATTTTAATACATCATGAGCTACATCGGTAAATATTCGCCCTTTTTATCAGCATTTATTTCTACATTTTTTAGTCATTCAGGGACATGATATACCTAAATGTTTATTGTCAAACGAATGTGAGTTAGTAAGTACACACGTTTTGATATTAAAGCTAAATATTAGTATCAGCAAAGAACAACTAAGTTACAAGTATTGAATGAAAAAATAATTTGTGATTTTGAAATGCCACTTTTGATATATTTACTCTGCTTAAAAAAAAAAAAAAAAAAAGATTTTGGTGGGAATTAGGAACATTAACCTAATTTTGAATTCTAAAACCCAACCAAATAACATTTTTTAATAACAGTCTGATACTCTTTCTTCCTTCAGATATTTTTGCAAGTAATAAATAAAAAATGTATGTCTATATTTAAGTATTGATATTTCGTGCAGTCGTCTCTCCTGACCGCCTGCCGAGGTCACATTTACTTAACAACGTTTTTTCTTGCTGTTTGCTAACATTAGCTACGGTGCAGACCGTGGGTCAAACCAATATGTTTATGTAGGGAAAATGTATTGTGATTGTTTATAAATGTGGCCCATCCTCTGAATACTTTTCCATTTTTAGATTTTATTTTAAATCTTATAAAGACAAACCAATGTCAAATACAACAAGTTATAATACATACGTAAAAAAAAGTGGAGGGGCGAAATACTGTATATAGTTTGACCCCCATATTCAAAGTGTGTGGGGGGGGGGGGCACGTGCCCCTTCTACCCCATGGGTAGGCGCCTATGCACCAGAATAAGGAACCAAAAGTTACACAGTCATTAATAAAAGTCAGTTTTCAATGAAATTACTTAGTTATTAATGACTTGCAGTGTATGCAGGAGCAAAGGGAAATCTCTGGTAGAAATGCTTGTTGATGAAATCTTATTATCATAGGGCATAAAATGGCCAAAGACAATGTCACAGCCTGTCCACTTGAGACTTTACTTATTTTAACATGGATTTTTAAAAGCGTTATTTTGCAGTATGTAATATGCTAACCAACTTTTCTGTAAGGCATACAGATGTAGAGAGAGTACACCCAGGGACTTTAATTATCACCTTGTCAAATTCAAATGATTATCTTGTGAGCTCATTTCCATTAAAAACTTCCACTGCCGAATGATGATTTAACATATGCCTGCTTCTTCTTATCTTATTTGTATCTATCTGGAGACTCTGATCTGTTCAAGCTGTGGCAGCTCTAGTCAGTTTGTGATGTTTGCTTTAGCTGTTCCTGTCAGAGGACGAGCAACAAACACCCCATTTTGGCAAGAAATGGACTGGTAAAATACACTGGAGATCTGGTATAGCCTACTCTTGGCTCTCATAAATCAGGCCTAGAATCTTCAAGTATTTGGGAAATAGGATCAACAGCAGGAACAGAAATCAAAGGGCTGTGGAAGGGGATTTAGTGGCGTAGATCCTTGAGACAGTCAGTCCAAGAGGGTAAATCATTTCAAGTTAAATAGGCCTGGCCTGACTCCAAAGTTAAGATACGATAAACGTAAACTATAGAAAATACTTGGAATTCCTTTGGTCAATTGTGGCAAAGTGGGTGGTGAGGGGTAGCTGTGTAGCAGTGATGCGGTGCAGGAGTAATGAGCAGACAACGGTAGTCCAGTGGAAAAATAGGCTTTATTTGCCAGCACTGGTCTAGTGCTCAAAATAATAAGCCCGGCAATACACAACGATGTGTAAAGCTCGGGCTGACAAAACACAGGATACAGTCCTGAACAAAAGAAACAAGAATACGGTCACCCGTCTCGGGTGCGTGCAGTCGTGATTGTGGTGAGTGAATACACAGGACGTTGTGACAGTACGTGAGGAGGTGATCCGGCTTGTGTTCGCCCAGTGCGACAGCTCCGGATATGTTCTAGCTGTTTTTTCCTTTCTCTGGTTACTCGGAGACAGAGCACCTCTTCTGCCTCCTTCTATTCAGCCACTCCAGCACACAAACACACACACACAGCTCTTTTAGAGCAGAACAGATTTTTAGGTCCTTCTCGGTCCTTGGTTTAACCCAAACGAAGGAAAAGAACAGCGTTACCCCGGCCCCTATATGTAATCCCGCATGATATCTAGGTAAACGGTTGCAGCTGCCTTTTACTTGCAGCTGCCCCTCGTTTACCTGTCAAATCAATACGGTCTTACAACAGAGTCTCGCTTCCTTCCAGGCTGACCCACTTTCCGGTCCCGGAAACGAACTGTCAGGCCAGCCCTTCCAGATACTTCTCCTCCCGTTCTTTAGCGCCCTCACAGGTCGGGAGGAAGATTTATCACCAGAACTCATTGTATTTCTGTCACATATCCCACCGCTCAGAGTGGAGCCGAAGGAACACTCGGCTAAATCTACCTTTCCCATTGCTCCCCCCTCCCGGGAAAAATAATCCGCATTTTGGTGGTCTTTCCCCGCACGGTGTACCATATGGTACATGAAGGGCTGCAATGCCAGATACCACCGAGTTATCCGGGCATTGCTGTCCTTCATTGTGCTTAACCACTTGAGTGGGGCGTGGTCTGTGACAAGATCAAATGAGTGTCCCAGCAGGTAGTATCGTAAAGAGTGAGTAGCCCATTTAATGGCTAAACACTCTTTTTCGACTACGGAGTAGTTGCGTTCCCGAGGTAACATTTTTTTGCTTATGTACAATATCGGGTGTTCTACTCCAGCTACTTTTTGGGACAAGACTGCACCCAACCCTACATCCGAGGCGTCGGTGTGGAGGATGAATCTCTTGGTGAAATCTGGGGTAATAAGAGTGGGGGCCTGGCAAAGTTTACGCTTAATCGTATCAAACGCCCCCTGACACTCAGCTGACCATTTAATTAAATTTGGCGCACTCTTTTTGGTGAGGTCGACTAACGGGTTAACCACTGTGGCGTACTCGGGGATGAAGCGGCGGTAATAACCGGCTAAGCCCAGTAGTGACCTCACCTGAGTCTTGGTTTTGGGGATCGCCGCATCAACCAAAGCCTGGATTTTGGTGACCACAGGTCTCACCCTTCCATTCCCCATTAAAAATCCCAAATATTGAGTCTCTGTCTTGGCAAACGCACATTTCCTCAAGTTAGCTGTCAGCCGGGCTGCCCTTAGAGACTGAAGAACGGCTGCAACCCTAGCCAAATGCTCTCGCCAGGTGGAGCTGTAAATCACCACGTCATCAATATACGCTGCTGCATATTCATGATGTGGGCGTAAAACCTGGTCCATCAGTCTCTGAAAGGCAGCGGGCGCACCATGTAGCCCAAATGGCATGGTTTTAAAGTGGAACAGCCCCTCTGGTGTTGAAAATGCGGTTTTCTCTCTGGAGCTGCGGGTTAGAGGGATTTGCCAGTATCCCTTCGTCAGGTCCAGAGTGGAAATAAACCTCGCTTTTCCCAGTCTGTCTAAAAGTTCGTCGACCCGAGGCATGGGATACGCATCGAACTTGGCAATAGCATTCACCTTTCTGAAATCTACGCAGAAGCGGTTGGTGCCGTCCTTCTTAGCCACTATTACAATAGGACTGCACCACTCGCTCCTGGAAGGTTCAATCACTCCAAGCTCGAGCATATCCCATACCTCTTTGCGAACGCCACTTCGTCGACTTTCCGGGATCCGGTACGGTCTCTCTCGCACTGTGACACCTGGAGGAGAGATAATGTCATATTCAACTAAGTTCGTCCTGCCGGGCACATCAGAAAAAACATCACTGAACTCCTCAATAAGCTTACGCAGCTCTCTTTGCTGATCCGGAACTAATTGTTCCCCCATTGAAATCGCTCTTGTGCTCGGGGTCTCTGGACAGGGACCTAAATCATCCTCCATATTGCCTGGGGCTATAAATAAGACCTCTCTTGCCTGCCAGGGCTTCAACAAATTAATGTGGTAAATTTCACGTTCATTCCGGCGATCGGGCTGTCTAATTTCATAATTTACTTTCCCTATAGCCCGAATCACCTCATACGGCCCCTGCCATTTAGCACACAGTTTTGACTCTGATGAGGGAAGTAGCAGCATTACCTTGTCCCCTGGTCGAAAGGTTCGAATCCGTGCATTTTTGTTATAATGCTGCTCTTGTCGGTGCTGAGCCGATCTGAGGTTGTCTTGGGCCAAACGACCGACCAAATCCAGGCGATCTCTGAGTAGGAGCACATACTTCACCACATTTTTAGACGAGCCTTTGTGCTCCTCCCACCCCTCTCTCAGCAGGTCGAGAATGCCGCGAGGCTGCCGGCCGTACAGGAGCTCAAAGGGGGAGAACCCCGTTGAACTCTGCGGCACTTCTCTCACTGCAAAAAGGAGGTAGGGGAGAAGTGATGCCCAATGTTTCTGCTCTTGTGTTACAAATCGCCTCAGCATCGACTTTAAGGTCTGATTAAAACGTTCCACCAGACCGTCCGATTGTGGATGATAAACGGACGTCCTGATGGGACGTATTTTTAATATTTTGTACACCTGCTGTAACGTATTGGACAAAAAATTAGTTCCGTGATCGGTCAAAATCTCCTTGGGGATCCCTACTCTGGCCATAATCTGTGCTAACTCGGTGGCTATTGCAGCGGCACTAGTGGACCTCAATGGAACTGCCTCCGGGTATCGCGTTGCATAATCCACCACTACTAAAATGTGCGTATACCCGGAGTCAGAAGGTAGCAAAGGGCCGACTATGTCCATTGCAATGCGCTCGAAAGGAGTGGAAATAATCGGCAGTGGGACCAAAGGGGCGGGGCGCACTCGACCCGGCGCTACTCGCTGGCAGTCTGGGCATGTGGCTACATATTTCGACACATCAGTATGAAGACCTACCCAATAGAATCGAGCCAATATCCGTTCCCTCGTCTTCTCGGCTCCGAGGTGCCCCGCAAAAGGGATATCATGCGCCAGCCTCATGACCTCCAGCCGACAAGACGGGGGAACCAACAACTGTGTTACAGGCTGTCCTGTGCCCGCGGCTAGGTTTACCCTATACAGTAATTGCCCCTTGATACTGAAGTGTGGATATACTAGCGCCCCAGCGCCGTCAACATCCTTACCTTCAATGGACCGGACCCGTCCCCAAGCGTGCACCAGTGACGGGTCGTTATGTTGGCCCCACACTAGGTCCGCGCTTGAGTACCACGGGTCCGGTACATCGAGAGGGGCTGGAATAACATCTGCTCTAGTCGGTCCAGTAACCTCGCTCTCTCGGTCACACTGCGTTCCCACTCCCTTCGACTGGCGTTTGTTACCATTGCAGCACTCTCCCACCAGACCCCAGCCTTGTCTCAACAACGCTCCCTCCCATTTTGCGGTCCGTCTCTCCTTATTCGTTTTTCTAGGACGGAAAAGAGGGGAAAACATTTCAGTGTGAAAAGGAAACACATCACCAATCCGTTCCTTTTTTTTTTTCTCTGCCACGTTTACGTGTGTGGCTGAGACTGCCATTTTTTTCATCAATTCTTTGAATTTTGGCCAGTCTCGGCCCAGAATAACTGGGTGTGGCAACCTTTCCGCCACCCCAACTACCAGGTGACGTTTTATCGGTCCTACCGATAAATATACTTTTAATGTGGGGTATGCCGCCGTGTCTCCATGGATACAGGAGATGGCCACCTGACCTCGTGGCCGCCACGACACACCGCCCAGGAGAGCTGTCCTAATCAAGGTTTGCTCACACCCTGTGTCCACTAATGCGTGGGTTTTCACATTCCCTAACACCACATTAATCAGACAAGGCCCCTCCCGACCATTTTCCCCACGCTTACCAGTCTCAGGTGCCCAATTGCACGCGGCCACGTCACACTCCATGGCAGCGGGGCATGACCTGGCCAGATGTCCCGGCTGGTGGCACCTAAAACAGATAGGAGGGACAGAGGGGGCATGGGTTAGAAATCTGTCCCGCTGCTGGTATGGCAACGGGGCAGGGGCAGCACCTCTACCCCAGCTGGGGGCCAACCTTGATCTCCATGGGGGGGAGGCAAGGGGGCCCAATGGGGTCGGTGCTCTGGGAGGTCTGGGTCCCTGGAACGAGGGGGGTGGTGGCGATGATGTTGGAGGAGAGGGAGAGAGAGCGCGGCTGCTCCGAAGGGCAGGGGCGGACAGGATCCCGATCCGGGCAGAGGTCAGGGAGTCCTCAAAATCTTCGGCCAATTTGACCGCCTCCTCCAGGGTGTCGGGGTTGTGGCGCCGTATCCACGCCTGGGTTTCGGCGCCGACCACATGGCAGAACTGTTCTACCACAATGGCTTCCCCCATCTGCTGGACGGTCTTCTTCCCGGGGGTCAGCCAATGCACCATGTGGTCGCACAACCTCTCCGCAACCACCCTGGGGCGTGTCTCCGGGGCTCTCCGGTACTCCCGAAACCGCGCCCGGTGGGTCTCGGTAGTAATGTTGAGTCGGCGGAGGATAGCCTGCTTGACCAGGTCATACTCGGTGGCGTGCTGGTCACTCATGGCCTGGTAAGCTGCCTGAGCCTCCCCAATCAGGCAGGGTCCCAATTGGCTGGCCCAGAACTCCCGCGGCCAAGCCGCCGCGGTAGCCAGCCGCTCGAATGCCACCAAGTACGCCTCCGGGTCATCCTCCGCCGACATCTTCATTGCCCGTGCCTTTGGGGGCGACATCACCGGTGTTGTAGTCGGGGTCGTTACCGCAGCCACGGCCAGTCCTACCCGTTCAATGAGCGCTGTATAGCGCTCCTCCCTCCTTCTCTCCTCTGCGTCCCGTCTGCTCTCCAGTGCCTGCAGCAGCTCCGCCAGCGCGTCGCGGTCCATGATCCCACTTCTGACACCACGTGTGGCAAAGTGGGTGGTGAGGGGTAGCTGTGTAGCAGTGATGCGGTGCAGGAGTAATGAGCAGACAACGGTAGTCCAGTGGAAAAATAGGCTTTATTTGCCAGCACTGGTCTAGTGCTCAAAATAATAAGCCCGGCAATACACAACGATGTGTAAAGCTCGGGCTGACAAAACACAGGATACAGTCCTGAACAAAAGAAACAAGAATACGGTCACCCGTCTCGGGTGCGTGCAGTCGTGATTGTGGTGAGTGAATACACAGGACGTTGTGACAGTACGTGAGGAGGTGATCCGGCTTGTGTTCGCCCAGTGCGACAGCTCCGGATATGTTCTAGCTGTTTTTTCCTTTCTCTGGTTACTCGGAGACAGAGCACCTCTTCTGCCTCCTTCTATTCAGCCACTCCAGCACACAAACACACACACACAGCTCTTTTAGAGCAGAACAGATTTTTAGGTCCTTCTCGGTCCTTGGTTTAACCCAAACGAAGGAAAAGAACAGCGTTACCCCGGCCCCTATATGTAATCCCGCATGATATCTAGGTAAACGGTTGCAGCTGCCTTTTACTTGCAGCTGCCCCTCGTTTACCTGTCAAATCAATACGGTCTTACAACAGAGTCTCGCTTCCTTCCAGGCTGACCCACTTTCCGGTCCCGGAAACGAACTGTCAGGCCAGCCCTTCCAGATACTTCTCCTCCCGTTCTTTAGCGCCCTCACAGGTCGGGAGGAAGATTTATCACCAGAACTCATTGTATTTCTGTCACATCAATATAATTCATAATACAGCAGGACTGCTGAAATCAAGAAGTTAATTTGTGTACGAAACAAGTAAGGATTGATTAATAAAGGAACAGGCTTATTTTTTTTATTTATTTGGGGGGGGGGGATCCATGTGCTGGATGCTCTAAGTTCAGTATTATTATTAATTTCTTAGCAGGCACCCTTATCCAGGGTGACTTACAATTGTTACAAGATATTACATTATTTTTTTACATACAATTATCCATTTATACAGTTGGGTTTTTACTGGAGCAAACTAGGTAAAGTACCTTGCTCATGGGTACAGCAGCAGTGTCCCCCACTGGAGATTGAACCCACGACCCTCTGGTCAAGAGTCCACAGCCTTAACCACTACTACACACTTCTGCCCTTGTATTAGCTTGAGATTTGGAAAGGCATGGTTCATCTTTTTGTTTATATGTCAGAGCTATAGCACAGAAAACACACACATGCTACTATTATGGCACAATTAAAAAAAAAGTATTTTCTGATAATATCACTGAATAATAATTACTTTGTATATGTTTTAAACCTAGGAAGTTTGATGCAGTTGGGCAATAAACTAGAAGATTTTAAACAGGATCATCCAGAAAATAGTAATAAAGAAGCATCATTTTCCATAAACCTACAAAGACCATGTCATGCCCCCCTTACTCTCTTGTTCTTTATAGCCAGACCTCCATCCCCACCACCACCACCACACACAAACCTCTTCCTTTCAAGGGTCCTATTAATATCATACACATTTAATGATAAGCATCTGTTAGTAGTATTAGGCCTTGTCCAGAACGCTAAATTAAATAATTTATTTTTGAGTCTGAAATAGATTACATAAATACAGTTTTATATGCTTGAAACTTGTCAACAGCCTAGGAAATTATTATCAAACTGTATTTAAATCAACAACAAAAAATTCTTACACACTATTGTAATTATGTTAAATCTATATCAATAAGGTTCAGCAAACAGTTTAAACAACAAATAACAATCTAAGGGAGACGTGCTGAAAAGGTTAAGCCACTGGCTGAACGTAATGAAAAAAAACACAGATTTCTTTTTTTAGATCAGGTATTAACCCATACAAATGTCAATGACAATAATGATTTAGACTCAAATGCACAGACCATTAGTCAGAATAAAGACAACCTAAAAGATCTGTTCATACCAGATGTGATGTCTCACTTATCCGACCAACCCTCTTTTTTCACATAAAAACTGCATCTCTGTTATTGGCTTTTAGTGTAATTATATGTCCTGCCTAGTTTACATAGGCTGGGACCAAATCAAAACTTTGACAAACTGCTAATCGCACTTAACAAAACTGTATTCAATAGCATTTTCTTTTTATGAGTAGAAGAAATAAGATACTTACAAAAAAAAGAAAAAGCTATTAATACAGTTTTGTTAAGTGCAATTAGCGGGTTGTCAAAGTTTTTATTTGGTTCCAGCCTTAGTAAACAAAGGTAAACACATATGAAACTCGAGGTAAATAAGCAGATTCTGTGCAGTAATTGTCAGTATATATCCTGTATTTTTCTTTTTTCTAATGTTTGTATTATTATTGTCATTATTCAAGACAGTTTTGAAAACCTCAGAAACAAGTTAAGCATGTTTTTTTTTTTTTTTTTTTTTTTTTTTAATCTATACAATAACCAGAAGTCTAAAATAGTTAAGCATATTGTCTGCTGCACAGTAAGGGTTAATACAACAATTTTTGAAGCTCAACAGCTATCTCCCTCTTTCAATCCACGTGTTAACTTCCCCCTGAAACTACTTTAAAAGGTCACTTGTGTAGAACTAGGCTATTGTGTGAAGTTTGTGTGTGTGTAAAGGTGCTTTTGAGAAAATGGTGCATGGTATGCTCTTTTGAAATACTCTTTGTCCACAAGCTTTACTAAATGGCCAGGATTGATCACACCTCTGATAGTGTGCTTGAGGTGACTATCCAACATATCATTATGTATTTATTTATTTATTTTTGTAAGCCATTGTATTTTCATCACAAAATGAAACAGAAACAAGGTAAAAGAACACAATTTATAAGGGATTGTTTATTGTATTTCAAACTATTATATTATGTTTTACTGTTTGTTGTATTCAGAAGCAGGGTTTTGAGGGAACCCTTTGTTATTACAATCTGCAATTCTGATTGTAATAAATCCTCAGCTTCACAAGCTTTCATCAAACGATCCAAATAAGAAAACGAATGACAACAATACAGTGTGTGCACAGCAAGCTCACACACATCATAATGGATATCTGTTTCATAAGCAACAACAGGTTTACTGCTCAAGATGGCTGAAACTCTGTCTGAAGCAAATTAAACCTGGAGGTCCTGCAGGAAGTCTTCAGAGAATCTATTATGCAGCAGTTGAAAAGGTCAGAAAGGAATGTAGCAGCTGTGGCATACCTTCAATACATACCCAAAGAAATCAAATAGGCACTGGTGGTGAATCTCCCCATCCAACACCATGTGGCAAACATCAGAAAAGCCATGCTGATCTTCAAAATAATTACATAAACCTCTGTATGAAGTTACACTTTCTTCCTCGACTTAAGTAGAATTGGTATGAGTTCTGAGGCTTCAAGAAAAACATAATAAGCTCTGAATGTCTTAGTTAAATAATGAACATACATAATTGTAGCCAGTTAAGCTTTCAATTTTCTGTGAAATTATGTTGTTTTAATAAAATAACTGTTCAATTTTGGCAGGAAAGTGAGAGATGCTGTAAATTATTACATTACAGTTGATAAAATGCAGGTGTAGACTTACACAATGGCAGACATTGTTTAAAAGGTGTGAACTATATTGGGTCATAAATCTATCATATTGTCAAAAAAGCAGTATATTTAAATTGTCCATTTCTCTTGGGGGGGGGGGGCTATTTTAAATACCAAAATGATGTGAAATGTCAATCCATTTCTGAAGCATATGTGTTCATGCAAGATATTTTAAACTAATCATGTTGTGCAACAGTCTGTGATTTTTCTTTTTCATCTAATGAAGCATGGATGCTAATACCAGTTAGAGGCAGTGAGTAAGTAATACACCTACCTAAAACATGGTTGAAACAACCTGCTTTAAAATCCTCCTCATTCTTCAATGTCATTGCTAGTGAAGAATCTATTTGCCCTCACACTGATAATATCTGAGACATACATCTCCCGTAAACGCGTCCTCTCCTTTTTTGACACAGAGACTGCTCTGATTTCATCAGTCTAATCCATTTGGTTGTCTTCTGTGGACTTTAATAAAATATCCATATATCACAGCTAAACAGGGAGAAAGAGAGAATGATTAACCTTAAACATAAAATAGGATGAAATCTTAACAATTCTTCAACCAGTACATTTACTTTATAGTAATTTAACCTACATGCATTCACTTTCTGGCAAGTTGATACATCTGCTTGAATTATCCTCATTTCACCACATTTGTATTATGGGGTTGTATCTCAGCAAGGTCACATAGCAAGCTGTAAATGGCATGAATCTATACATGTACTCTTGAGGGTTGTTTTGTTTTCCACATTTTCTTTTTTTTTTTTTTTTGCCAAATTAGGTAGACTACACTTACAGCTCAGCTCTTCAACATAATCTGTTATCTTCTTGTAAACCCAGTTTAAGAAAGGCGAATGATATCAGTAGTTGTGCAAGGCCATATCGGAACACTGACACATATTTAAAAACACCCTACAATATTTTAATATTAATGAGGTCATTTTCATTTCATTTCAATGCGGTCACACTTTCTAACACTGTTACTGTGATCTTTATTTTACATAAACAATCACAAAGAGTAAATTTGACCAGGGAGTCTAAGGCATGGTTTTGCAATTCTGACATTTTCCTTTGCTGCTAACCTTTTTTTTTTTTTTTTTGTATGAAGCATGGTTAAGAAGTTGGTCAGTAAATCACCCTTGGGGGCAAACTCCAGCTGGATCTGTAAAGTTGAAGAGCAGTGTTATTTAGATCCAACACTGTTTTGCTCACATGGTCTTCAACAGCTTTTCACTTTTCTGAAAACACGTTAGCATATTGCCTTGAAATACTTCTCATTTGGCAACTTGATTCATCACCTTTGCCCATAATAGTATAACGTGATATGTACAATTACATTCTTTTCTCTAAGGTCAAGCTACAGGGTCTGACATTGCTAACGGAATACACCTGTCAGTTGTATTCTGCGCCTTTTTTTTATATAGATAAGTGCAGTTGTGGGATACATAATGCATGGGGTTTTGGTGTTTTCACCGCAGGCGGCTGACAGTCCAAAAACAGTCCTTAAAGACGATTGCCTCCTACAAATAACGTTACTCATAAAGACATGTCATGGTTTCATTATTTTGTAGTGCAATTCTGGGATGGTAGAATTATTTTATATTACATTTATACTGGACAAAACAAGAACTGACCCACATGCACCGCTTTGGACAGAGTTCACCATGAATAAATTAAACAATTTATAGGACGTGATTAGTTAGGTTTCAATTCATGGACAGTTATCGTATTCCTTGAAAATAATGTAATTATTTCATAACTAAGCATTTAAAATGTGCTTCATCCAGTACCGCACTGCAAACATCTGTTTTGTGTTACATCAAATGACTTAACAGTACATTTCCTCTGGACATTTTGTGTTTCTACTCTAATTTGGGGAAGCTTAACAAAATTCTCAATGTAACATATACATTTGTACATATCATATAAGTATCTGCATTCATTCTCCAAATATGGTATTGCATTACTAGGGAGTCAGTTATTAAGAATAGAAAGAAACTCTTAGTTGATGGAACTCTTTAATTGTCAATTATGTGGTTGATAATAATTTAAATAATGGCCATACATATATATATATATATATATACTTTTGTCCTGTATTGATGTGGAGATGGAGATGTGACAATATACCAACTATTTCTGGACCCATGAACAGTGGAGTTGTGATGTTTAGTTTTTATAACACCAAACTAGAAAAGCAATCAGAAAGTGTCCCTCATCTAGTGATGTAAACATCTTCCGAGCCTCTGCAAAATAATGAGGATTGCACGTGGCAGTCTTGTGAGAAATAGAATCTGAAGTGGGGTGGACAACACTTGAAGGCAAACAGTGCAGGCTTGAGAATATATAAATATATATATATATATATATATATATATATATATATATATATATATATATATATATATATATATATATATATATATAAAAGAGGACCCATAACTTATGAATTTTCTATTTGTCTCTGACATGCTTTCCTGTAATTATGTATGTTTTACATACACTGTAAAAGCCAGAAGATGTAATATGAACAAAAGGAAGTACGTAATTTAATAACATTCATTTGGATAATGCATTTACAAAACAAATTATTTTGTGAAAGTAATGATGCTTGCCTGTCTCAGGTCACACAAAATGTTTTAAATCCTTTTCATATTTCAATGTTTGTGTCTGCCTTTCAGGTACGTGTTGATCCATTGCATCCTGAAACCAACGCCAGCATAAGCGTAGGATCTTTTTCGATTACCACGCACATTGTATTCATACTCTTATAAGTATGTCTCAGTGTTTATTTACCTTTTAATGGTTTGCCTTTAAGTCTTAAGGCACTACATCCTAATTATGAGAGCATTCTGTTAAATTAGCAGGAAAGAACAACACAACATGAAATGAACACATTGGAAGCTACCTAGTTCCCAGGCAAGAGAACGAAATGCAAGTTAAAGTAGCATCATTGCTTGCTCTTGTGTTTGAATAATGGTGGTGGTGAAACAGAATCAGCAAGTCAATCAGGACATCAAGGTAAAAAGAAGTGACTTTGTTTAGTAATTAGGCAGCAGTGTGGAGTAGTGGTTAGGGCTCTTGACTCTTGACCGGAGGGTTGTGGGTTCAATCCCTGGTGGGGACACTGCTGCTGTACCCTTGAGCAAGGTACTTTACCTAGATTGCTCCAGTAAGAACCCAACTGTATGAATGGGTAATTGTATGTAAAAATAATATGATATCTTGTAACAATTGTAAGTCGCCCTGGATAAGGGCGTCTGCTAAGAAATAAATAATAATAATAATTAAGTTTAATTAAGATATCAAATCAGCTCAAAACACAGTCACATGAACAAAAATAAAAACCTAAAACTTCAAGCCCTAATTCTTTCCATTTCAAAATGCTGTATCTGCGTCTTTCTAGTGCCGAATTGTTTAGCAGTTTTTCTGGCACTTACTGTCTTTACAGGTTTAATAACTTTAATTTTGTTATCTAGGGGGGACCTTTTGTTTCTCCGTGTTTTCACTCTTCCTTTACAAGAGAGCGCTATTGTTTTATTGATTACAGATAAAAGACAGCTAAATGGTTACCGTATTGAATTTAGGATGTACCGTTTAAAACCATGTTTTCTTATAACAATAGCCCTGTGTAAGGGTGCTTAATACAGGTTTGAGTCCATTGCTGGGTAAGAGAATTGTGGTCGCTGGTCTTGTTAGACAGGCGGTCGCTTAATACAGTTAAATAAAAGCACAAATATCATTGGGAGGAATTTAAAGTGATCACTTAGACCAGGTGGTCACTAAATAAAGGTGGTCGCATGAGCCGGTTTATATATATATATATATATATATATATATATATATATATATATATATATATATATATATATATATATGATAAAGATTGAGAGTCAAGCTGCCCAGCAGAAAGTGGAAGAAGGCCAGGCAGAAATCCAGGCTACCTGGCAAACCGATCAGCATAGGAGTGAAGCCACCCTGGTAGGGTCCCAGTCTGGCTGAGAGCCCTCAAAGATACATAGGCTGTGATCCAGATTATCTGAAAAAAGCTCCAGTCCAGACCTGACAGTGAAGGAGAGAGACTTACTAAACTACAAAAGGATCTGGAGGCAAAAAAAAAGAGTGTAAAAAGAAGTCTAAGACAAGAGCACTTTTAAGGTTGGATCCAGACAAAGATGTCTGCAGTGAGCAAAGAAGTGAAGCTGAGCATGATCTATAAGATGAGTCTGTTGTATAACTCGGAAATGCATCAGATTTAATGAGCATGCATGGATCCATGGGTTATAATGGTCAAAACGGGTGGATAGACAGACGGCAAGTGAAGGTAAATGACGAGATTAAAGCTGTAGATACAGAATAAACTGCAGTTGTGAATTGCAAAAAGCATCCCTGTAGAAATATGAAAAATAATGATAGACAAGCCATAGAATCCATCTACTGTGCCAAAAATATCTGCCTACACATTATGCACTGAAGGTCAGCATTTCTATTTATGTGTGTCTGCTAGCATCAGCCAAGAGCCTAGCTATCATCCCATCAGGTTGCTGAAAATCCTTACCATATCATACAACGGATAACTGCTGTGTACAGGTGTCAATTGTACTTCAGTGGGCTCCCTTGTTTGTTATTTTTAATATCATTAAGAATCTGAGAATGTATACATAGTAAAATGTTTTTAAAAATTGTAATTACAGATCATCTGTCAATAATTAAGTACCAAATCAGAGAATAATGAATAGATTACTTAATGACACCTACTATACAAAAGTCCTTATAGTCAAAGCGATATACCATTTTATTGTAGGTTTATACTTCTGAAATAGCAATTTCAAGTAGAGTTTAGAAGTTGAAAAAAAAAACACATATATCCCCAAAAGACACAATTTTAAAAGAAAACTGTTCTTGAAACTGTGGAAAATAATGTTTCATTCAATTGTGTATCATTCTCTGTTGTTGCTTTTTTTCTTTTGTATGAGAATATTCAGACACAATCCATGTTCAACCCCACCCTCTAACCTTTGGCGTGTTTCATTGGCTTGTGTTCATTCTAAAAACATCAGTTGTTCTGCTGGACTACTTAGCAAAGGCAATAGACATTACACACGGAAGCAGGAAGGACCTCTTATGTTTTTCAGAATCCACACCAATCATGCACATGCAAATGTAATATTACAGTACTCACAAGCAAAATGATTTGCATTGACCTTAGAAAATCAGACCTCTGACATTGTGACTCCTCTGGCCATTTCTAATGTACATATTGAGTATTGCTGGTTGAGTGTGGAGGTGATCTTACACAGGAAATACAAAGAGACTGCATGTGACATAATCTACAAGATAGTCTTCTGTCTCTTTTCACTGCTATCTACATTTAGCAAATTCTATTTCTGCTCTAATGCTCAGTTTTGTCTTGTTTTTATCTGAAGTAAATTTGCCAAGCTGTTCTCAAAGTAGTTGAATTGAGAGACTGTAAACTAGTCAATTATGCATTGTTACAAGGAAGCACATAAAAGGCAGACTAGGAAAGATGTAAAAAGGTGCTGTTATAAGTTAATTAACAGGATTAGAAAGTATGCTAATTAACACTTAGAAATCTCAGAAGAGAAGTGAAACTTGTATGAAATTCTGAGGCATTTGAACATAAGAATGTATTCACACATTTAGCAAAGATTGTTATGCACTATTGCTAGCTGCTTCCTGTGAGATTATATATATATATATATATATATATATATATATATATATATATATATATATACACACAGACATACATACATACATACATACATACATACATACATACATACATACATACATTATGCTAATGCTCTACAATAATGGGAGGTGGGAATGTCGTGGCATATCGTGGCACTAACACTATACCCCACCAAACAGTGCATTTTTCTACATGATCATCCTCATTCCCTTCGTCAACCATCAAACTCATAAAATATTGCAGCTGGTAATGACCATCCATTCACATATTGGATTGCCATGGGATTTTTCCGAGCAACAGGGTACAAATCTGTCCTTCCTCAACTACCAGTTTCACAAGAACACAATCTGTTCAAGCACCTGTAAGATGAGCTCGTAAATTATTTAATTTTTCTTGCACTTTTGTAGGTCAGTTATTTTTATTTTATTTTTGAGTCATTTCATTGCACATTAGGGATGTCTCATGCTTGATAACAGTACAACAGATGGCATGCAGTGCATGTAATCTATAATTATCATGTACTTGAGAATATAAAAAGGTTGTTAAATGTAGAGGGTTGAAAGGTTTGAATTTGATGGCGTAATTCTGGTAATATCATGTGTATTCACCTATTCAAATAACCTTCGTGGAATATAACTTAAATTAAAATACATACTGTATCACCTGTGATAAGTTTCTCACGTATAGGCAGGGACTGCTTCACCTCCCCACGTTACATCAGCCCCTACTCATCAGGTGCCAGTGAACTCAAGCTCCAGGTGCCAGTCACCCACAGGCATTCGCTGTTGAACTCCTGGGTATAAAGAACCTATCGGAGGACACCTACTTACCTTCAGTTCTTCTGAGCTGTGGTGGGTTGTTGCAGCCAGTGAATGAAAAATAACTGGACATTATAAAGTGGGGGTACATTTGTACAATATACTCTACCAAGGCTATACTTGTGGGTGTTAATATAACACTCTGAGCAGTGATAAATTAATAATAAATAAAACATTATAATAATACAAAAATCCATACATTAAAAGCTCCTGTTAGAGGTGCTTCTATCCTTTCAAATCTGTCAGAAAAGATATGGGATCTCCTGGTAAGCACTGTAAAGAGAGGAGTGCAAAATACATGTTCATTCTGATTCAGTCTAGCGACAGTCATTTGTATCTTGAGTCACTTCGTTAAAAGAACCACCAGAACTCCTGGGAGTTTGCCAGTGAATGGCACTAGGTAGAGGGAAAGTTGAATAGAGGGAGAGACGACACGCTCAGCTTTAAATCACGATTTTCACAAGCCGATAAACAGAGTGTGTTTGCACCTCAAGAGAGAATAAGCAGAGCATTGAATTAAATGCAAAGACATCACAAATGGGATTTATTTACTGGTATATCGATGCTTGACTAGTGAAGATAAATTGCAAGGTCTATGACTGACATGCAGTAATACCTCAGATTAGAGTTTTATGAGGTTTTCAGAAATTGCTGTTTTACAACAGTACAGGGAGATCATTTACCCTTATAGTTTGTTACTATAGAGTCATAGAAATAAAATAAACTGGTTTATTTGGTTATTTTCTTTAAAAAAAAAAACAACACTATACACCTTCAGCAATATATTTTCTAGTAACTAGACAACGGTTGTGCACCAACTGACTTAACTAAAACAATGTTGTTTTATCAATAATGCTGTGAATGTATTAACATTTTTACAATGTGCAATTACCCTGTAGTTGACATAGTTAATTGACAATCCTCACATTTATTTGATAGCATTGTATCTGTCTGTATGGTACTTGGCATAAGTGGCAGAAACTGCATTTCCATAACATCCTGATTAAAATGAAGACATGTAAATCACTAATTATCGAGAAGTCTGGATGTGACAAAGAAATGAAAGACTTTAAAACAGAGATTTAGATATGCATTTTCAACATTTTCCTACTGATTCTTGTCATACAGACTGAAGAAAATGATGGTCCATTTTCTGCCTTAATAACTAATTAAGATCAAGAACAATTAGATGGCCAGACATTAGACATATTGCTTTGACTGAAGTTCAGATAAGATCTCTGAACAAGAATTATTTAAATGAGGTAAGCAACACAGGAGTGCCATGGAAAGCTTGATGCTGGCAGTGAAATAAACATAATTTGTGCAACGGCTCCTGTCTTTTTTTTCTTTCAGACAGAGGCACATGAACACACCCTTCCTGGAGGGGGCAGGGTTTTATGAAACATGTCAGTCCATTTTACTAATCTTTAGATCTGATGACATTTCATTACAATTTTACTATGATGAAACCTCCCAGCAGGCTCAAACACCACATTCGCTTATTCAATCCAATTGAAAAATTAAACTGACACTTAATATTACTGAAGGCAAAAAAAATAAATGTGTGTTGTATCAAAAAACACTGCAATTTGAATGCAATTCCTTTCATGCAAAATGTGCTATGTAGCACATGAGCTGATGCCTTTAATAACAGGAGATAGCAGTCGGGATATGTGATGCATTTAAAAATAAAAATGACTGTGTCAGAAATCCGTAATATTGATTATAGCTCTGTATGCTGTAAGAAACCATCCAAGGCAAGAGGGGGATTTGAATAAAAAGGTTTACAATGGTGAAATGTAGTGTAGCGTGGTCTTTGGAATAATTATCAGGCGCCATATATATACAGTCAAATCTCAGAGAGGTAGGTTTATTTATTTTTCTTCTTGATACAGCAGTTGTATAGATTTAGCAGGGCAGATTTGAAACCGAGAACATGGCCTCTTGTTTATCTCTCGTTCGCTTACAGCGTATGTAAATACATACATATATATATATATATATATATATATATATATATATATATATATATATATATATATATATATATATATATTTAGTAAACAAACTACACTCACAAACTCCTGATGTGGACAGGCTTCGGTAAGGAAGATGAGGGTTTCTTGTTGTTTACTGTTTCTGCCTAACCCGTGGCTATTTATTTCAAACTCACATTATTACGAGAGTGAAAGAGCTTCTCGTTAACTAGTGTCTGACGTCACCGTCTTCTTCCTCACTAACTTCCCGTCTACCCCCGAAATCTAGTGTCTCTAAAACGGCCAAAATGCTACATATAGAATTAAACACAAATGAACTGAAATATACTGCTTACATTTTTCCAGTTATAGTAATAATAAGTCCTGCGTTAACCTAAAGTTTATTATAATGTTAATTCCCAACTTATATATATATATATAATAATAATTCTGCTGTTTTTAATTCTACAGTAGTAATATTGATTCGAAAGTTATTGTGCAAAAACATTGTGTGCATTTAAATCACATCACTACCCTGCTTATCCACGCATAGCTGTTACAATTCACATTATCACTCTCTGTAATGATCTCAAAGCCCATAGCACAGGTGTACTCATCATGTCCTGCTTTTAATGAACTGTACAAAGCAGCCTTGTAACCAGTCAAGCGCACATCCCGGATTCCTTGACTTAGACAAAGGTTCATTTTAATAAAACTGAGTCTATTACAATGACAGACAGGGTTAAATGGGCAGTTTTCTAGCTATAATCGCCACTGGAGTTAACGTACTGATTACTCCCTTTCATCTCTAATAAATAATGAAAGTGAGCAAAATGGATAAATAAATAAGCCAACCTATATTGCATAGCATGTATGTACTGTATGAAAATGTCACTAAGCACTTAAAATCGACTATAAATAAATACAGCCATGGCTTTCAGAGATCTTTGCAATATGCATCAGTTAAACAGCCCTGATTCCCAGAAATCTCTCTCTCTTTCTGAGAAAAAAGTTAATATTCATGATTTCTATTGTTTCAAAGCCTTCAGAAATAATAATATAACACAAAGTACCAGGAGTATTTTTGGTGAGGAGGGAATTATCATCATTATCATCACCATCATCATGATAATTATTCAAGTATGTGTTAGCTTTTAAGTTAAATGTTCAGTATTGGATTGTGATAACTTTGCTAATTTCTTCACTGACAAGATTGTTACAATAAGGAATTCTTTTACCCTATCTAGTGAAGATTTAACTGATGTGGGCATCGAGACCATAGTAGCTCCACATAGACTTTCGCATTTTGCTACAACTGATATTACTGATGTTTTAGATATTATCAATAAAGCTCATTCCACCTCGTGTTCTCTTGATCCTTGGCTGACTAATATTGTCCATCATTGTGCAGATACGCTTGCTCCTGTGATTTGTAATGTTGTGAATCTCCCTAAAAACTGGAACTGCTCCATCTAGTTTAAAGTTGGCAATTGTAAAGCCAGTACTTAAAAAAATCTACATTGGATCCTGATGTCTTGTCTAATTATCGTCCAATTTCTAATTTACCTTTCCTTGCAAAAGTCTTGGAAAAGGTTGTTGTTGCTCAGTTGTCTGCATATCTCTCTGCTAATAAGCTCTTTGAAAAATTTCTGGCTTTCGTAAACCACATAGTACACTATACACTGCACTCATAAAAGCTGTTAATGACATCCTTCTGAATGCAGATGAGGGGCTGTTATCAGGGATTGTCTTTTTGGATATATCTGCTGCATTTGACACCACTGATTGCCTTGAGAAAACCATTGGCATTACTGGCACAGTACTCTCCTGGCTGCGGTCCTACTTAACCTCCCCACATCAATTTATGTCCTTCAAATTCGGCTAATTCTCTTGTTGTTTCTGGGGTTCCACAGGGCTCTGTTCTTGGTCCTTTACTTTTTAATTTGTAAATGCTACCACTAGGTAATGTGACCAGACAACATGGTTTTAATTTCCACTCTTATGCCAGCGATGATGTATACGTAAACTCCAGGCTATCAACTTGCCTTGACAAAACAGGAGCTTGGGTGTCAAAAAAAATGTACAGTTAAATGCAAATAAAACTGAATTTCTTTTAATTGGCTCTAAAACAGCATTAAATAAAATCGCACAACGAAATGACATTAGGCAGACCCCCCATTAGCTCTTCGCAAGCAGTGAAAAGTCTTGGAGTCTTATTTGATTCTACTCTTAGTTTTCAGCATCACATTACAACTGTAGTGAAGTCTGCTTATTATCATTTGTGGAATATATTTCAAATCCGTTTCTATCTTGCAGAATCTGATGTAGAAATTTTAATTCATGTGTTTGTTTCATCCCGTCTGGACTACTGTAACACCCTATTGGCTGGTCTACCTTGTAAACTTATCAATCGCTCACAGCAGGTTCAGAATACAGCTGCACGAATTCTGACAGGTACAAAAATATTTTAACATATTACACCTGTTCTTGCATGCTTGCAGTGGCTTCCAGTGAAGTACAGAGTTAGTTTTAAAATTTTATTAATGGCATTTAAGGCTGTCTCTGAAAATGGCCCTGCTTACATTAATTACCTTATGTCCCTGGACGGCAGTTGAGATCTGCTAATGCTGGGCTTCTGGTGACTACAATGATAAAATGTAGCTTTCGTGGTGGAAGAGCCTTTCGTCATTTTGCACCTGTATTAGATATTGTATTGTATATTAATTGTATAGTATATTTATTTGTCATGTGAAGCGCTTGGCATGAAAGGTGCTATACAAAATAAATTTGATTGATTGATTGATTGATTGATGTAAAGGGTATCCAAATCTTCAGCGTTATGCCAGGATGAATTGGCTTCAATCAATTAGCAAAGGTAAAAAATGCCTTTGTTATAACTTATTTGACCCTTTCCTAAAGTATTTAGAAAGTATACCTTGGTAGTTGAAGGCAGTGGTGTTGTGGCATTTACCTCATAATTCATATTGGCAGTATAAACATATTGCAATTCATTTAAAATGGTGTTATTGTTCAGTAATAAAAAATAAATAAAAAAAAAACAGAATGACCCAACAGAAAAGTTGCAGGCCAAAGATGAAATTGTGTTTTATGCCTGGCTGAAACTGTTGTCTATTAAATATTCAAAATGTTCCGTTTTCTTTACTCTGACAGAATTGAGTAGGACATAATCCCTAATTAGGGCCCTAGCCATTACACAGCCGTGAAAAACGTGACACGGACTGTGAAATTCATTCTGCACCGTGAAATCTGGTCTGTTTTGTGTACTTTTACCCTGCACTAAAATCCAATGAAGTTATATGTACCATTACAGGTTCCTGATGCGATTGTTAGCTTGTTTCAATTTAAAAAATAAAGCTCATCGTGAACTGGACGTCATTTATTGATTGACACTTGACAACAACCAATAACTGGGTTCTACTGATTGGTAGACATGGGCATCCAGGGCAGGTTTAGTATGACCTACCGATCTCAACTGGTAGTACAGTCGGACGAGTCAAATTAGACCTAAATTTTAAAATTAGAGTCCAAAATAAATCAAAAAGTCCTACAATCATTACTGCAGTGGATCATGTAAAATAATTTGGAAGCCAAGTAGCAGTATGATAGTATGAGCAAAACAATTAATTCAAATAAATACAATAAATATGTTAGTAATTTCAGAGACTTCACGTTTATATTTTTTAGCCTCTGCATATATTGTCCAGCTACAGTCCTGTCCCTAGCTCAGCGCTGTCTGTCAATTCCAACAAACACTGTGGAGAGAGCTGTGTCTAAATACGGACTGCAGAGACAGGGAATGAAGAAAAACAGCATTTCAGAATAGTTTTTGAGTTACTGTTGCATACAATGACGTTTAAAATCAGAAGTTTTTTTTTAATAATAACAATAACAGAAACGCAACAATCATAGAGTGATCCTCTGGATTTCAGTTTCATTTTCTTTTAGCGTTTCTACTTTGTTAGTCACATGCTTTTGTTAACTTCAGGGCTTTAAATGTTTATATTTTGGCGTTTTTAACTACATGTTCATACTTTGTTACACCACCGTGAAATTTAAGATTTAAATAGCTGAAACCGTGAAAATACTTAGTTTGTTTTAATCATTCTACAGATTTTCATTTGATAAGTAATATTCCAGACATTTAATTTGGTAACAAATGCACCTCCAGCAAAACCAAAAAATAAAATAAGTAAAACACAACACTGATATTATCAAAGCATGAGAGGGCTTCTTAGAGAGGGTTTCTTCAAGTCCATGAGAAATAATCTGTAAGGTTTCTTAATTCTAGATTAATGCTTTTCATTATCTCCAGGTCCATGAAATACACTGTGTAATGTGTTAAAGTATATAAGCCCTGTTGTCTATTACATTACATCCCTTGAGATGTAGCCCAGAGACCAAAGTTTTAGTATGCCAGGCAAGGAATGTATTAGCTGTATATTTTATAATAACAAGAGACTTTCAGCATGCCATAGCACAACTGTTACAAAGCCTACTGGTTTAGAAGAGGGGAATTCTGAATTTATGTGAAAAAAGCAACACACTGTACACAAAAACTGTTTAGTACATACAGTAACTAGTATAACATTTAACTGAACCGTATAACTTCAGTTAAATGTTATGCTTGACAGAGAGTTGCTTGATGGTGTCGATAGTGATCATTCAGGGTTTATGAAAAGGAAGTAAAATTCTTTGTCAGTCTTCAAGTAACATGGAACGCATTTCCAAACCCAGCAGGCATATGGCTGAGAATAACACTTTGTGAAAGTTTTTCAATGTATGAAATGTTACAGACAATTGCATATCTGACTGATATTCACATCATGCCAAACCATTATGTATTTTTTTTGTGTTTTGAGGCCTAATGTTAAATCATTTGGCCTCATTCTGAGTTATTTTCAAATAAGAAAATACAGCATTATATTCAGAAAAATCTCCTAGAAGCAGGGTTATCAAACTCTGTTCTTTTCATAAATAAAGAAACTCTGAATCAATAAATGAAAAAATAAAAAAATACATCATGATTTAAAGCTTAGTGATAAGGGCTTGATATATTAGTGTCAACAAGTATAGTACTGCAGCGAACACAGGTAGCCCCATTTAAAAAGTAGGTACATTCTTAGGCTGTGCTAACCCCCGTCTTGGTCACTAGTTTCTGGTGTTACGCTGGAGGGCCTTGTGGGTCAGTTGGAAGTTTATTTTGGCTCTTACAATCTGGGTGGGCCCGTGGTAAATTAAATCCCTGTGTTTTTGTTTGTTAGTGGGTCGCTTTGGGTCAATCACTAGTGTCACATGATAGGATTGGTTGCTACAGGGGCTGGATTTGTAACATAAATCAAGGGGTAGGAGTTTAAGCTAGTGCTTATACTGTACCAGACCATTCCGTGTATACCATGGGCTGTGAAAAGACCAAGGTGTAGCATGAAGGGACTGTTATGTTACCTGCATCCTGCTACCCACAATGAAAGCACGGTAAACTAAGCCTACTGCTCCAATTGTTGTTGCCACTTCTTTGCATTGGGTGAGACATGCTGGGCAGTTTATTCTGCTTATAGTTTACTTTATTTTTGGGCAAGAGAGGGACAAGCCCTATTTGAAACAGCGTAACGTTGCAGGGTAGTACACCACCAATCTACATGGTACATACATACAAAATGTTATCAATTTTTCTGTACTTGAAAGAGCTCATAATAACATATTAGGGCCTTAAATACAATACAATACAGTGGAAAGATTACAAATGGGGACGTGAAGATCAATTGCTGTTTATGTCATTAAAATAACTCTCAGCATATTTAAATGTTACTATTATATGGCAAGCTGAATTATTATTTAGAGATATCTCAAATTAATGTAGAGATATCTCTAAATCATTTCTAGATATCTCTGAATAATTTCTACATATCTCTAAATATTTAAAGATACTGTATCTCTAAATCATTTTAAGATATCTAAAATACATTTAGATATCTTTAAATCATTTAGATGTCTCTAAATGTTTTTTAGATATCTTTAAATCATTTAAAGATACCCAAGTGGTGCACCCAGTAAAAGCGCTCTGCGTGGAGTGCAGGATGTGCCCTATAGCCTGGAGATCGCAGGTTCGAATCCAGGCTATGTCACAGCCGACTGTGACCGGGGGTTCCTAGGGGGCGGCTCACAATTGGCTGAGCGCCGCCTGGGTAAGGAGGCCTTAGGTCGGCAGGGGAATCCACGGTTCACCGTACATCAGCGACCCCTGTGGCCGATAGGTCGCCTGTGGTTCTGCAGTGGAACCATTCAGATCTGTGTTGTCCTCCATCACTATAGGTCTGGTGGCCTCGCTGTGGATCTGCAGTGCGAAAAATGGCAGAATGGCAGGAACACGTTTCGGAGGACGCGTGTTCCAGCCGTCGTTTCCCGAGTCGGCGGAGGGGGTGGGGGGGGGGGGGGGGGGGGGTTGGGGTAGGTTGCGAGTGGTGAGCCGAGGATACAGATAATAATTGGGGATACAAAACTGGGGAGAAACACCTGGGTAAAAAATTGACGACGACTAAATTTATTTAAAAAAAAAAAAAAAGATATCTGAAATTCAATTTAAGATATCTAGCAACAACTTCCTGTTCATTTGGAGATATCTCTACATGGACAGAAAGTCCATTCAAAACATAAAGCATTTTCACAGGAAGTCATTTCGAGATATCTTGAAATGGCTTCCTGTTCATTTGAAGATCTCTTCAAATGATTTAGAGATATCTCTAAATGAACAGGAAGTTATTAGAGATATCTTTAAATGATTTAGAGATATCTCTAAATGACCAGTAAGTTATTTAGAGATATCTCTAAATAACTTCCTGTTCATTTGGAGATATCTCTAAATGGACAGGAAGCCCTTTCAAAACATAGAGCATTTTCACAGGAAGTCATTCTGAGATATCTTAAACTATCTTTAAATGATTTAGAGATATCTCAAAATAAACATGAAGTTATTTAGAGAGATCTCTAAATGATTTTGAGATATCTCTGAATGAAAAGGAAGTTATTTAAAAATATCTTAACATGATTTAGAGATAACTTTAAAACTCTTGTTTTAAGATATCTTTAAATGACAGTTTGGCGTACCATGCTAGCAAAATCCATACGGTTTCCATAGCATTTAAAGATATCTGTAAATCAATTTGAGATATCTGTATATCATTTTTAGATATCTGAAATTGATTTACAGATATCTTAAAATTAATTTTAGATATCTTAAAAACTGCACAATTAAAGATATCTGTAATTCAATGTGAGATATCTCGAAATGATAATTTGGCTTGCCATGCTTTTAAGGCAATTCATTTCTCCAAGAAATTAAAACAGCATCCATAGATTATTGTAAACTTTTTGAGAGACATCTTGCCCTGGTTACCAGCTGGGTTGGAAGGAAACCACATTGCATTCCTGCAGTGGTTTTGTCTGGTTTTGAAGATTTATATGGAAATAATTTGAACAAAAATAACTTATCTGATGATAAATTAGGTCAAATGGGAATACAGCAACTGAAAACTGCAATTTCACATGTAAACTCGTTTGTCAAATATGTTAATGTGGAATAAGGAACACCAGCTCTTTGAAACAGGATGGCGTAGA